>NW_012113253.1:3959637-4086095 GCF_000951035.1 Colobus angolensis palliatus
TGTCTTCTTTTGAGAAATGTCTGTTCATATCCTTTCCCCACTTTTTGATGGGGTTGTTTGTTTTTTTCTTGTAAATTTGTTTGAGTTCTTTGTAGGTTGAAGACTTTTATAGTCTCAACTCTTACAGCTGGGTCTATTAGCCACTTTAAGTCAATTTTTGTGTATAGCGTGAGGTCAGGTCTAAATTGAGTATTTTGTATGTGGATATTAAATTGTTCCAGAATTATTAGTAAAAACAAAACAAAACAAAACAAAACTATTTCCCCCACTGATTTGTTTTGGATCCTTTTTTGAGAGTCAACTGACCATGAATATAATTTTTAATTCTAAATTTGGTTCAATTTATCTATAGGTCTATCATTATGGCAGTATTATACCATTGCAATTACTGTAGCTGTACAATAAATATGGAAATGAGGAAATATAGATCTTCCAGATTTGTTTTGGCTGCTCTAGATCTTATACTTTCTCATAGAAAGGCTAGAATCTGCTTATTAATTTCAGCAAAATATCCTGCTTAGATTTTGATAGGAATTGGGTTTAATCTGTAGACTAATTGGGAGAAGAGCTATCATCTTGATAATACAGGCTGTTCCAATTCAGGCATGTGGAATACATCTCCATTTATTTATATCTCTTTTTCGTTTCTCTGAACAATGTTTTGTGATTTTTTAGTGTACAAGTTTGAACTTCTTTTGTAAAATTTAATTCATCGTTGTTGTTTTTTTTTCATTTGTTTGTTTTGCGATGGAGTCTTACTATCTCACCCAGGCTGGAGTGCAGTGGCATGATTTCAGCTCACTGCAACCTCGGCCCTCCAAGTTCAAGTGATTATCCTGTCTCAGCCTCCTGAGTAGCTGTGATTACAGGTGCCTGCCACCATGCCCGGCTAATTTTTGTACGGTTAGTAGAGATGGGGTTTCACCATGTTGGCCAGGCTGGTCTCAAACTCCTGACCTCAAGTCATCCGCCAACCTCGGCATCCCAAAGTGCTGGGATTACAGGCATGAGCCACTGCGCCTGGTCAAAAATGTTTTCTTAATTTCATTCTCAAAATGTTAATGGATAGATTCTTGTATATTGTTCATGTATCTCGGGACCTTGCTGTTCTTGTTTATTAGTTCTCGTAGTTTTTGTGTGGGTTCTTTAGAATCGTCTACATATAGAATCATGTCATCTGTGAATAAACGCAGTTTCTCTCTCTTCTCCCTCACCATTCTGAATGCCTTTTATGTATTTTTCTTGCCTGACTGTCCTAACTACAATCTCCAGTGCACTGCTGAATAGAAGTGATAAGAAGAGACATCCTTTCCTAGTTATCAATATTAGAGGGAAAGCATTTATTACCATGAAATATGGTTTGTCATCTAAAGGGTGTTCATAGGTGGTCTTTACCAGAAAGTTCTCTTCTATGCACACTTTGTGGAGGGTTCTTTTCTAGGCCTACTATGTTCTTTTCCATGCCCATTCACTTTTTTTTTTTTTAATTGTGAATGAGCACTGAATTCTGCCAAAGCTTTTTCTTCATATTTTCATATATTCATGTGGTTTTTGTTCTTTTTTCTATTAATATGTTGAATTACATTAATTGACTTTTGGATAATAAATCAACTCTACATTACTAGGATAAATCTCTTTTGGCTATGGTGTACAATCTTTTGTATATACTGTTGGATTCGATTCATTAATAGTTTGTTGAAGATGTCTGTGTGTATGTTCATGAGGAATACTGGTCTGTAGTTTTCTTTTCTTTTAATGTGTTTGTCTGACTTTGGCATGAGGGAAATACTGGCCTTATAGAATGAATTGGTGGGTATTCCCTTTCTCTTTCTAATCAAGGAATTTGAGAAACATTAGTGTTTCTTTTCTTAGGTTTAAAAGAATTCAAGAGTGAAGCCTAGGCTTTCCTTTGTGGGAAGATTTTTTCATTATCAATTCATTAATTCAACTTCTTTACTTATTATAGGTTTATTCAGATTTTTAGCTATTCATGGATCAGTTTCTGCAATTTGTGGCTCTCCAGGAATTTATCCATGTCATCCATGTTGTTTAACTTTTTGGCATAGAATTGTTCATTGTATTCCGATATAATTCCCCAAAGGGGAATTATACACTTTTAATGATAACTGTTCACCTGTATGTTCTATCAACATATATTTTCAGCAGTGTCTCACACTACTGGTATCAATTTACTGTATTAGTTCATTTTCATGCTGCTGATAAAGACATACTTGAGACTGGGAAGAAGAAGAGTTTTAATGGACTTATAGTTCCACATGACTGGGGAGGCCTCACAATCATGGTGGAAGGCATGATCTTTGAAATATGATACATATACTTAAAATTAAATGCAATATTTATCCACTAGATGAAGAAAAACCCTCAAGGAGGTTCTTGTCACCAAAGGAGTTTATAACATATTAGTAATTTATTCATATTCTGACTTGTACCTTCCATTATGACTAATGTATCATATTAGCCTAATTAGCCAAAGGTAATGTTGTTTTTAGCTTTCTATTCCTAAATGTTATTTCCTAGTTTTTGTTTCTTTCTTTTATGTGTATGTACATGTTTTTACTTATCTTCAGGCTTACATATCATTAATAAATTATTTATTAGAGGTTAGTTGGTAGTGACAAGACTGACATGGTACAACATGGAGTTGTACCCATGGGTAAGTTTAATACTATTACTGACTAAGTACCAGAAAGATCATTTGGGGATGTGAAAATATTAAAAGTTGTGAGATAAATTACAATAACTGCATGAAAATCCATGACACATACAGCTAACCAGTACTCTAATCTCATTTTTTCTCATTCCTAAGTAGCATGGGGGAAAAAATGAAAAATGTTGATAGACTTAAGTGTTTCAGGTATTGAGAGTCCTCAAGTCTACTAGTTATTGCAATAAAAATGGAAAGAAAGGCCAGTCCTGAATGAAAAGAAGATGTTGGCTAGCGTTAGCAGCCTATAAACTTTAAGAATTAGTATATAAATTACATTAGGTTGGTACATATAGTAGTAAACATTATGTAGTAACCTGTCATCCTACACTGTAATTCAGAGAGAAGGTACTGAATAGATAATGGTCACAAAGAATAAAATTAATTTACATACAGTTCATTGTAACATGATTATTACGACAAAGGATGTCGTAATGGCATTTGAAAATAGAAATGGATAAGTGTTTACTGTGTGAGGAGGCTGAAAGAAGTTGATGCTGTAGAATTAGTGTTCAATTAATACCATCCAAAGGTACAAGACTGTATTAAGTGGAAATAAAATTCCAGTAAAGGGGTTATTTTAAAAAGGATTGAAAATAATTCTCTAGGTTTTCCTATGACTACTAAGTATCCCATAAGATCAATCTTTACCTCTAATTCTCTACTAATCAAGCAGTCTTCTAATATATATATATAATGTATTCTTCTATTCAGCAGAAGTGTGTGATTCAGATAGACAATACTCATTTGTCAAATTGCCAGCTATACTTCCCATGATTAATAAATGACATGGCATTTGTGCTTATAAATTTATACTTCTAAAATTTGGTTAATGTCAATGACTCCTGCAGCACTTGACAAAATGTTGCTAAAACTGGAGCATGCTGTCTCCACAAAGATATAACTACCCCATGAATACTATGCAAAACAGTATACATACACCTCAGTTTCCAATAGTAGATTCATTAGAAAAATAATGACCTGAGTTTTAGGAGTGAAGAGCTTAAAATGTCATTATTCAATCTGGAAAATATTTCTGAGTTTATTTTAAGCATCTATGGAATGATGTAATTCTATTTTACATTTCAGACTGTAAAATCCAGGGCAAATTGTAATGATGATAATAATAACAATAACATCAGTTTATATTATTGAGACTAATTAATTCTTATAACTACCCTGTAATGCAGGTATTACTATTTCACTTTTACGAATGAAGAAAGTGAGGCATAGAGAGAGGATCTGCCATAAGACATACAGTTCTAAAGTGTAAGAATTAATATTTAAACTCAGGGTAGTCTGAAATTAAAATTCATGGTTTCAACCACTATAGTATACTTGGTATACTACATATTCATAAAATACCTAGAGTAATAAAGGAGGAAATGATAATTTTGTGCATACAGCTATGTGGCTAAATTCATATTAGCCATCTTATTCCTATATTTAGGATTCTAAGCACTAAGATTTAAATGTAAATGTGCTTATTTGGTGTCATATCACCCAAAATACAAATATAAACCACTTCAACATTGTGATAGGTGATTGCTATGGGTACAACCTTATTTTAGTGTTTCAAACAATTCAAAAGCTTTAATAATAGCTATGGAAACACTAACAAATGACTATTAATATTCACAATGATATCTTCAAATTCTTTATCATATATATAACTCAAGATTAGGAAAATTCAATAAAAATATGAAAGAATTTCGGTAAAACTTACTTTGCAATCTCCGTGTTGGGCTCTCTCCATGGAGCTGTCTTCGTGGCATATATGGAGAAGGGTGGGGGAGTGGCAATGAAGAGACATCATGCGTCTGAAGTTTGTACCAATGTGGCTCATCATCTAATAATGCTGTTTCTAATTCAATTAAAATCTACAAACCCAAGAGACAAAGGACGGTCATAATATACCAATAATAAAGAAATTATGCTAAATGGTCCTACAACTTTTGTAGTAATAATTATAATAGTAATGCTATTACATGAAAAACAAGGTCATTTAGATGTTGCAAAATTGTCAGTATGCTTTTGACAATAAATAAACTTTTATAACTTCTTAGTGATTTAATAGTTTTAAATATCTAAGACATTTATTTTTTTGACCCTTGACTACCCATTACTAGAGGCTATCAAATTTACCGTTACAAAAGTAACACTTTTCATTTTAAATGACTGTAATAATAACTAATATTTGTATATCATTTCAGAATTTTAAAAGCGTTTTTATTTAGAGTCAACCTAAATGCCCATCAATGATGACTGAGTAAAGAAAATATACATATACACCACGGAATACTAATATACATATACATCATGGAATACTATGCAACCATAAAAAAGAACAAGATCATTCCTTCGCAGGGACATGGATGGAGCAGGAGGCCGTCATCCTTAGCAAAATAATGCATGAACAGAAAACCAAATACCACGCATTCTCACTTTTAAGTGGGAGCTAAATGATGAGAACACATGGACCCACAGAGGCAAATAATACATACTGGGGCCTATCAGAGGGTAGAGGGTAGGAGGAGGGAGAGTATCAGGAAAAATACTAATTGGTACTAGGCTTAATACCTCGGTAATGAAATAATCTGCACAACAAACCCCATTAAACATGTTTACCTATGTAACAAACCTCCACATGTATCCCTGAACTTAAAAGTTAAAAGAAATGAACTTTTATAAGAACTTTTAAATGGGAAGAGAAAAACAAATTTGAAGTGTCTACTGTGTATTAAGAACCGTGCCATATTATCTGCCATAATTATTTTAAAAATTACTAGCTTTGTCTTATTTAATTTTCATAAGCAAAAATACCAACGCTAACAAATGTTGAAAGAACTTATCTAAGGTCACACCAGCTTTTAAGTGAAAGAGGTGTAAACTGAATCAGCCTGTCTAATTTAAAATTCTGAATTTATTATACCATCCTGCTAAAGATTTAAAACAAGAAAAGAAAAAAACAAGAGTGGATTTTAAACATGAACCATATTACAATACAAATTTTATAACATGAATTTTTAAAAATTTACCCAAAATGTAAGTCTGTAGAAATTAATGTCTATTTTTTTTAGGAGGTTGTGCAAGTGACAGTGTTTGTGCTTTGTGTTTACAAGAATGGCCACATAAAGATAAATTACTGTTTACCTAAGGGAGGTAAAGAAGCAACACAGCCAAGTTAATATTTCATTCTTTCTTTTTTGTTTTTGAGACAGGGTCTTGCTCTGTTACCCAGGCTGAAGTGCAAGGGTGCACTCATAGCTAACTGCAGCCTCAAACTCCTGGGGTAAGGCAATTCTCCCAACTCAGCCTCCTGAGTAGCTACGACTACTGTATGCACCACCACGCCCAGCTAATTTCTTTTTTTATTTTTTTTTAAACATGGGGGTCTTGCTATGTTACCTAGGCTGGTCTTGGACTCCTGGTCTCAAGCTATCCCCATCTCCACTTCCCAAAGGATTGGTATTACAAGTGTGAGCCACCATGCCTGGAGTTATTTCACTCTTTCTAAATTTTCCCTAGTCATTTTCAAAATTATAGGTACTGTGTTCCAAAGTATTACAAACACACAATACAACACACTTATTTAATTCTCATATTAACCCTGAGTTGCATAAAGTATTATTCCTACTTGGTTGAAGAACAAACTGAATCACAGATGGGTCAAATAACTTGTTCAAAGACCCAAGGCTAAGAAGTGGTAGTGCCAGGAATATAAACCCAGTCAGTTAGCTCCAGAATCTCTACTCCTAACGACTGTGTGAACCTTCTTCCCAAAGGTCACACAAGGGATTTTAGTTTAGTTTAGTTTTTTTTTTTTTTTTTGAGATGGAGTCTTGCTCTGTCGCCCAGGCTGAAGTGCAGTGGCGTGATCTTGGCTCACTGCAAGCTCTGCTTCCCGGGCTCAAGCGATTCTCTTGCCTCAGACTCCTGAGTAGTTGGAATTACAGGAGCCCACCACTGTGCCCAGCTAATTTTTGTATTTTTGGTAGAGATGGGGTTTTGCCACATTGGCCAGGCTGGTCTCGAACTCCTGACCTCAGGTGATCTGCCCCCCCTTGGCCTCCCAAAGTGCTGGGAATACAGAAGCATTTTTAGTTTACCACTCTTTGGTTCCTCAGCTGACAACACTCACTTCAATATTTCTATAGACTTGTTTTTCCCATGAGATTACCATTTAATTTACTCAGCAAAACAAAACAAAACAAAAAAACAACAACAAACTGATATAGTTTGGCTGTGTTCCCACCCAAATCTCATCTTGAATTTTAACTCCCACAATACCCTTGTGTCATGAGAGAGACCCAGTGGGAGGTAACTGAATAATGAAGGTGGGTCTTTCTCATGCTGTTCTCCTCATAATGAACAAATCTCACAAGATCTAATTGTTTTATAAAGAGGAGTTCTCCTGCACAAGTTCTCTCTTTGCCTGCTTCCATCCATGTAAGACATGACTTGCTCTTCCTTGCCTTCCACCATGATTGTGAGGCCTCCCCAGTCACGTGGAACTATAAGTCCATTAAAACTCTTCTTCCCAGTCTCGAGTATGTCTTTATCAGCAGCATGAAAACAAACTAATACAGTAAATTGATACCAGTAGAGTGAGACACTGCTGAAAAGACACCTGAAAATGTGGAAGTGCTTTGGAACTGAGTAATGGGCAGGGGTTGGAACAGTTTGGAGGGCTCAGAAGAAGACGGGAAAATGTGGGAAAGTTTGAAACTTCCTAGAGACTTGTTGAATGACTTTGCCCAAAATGCTGATAGCTATATGGACAATAAAGTCCAGGCTGAGGTAGTCTCATATGGAAAGGAGGAATTTTTTTGGGAACTGCAGCAAAGGTGATTCTTATTATGTTTTAGCAAAGACACTGGTAGCATTTTACCCCTGCCCCAGAGATTTGTGGAACTTTGAACTTGAGGGAGATGATTTAGGCTATCTGGTGGAACAAATGTTGAAGCAGCAAAGCATTCAAGAGGTGACTTGGGTTCTGTTAAAGGCATTTCGTTTTATAAGGGAAGCAGAGCATAAAAGTTTGGAACACTTGTATCCTGACAGTATGATAGAAAAGAAAATATCATTTTCTGAGGAAAAGTTCAAGCCAGCTGCAGAAATTTGCATAAGTAACGAGGGGCCAAATGTTAATCGCCTATGTGCAATGGGGAAAATGTCTCCAGGGCAATTCAGAGGTCTTCATAGCAGCCCCTCCCATCACAGGCCTGGAGCCCTAGGAGGAAGAAATGGTTTTGTGGGCCAGGCCCAGGGTCCCCATGCTGTGACACCAAGTCTATGGACTTGGTGTCCTGTGTCCCAGCTGCTTCAGCTGTGACAAAAAGGAGCCAAGCTACAGCTTGGGCCATTGCTTCAGAGGGTGCAAGCCCAAGCCTTGGCAGCTTCCACATAGTGATGAGCCTGCAGGTATACAGAAGTCAAGAACTGAGATTTGGGAACCTTTGCTTAGATTTCAGAGGATGTATGGAAATGCCTGGATGTCCAGGTAAAAGTTTGTTGCAGGGGTGGGGATCTCATGGAGAACCTCTGCTAGGGCAGTGCAGAAGGGAAATGTGGGGTCAGAGCCCAAATACAGAGTCCCTACTGGGGCACAGCCTAGTGGAGCTGTGAGAAGATGGCCACCAACCAGAATGGTAGATCCACCTACAGCTTGCACTGTGCACCTGGAAAACCCACAGACACTCAATGGCAGCCCATGAAAACAGCCAGAAGGGAGGCTATACCCTGCAAAGCCACAGGGGTGGAGTTGCCCAAGATCATGGGAACCCACCTCTTGCATCAGCATGACCTGGATGTGAGACATGGAATCAAAGGAGATTATTTTAGAGCTTTAAGATTTGATAGCATCACTGGATTTCAGACTTGCATGAGGTTTTGTTTTGGGCAATTTCTCCCATTTGGAATGGCTGTATTTACCCAATGCCTGTACCCCCATTGTATCTAGGGAGTAACTAACCTGCTTTTGATTATATAGTCTCATAGGCAGAAGGGACTTACCTAGTCTCAGATGAGACTTTGGACTTTGGACTCTGGACTTTTGAGTTAATTCTGAGTGAAGACTTCGGAGACTATTGGGAAGGCATGATTGGTTTTGAAATGTGATGACATGAGATTTGGGAGGGGACAGAATGGAATGATATGGTTTGGCTGTGACCCCACCCAAATTTCCTCTTGAATTGAAACTTCCACAATTTCCATGTGTCGTGGGAAGGACCCAGTGGGAGGTAATCAAATAATGTGGGTGGGTCTTTCTCATGCTGTTCTCCTCATAGTGAATAAATCTCACGAGATCTGATGATTTTATAAAGAGGAGTTCCCCTGCACAATCTCTCTCTCTCTTTGCCTGCCACCATTCATGCAAGACGTGACTTGCTCCTCCTTGCCTTCTGCCAGTGAACTGTAAGTACACTAAATCCTTTTTTCTTCTCAGTCTCGGGTAGGTCTTTACCAGCAGCGTGAAAATGAACTAATATACCAACCACACTGAAAAAGGCTGAAAGTGAGTAACTTAACATGCTAATAGCTGGATAAGTGCTTCCCATCTTGCCTTCTTCAATCATTCTCCACATTACAGTTGGAAATACTTTTCTCAAGTACAGTCAAACCATTTTCTTTTTAAAGAAAATATGAGACTGGGCAAGATGACGAGACCCCATTCCTACAAAAAAAATAAAATTAGCTGGGCATGGTGGTGGGTACCTGTAGTCCCAGCTACTTGGGAAGCTGAGGCAGAAGAATTACTTGAGCCCAAGAGCTTGAGGCAGCAGTAAGCTATGACTGTGCCACTGTGACAAAGCGAGACTCCACAGAGATGGGAAAGAGAGAATTGGTTATTGGTTATTGGTTCCTATTATTGACCAGATAAATCCAAATTTGTTTACATATTAAGTGACATGCCCAGGTCTCAGTTTAAGCCTCAAACCTCATTTCTTACCACATTCCCTTCCAATTTCAGTGCAATTGACCAATATCTCCTCACCCTGATGTCTTCTTATTCCCTCTGCAGGAATTTCACTCCCCTTGAATTTGCTAAATTCCTCTCTCTCTGTGAAGACTTGCTTTGACCACCTGCCCTCCTCTGCATAGCAATTATGTATTCCTATTGCATTTTCCCCTTCATATCAATTGGCATGTTATATTCTAATTGCTATTCATGTGTCTGTATCACCAATGAATTGTAAATTCCTTGAAGTAAGTTAACACTCCTTGTTTAACTTTGAAGGCTCAGTCTATAGCACAGTGCCTGTTACATTGTAGGGCTTGAAAATAATCCATAAATAAATGGTTTAACTACTTATTAGTGGTACAGTCCGTTCAGTAAACTACCAAAATATATACATATCACTGTAAAACAAAGCAATATATTTGTGAAATACAAATCTTTTATCATTCAACACTGAGAGTTCTAAAATAAGAACTGACATGTAAAATCTGTCAGAATATGTACAACCACTGTTTTCTATAGTTTCAAGTTTTGTCCTAAAGCAGCAGCTGAAATACATTCCATTAAAGAAATTGTGTCTACCTTTGCAGATATTCTACATATAAAATTATACTGACAGTTATATAAATCAAAGCATTCAGGATAACATGAATAGCATAAACTTTAAAACAACTCCAGATACCTCGCCTAAGAATTCACTTTCTTCCTCTCGAACTCGAGCTTGATCCCAAAGGGTAATCTCTAGCATTCGTTCCCGAAATTCTCTTCGGTGGACTGGAGAATAAATGAATGTTTGGTTCCATTTGGGTTCCAATGTTTTCTTTACTGTTTTAGTTCTTCTCTTGTTTTTATCACTATGGAAAAAAACCAACAAATTATGAACTTACATAGAACCACAAGTTTTATCCTAAAATTTTTTAATTTAAAATTTCTCAGTAAACAAGTCAGGTGACATTTTACCATCAAATTAGCATACATTGCAAATGTTATAACCTTTAAAATTATTATGAAAAATTTAAGGTGTATAATATATCACACTTTATAGATATGACAATAATAGCGAAGTTACAATAAATGTTAAATTTTTTCCATGACAAATTATTGAAAACTTAATCTTTCTCAAAATCTAAATAAACCAGACCTGAGAATCTTAACTCAATAATTTTTTAACACATCACCCTACTGAAAACCTTCTAAATGATAATTAACCAGTAACATTACATATACTATTCCTTTAAACTACAGAAGTCTCATTGTACAAAAAGATGAGTAAATTGTGATATTCACAACTTCTTATCTACAAAGTTCTAGCTAATGACCAATTATAATCTATTTTTTATAAAGATACTTTTTTAAATATAAGATATTCATATTTATTTGGCATATATTTGTTATTTTAAAACATTGTAAATTTATTTCTATGTGAGGTAGTCACCACAACATGAGTTGAAAATGCAAGATAACCATCCCAATAAATGGGATTGCCAGTTCAAAGGTTTTCATGTTCTTTTTGGTTGTATATCTCTGTACGTGTGTCACCATACTGTTATGCTAACATACTGTCCATATTGGAAAATAGACTAAAACAGAAACTAAAAATAACAAAATAAAAATTTTTAAACATTCAAATATTTCTTCCTGACCATGAAAGGATTATCCTGTACATCACCTAGGGTACATCCAACCTATTTGGAGATCATTAATCTTGCTTATTAGACAGGATCACTGGCTGGACAGGAATACAATTTTCTAGGAAATACAATTTAAGCTACCTAAGAGAACTATTTAAAATGACAGACAAGCTCCAGTTAGAACAGTATCAACTGCTACAAATTATCTCAGCACAACACAGTTCCAAGAGTTTTGGGAAACAGGGAGGAGAGAGAACTAAGAAGGGGTAGAATTGTCTCTGAAATTGGGAAGTAATGCAACTTCTTCTCATTGGAATTTTAAGTTTAATATAGATTTTACTTGAATGATGAAGAGGTATTATATGTTTCCAAAGCACACATATATAATGTGGCAGAAAGATGACTTTAAATATACAAATTGATAATGAATTTTGTTAATACACATGGACAAGATAACATGCAATGTAGCTTTATTAACCATGAAGGCATTGGCAGAAAAATGACATTGCAAACCCATGTAGGAGATTTTATCTCTATACATGGAAAGAAGTGATACTGTGTATGGGAATAACTTATCTGAAACAAGGACTGTGATGTATGATCTTTCTCTCCCTACCTTTGCTTACAGCTTTAACAAATATTTATTTAACATCTACTCATATTTCATTGATGAACAATGAATATTGAGACCTTGTCAAGAGATAAAGGTCCTTCCAAGAAGGCCAGGATGAAAGTATTTCACAGGAGCCTTGCTATCTAATTCAAGAATGGTTTATATCTGGCCAGGTGCAGTAGCTCACACCTGTAATCCCAGCACTTTGGGAGGCCAAGGCAAGTGGATCACGAGGTCAAGAGATCGAGACCATTCTGGCCAACATGGTGAAACCCCATATCTACTAAAAATACAAAAAATTAGCTGGGCATGGTGGCAGGCACCTGTAATCCCAGCTACTAGGGAGGCTGGGTCAGGAGAATTGCTTGAACCCAGGAGGTGGAGGTTGCAGTGAGCCGAAATCGCGCCTTTGCACTCCAGCCTGGGCAAAAAGAGCAAAACTCTGTCTCAAAAACAAACAAACAAACAAAAATGGTTTCTATCAAAATCTGAAAGGAAAAAGAAGAGGAAGTCATGAACTTTCTCTTAAGGACAGAAAAAAGTTCTCAGATAAAGAACGAAAATTTTAGACAGGATTTCTATGTTGAATAGGAAGAGGAATACACAATCTCTGAAGTTTCTTATAAACCTAACGTACATGACTACAACTTAATAAGGCAATTTAGTATGTACCTAAGCACCAATTCACAAAAAGAACCATTAAAAATAACCTTATATTCAGCAAGTTAAAAAAAAATGAGTTTTACTTTCTCTAGAAGTATAAATAAAGCCTTCAGAATCAAAGCATACTGCTTAAGTCAAACACTGAGAAGGCGCTAAAGATATTTAAACACTAAGATCAATAAGCATGCTATAGACATCATTTTAAAATAAAAGTCTAATTATAATAAAATAAATAATTGATCTTTTAATGAATCACCAAATTGCTGAGAAGGTAGTTAATTTTTAAAAACAATAAAATCCAACCTAATCCTTTTTTAAAAATTTATTTTCATGTTACTAGAACTTTGGTTTCCATTAAATGTAATTCAGTAACAGCATGTAAACACTTGATGTTTTCACTTAAAATTAGAAGAAGAAATATATTTTAACTGGCGACTAACTTCAAGATATAAAAAGAGTATAAAACTTCAAAATACGTATCAAATAAAATGCAAAGCCTTTGTTCATTGTCTATTCTTTTGTCCTTTTCACCTTTGCTGAGATTGTTGTTCAGGTGACACTTTGGTACCGAACTCAACCTTGATGACTTTCTACTTGAACCAAATAACTAAATCAATGAGAATCCAAAAGTGTATAAACATGTTTAAGATCACATCTGTGCCTATCCACTTTCAACCTGAGAAAAAATAACGAGATCTTGAGAGCACTCTGCCATGGGAGGCAGGGACGCAGACAGATAATCGGGGAAAGGTAACTGGTATCATTCCTTCTTTCTTTTTTCATGATGCCTGTTGAATAGTCTCTTTTATTTTTTACATGCCTGAAATTCAGAGTGATTAGATTTATTTTCAGATAAAGTATTTCTCCAATCAAATCAGGGTAGAACAAAAAGAAAAAAAATTAAGGGTAGAACAATACCATTTATATTGATTAGAATAAACACAAAACAAATAATGCTTGAAGAAGGTGATTCTGGGACTTGTGGTAAGTTTTCTTGACAATATAAGGTGATGAATACAAAACAACTTGTTAAATTTATAGAATAGAGAGAAATAATATCTTGCTAAGAGGAGGTAGAAATTGCAGAGAAATGAGCACTTTTTAGCAGTATTTTTAGCTTTTTGACTAAAAGAGCTAGTATTTTTGACTAAAAATTCCAGTATTTTAGCTTTTTGACTCTGTAATTTGTGTTATAAATTTGATTTTAGGAAGCATAACTTTTAATGATTTTGAATAATGAAAATATATACAAGAAATAATACACACATGCCTAAAATTAATATTTAAAATCACATATACAACATTTAAGTTTTTAAAAATCTTATTTACTGTCACTATTTTGATTCCTAAGAACCATCACGTTTATGTTAAACTTCACATATCTCACTAGTATGATACCAATAAATGATATAGAATTGAAATACCCATTGCTATTAACATTTTCTCATTTATTTTCAGAACATTTATTTTTGTTTTATATCCTTACCTTCTGTCTGGAAGAAAGTAAATTTTAACATAAGGATTCCTTGGCCTCCCATCTTCCCTGGAAGGGAGATCCTTTGCTCCCAAAATTGTAACTATTAATTGGTGACCAACCTTGTCAAACCATAGTTTTATCTGAAAAGCAAAAATATTAATTTATCAATTCAAATATTTACTACACAAACACAATGTTTACCTTTCCAATCTTCACCCCATTCTCTTACAGTATCATTAGCACAGAATATAAATTTTACTTAGTAAATTGTGGCTAGTTAAAAATAAAAGGATATACTATAATAACTTCAATGAATAAAAGAATGATTCAGACATTTCAGTTTGACTGATCAAGTATGTGGGCTTTTTATTATCTTAATGTGATTGCTTATTAACATGTACATAATTACATTATCATAATTAAGGACTTTATATAAAATGATTGATCTGTATCTTTACTTATGCAAGAATCACTAGTTCATTTTGGTTCCCCTACAAAAAAAACTGAGTTCAGAATAAGTGCTCAAAATGAATTGAGTAGATAATATCCTGTTTATATAACATTCATAGGGAATTTTCAAGTAAATGTTTTATGTTGTTTCACAGTTAAAAACATTTAAAATATTATAAGCAAAAGGGATTTACTAGTAGCTTTAGTCAATAGATTCCTTCAGTTTGAACTTCAAATGATAATGAATTCATCTTAAAATTTTTCCTTATTCAGACATTAAGTCTCATTCTTTTGGGAGTTGATGAATAATATCCTTAGGATAATAAGAGTACATTTTATTATTTGAGATAAGAAAATGAGAACAATTTCCCTGTGCCATAATTAGGGAAGGGAACTTCATATCCAACTGCTGAATTTACTTGATTTAACAGTTATCACCTCCCACACACATACCTCACACCTGCACACCTAGCTGTCTGATTCTACTATGTCAGGATCTATGATAATTATGGCTCTGATCCACATCTCGGCCCAGAACTCAGCACATATCTAACCACTATGTTGAAACTGAAATGGAACCAAAATTTGGAACTTGAGAATAACAGTTACAAATCAGTACTGATTATACATGAAACACTAGCAGTTCAATTCCAATTCCAACATAGCTTTGTTGAGTCCCTCACTTCATATCCTAGAGAATGAGACACTGAGCAACTTTTGAGTCAGAAAAGTTAAACTGACAGTCCAAAAAAGTATATAAAATTATTTCCATCTTTTTTTTTTTGCCAAATGGAATCAGCCCTTTTATAGGAATAAGAGTAAGAAATATCCAACTTGTTTAAATTATAGTTATCAATTTTTATGTTTTTACATTTAATGTAGGTATTATCTTGCTATTGAATAACAAGAAATTTTTCTAATGGAGCTGCTAAGTACAAAAATAGACCCTAGACAAGTATTTCTTAAATTGGGCTAATAAACTTTCCATGTCAGTATTATCTCACTTATTTATTAAAAAGTTACAAATTCCTGGGCCTACCTCTCGCCTACTGAATCAGAATGAGGCCCTGGAAGTTGGATTTTAACAAGTCCCTAGGTGATCCTCAAGTGCATTAAAATTTGAGAACCACTGCCTTAGATTAAGAGATTAACAACTTGAAGAAAAAAGTCTCCAATATATGAAAAGAAAATGTTCAAATATTTGCTTTTCTAATAATATTAGAACATAGATGCAGATAAGAAAAAGGGGCCAAAAGGAGACTATTCTTCTGGCAAAAGATGTGAGTGAAAAAGAGAGAAATGCAGGACTGTATTATTGTATATGAGATCAAAGAGGTGCTATAGATAGTATCATAAATGTGTGACAAAAACCCAACTGATTTCTATGGTATTCTCTATTTTCATCAGTGTTAAAGAGTTTATGGCTTCATTTTTTCTAAGACGTTAAAAAGCTTTCTCTGAAGTTCATGACATGAATATTAAGCACCTCAAAGGAAAAAAAAAAGATTCTGCAAGGTTAAAAAGATTTATTTCCAATAAATGTTACATTTAAGAAACAATAATTATTATGAGACTAAGCTAAAAATTATTAGAGCAAATTGTTGATTTCTATGATAACCTTTTGGGGGGTTAAACTAAGTACTTGTTGCCATCTCCACCAGCAATATTTTTTCTCCTTTAAAATCATTAAAACTAGCATTTGAGATATACATTTCAAAAGTCTGATAGAGTATTCTTTTCAGATTTCCTTATGCCATGGAAAACCAAAATATTATCAGTTACTAATATTATCCATTTCTCATACAGAGTAAATATATGGCTTATTTTTGGTATAATATTTTCGAATTTACTAAATTATAAATTACAAATGCACAAATATTAAAATAATTTAAACAGCAAATAGGCACATTTTAACTTTACTAATTATTTGACCAAAATTATACCTTTTAATAGACTGCTTTAAACTGAGTATTTGAATATAGCCCTAATTTTTATTTGTATTATAGGACTTGCATTGAAGTTTTTAATAGATATCCAGTTCACATAATCAAAACAGATTTTATTAGGTACATCACTTTATAACATTCTTAATTTCTTATCTGTGCTTTTTAAATAAGTGTTTAAAATACAGCTGTTGATTCCCCCAAATATAACAAACATATCTTCACAATTCTGGCTCTGACATAGTTCCTGTTCAGCCCCAATTTCATTAATAAAAATATTAGTATAATTTAAATTGTTTTAAAATATTTCTCATTCCAGCTTTAGCATGTAACTATTTTTAATTTTCCTAAGTAGGACCTAAGCAGCATAGGTAAATATTTTATATTGTATAATATTAACAAGAATAATTTAATTTTTAAAATTTAAACAAAATAAGTATTACTCAGAAGCAACAAATTTTTAAAAAACAACATGCAGCAAAGCAAGGAAAGCATAATACTACTTAAAAAAAACTATATTGCCATTACTTTACCATATAAGGGGTTCCTAATGAAAAGAGGCAAACAACTTGTACCCAACTATTACATAAAATTAAATAAAACTACAATGGCAAAATATTAACAAAATAAATCCAACTTATTTTATTTGGACTATAATTTTGTTCTTTCAAAGTAAAATACTTTCCAAAAAATGAACCTTATATATAATATGCATAAAATTCATATTTTAAATAAGGTACAAATTTATTTGCCAGTCTCCTCAAGGAGTTATTACTTGGAAAATGCAAGAGAATATAGATGTTAAGTGACATAATGAGTGATTTAAAGAGACAGTAACCTTAGTGTAACAAAGGAAAATATCAACAGTATAAAATTAGCTATTTCTGTAAATGTCATATATATAAGTAGAATCTACATTAAATGCCACTTTGAAATCTATAAGGTTTAGTATTTAGTTTATCATATAAAATCACTAACAAAGATTGTCTCTTTAAATTTTTATTCAATATTCTAATCCCCATGCAAATTTTTACAAGCTGGCTAATAACATGATTTGAAAGTCAATAATATGGTTTGGAGCAACATACCAAAAAAAGTTTTCCTATTAACGCATTTTCCAAAAACATACATATAAGGGTTAAACACAACTTTAGTTTCTATCAGGCAGACAAGGCCTTTACCTGAACCCTAGGAACAAAAGGCGTTGTTCTTCTACTAAGGCTTTGGCTCTGGTAAGCAAAATTAAAGAAAAAAGCAATAAAACAAAACCAAAAAGGACAACACACTGGAACTAAAAGACCAAAAGTAAAAACAAACACATACAACTATCCCTTAAATACAATTTTTCCATGACAATATTTATCGAAATTAAATACTTCAGTGTAATGAATAAATTAATTTTGTCCAATGCCAAAAAACATTAAAAACTATACAAAATACTAGAATTTGTATAATCAAATTTTTCAAATGTAGTTCACAAAACAAGAATTAAGACTGGATATAAAATAATATATTTGGGCTCATGTATTTTGAAAGAATGATTAAAAGTATAACCCAAGAATCAATAAATTTCATATTTTATCCTTAAACATACTACACAGAAAATAGGACAGTACAAAAAGAAGTTAGTTGAAAATGTATTACAGAGTTATGAGTGAAAACCCATCTGTGGAAGTAATTGTGTGACTTCTCCAAAGTATGTCTACCCAAAGTCCAAAAACTATTAGCCAAGTTGGCTTTAGAATTTCTTAAAAGAATAAACACATTAAAATAAAAGTGTGCAGAAATGCATTGGATTAATTACTTGATTCATACTTGATGAATCCCTATTAGGTTCTAGTATTGAAACGCCATCATCAGACATTTATTATGTACCACTTAAGGTAACACTGTTTATTGCTAATCACACCTATTAATGACAATATCTTATCTCTTTTTGCTTATACAGTTTGTTGCACTTTTTCAAGGCTTTATTGACAGTTTATTATAAGTTTATTGCCTCATGGTATTTCCAACAACCTTATGAGGTAGTTGCTTCTACTCACAATTTGTAGGTCAGGAAACACAGAAAAGGGCTAGACACACTTGCCCATACTCAAACAAAAGGCAAGGTAGTGTAAAGACAGAAAATAGAACCCAGTTCTAATTAAATCACTAAATCAAATTCTCAGAATCAAATCAAATTTCCTTTCTCTTACTGACTTTTGTTTTCATTTTGAAAGTTTCCAAAAGACCACAATAATCAGAATGTTGTACCTTTATTAGGCATTCCAACAGCTAAATCAGAACATAATCAGGTTTGGGAATGGATTTCAAGGCATTTAACTCTGCTTCTATCACCAAGATTCCATCCCATTCCTCACATTTCTTATGGATGTCTCTCTTGTCTACTTCAAAGTCATAAATAGTTAAAGGCTTCTCTCTTTCCACTGCTAACTGGAAACAGATAATGAGTACTAAGAGTATTTTTGCTCAGTCCAGTTGGCATTGATCAGACACGTTTATTTAAGACATAAATCTAAAACCCAAAGGAAAGCAGACTTAAAAGCAGACTGTCATTCAATCATGAGTCATCTTTCTCTCTCTCTCAATCTCTCTCTCTCTCTTTCTCTCTGTCTGTCTCTTTCAAAACCAAGGCAGTTTCAAATCTAAGCTCTCTTCCTTTTTATGTGGAAATATTCCCAAAGGAAGAAAGAAATATTCAGATGTGGAGTGTGTTACTGACGTCTGTCGGCATAACCACAGGCTATTATAATGCTTTAGCAAATGACAGAGGGGATATACGAAATTCATAGAGAAATTTAGCATGTTGAAAAAAGGGACTAAACAAGGTACTTTAGAAATACATTTTATTTCCCCTGTCCTCCTACCTGTTTTGTTTTAGACCAAAAATATTAAGGTTACAGAATATTTTTACAAGTAAATATTATGTCATAAAATAAAAGATTCCCTTTAAAAGAAATAATACTTTCAAATAAATTAATCCTTTAAAGCAAACATTTTTCCATGTTCTAAAATGAACTCATACATGCATCTCACAGACTTCTGAAATCAACCTTCTGAAACCTATGGCAATTTACACTTAGTCTTCACCCATGAGTTTATATTTTAAATATGGCTATAAAAATATATTTTTGTGTTGACAATATTTTTTTAAATTAACGTAAAATTCACCAGACATACAACTGACTATTTTAAAGTATACAATTCAGTGGCAAATACTGTGTTCAGAATTCTGTGGAATTACCACAGAATTACTACCTCCTTCCAGTTTCAAAATATTTTCATCATCCCAGAACACTCTGTACTTTACATAATCACTCCCTATTTTTCCATCTCGCTGTATATTAGTAACCACTGCTTTCTGTCTCTATGGATATTTCAGATAGGGATGGCAAACACTATGTGTCTCACTGTAATTTGTAATTACTATTAATTCATTTATTGTAAGCATGAGAGACCTGATGATATCTATAACAATTCAGACTTCATACAAATGAAGAATTTGAATTTGTACACTACAATTCATTTTGCATTTTTAATATCACTTTCCACAATTAATTGCACTAGTATCTTTAGAACATTCTTTTCATACAATACTTTCAGAATAACAAAGTTATAACAATGAAGTGTAACAGATAAAAGCTCAAAAAAAAACCTTTCATTTATAGAAAGTTTTAAAAAGGCTACGGAGTTTCCAGGGAGATAGAAAGGACATATACCGCTCCTTAAATTATGTATTCCTTTCAAATGGGCATATAAAATGGATATTTGTAACATTTACTTAAAATGGAGTCAAAAGATATTTTTTAAAGTAACTTGGAAAAACACTGCAACCATCAATCAACCACAGATCATGAAGTGAATGAAATAAAATATGATTAACAGTAGTATCAATTGGGTAATATGTTCCCACAGAAAGAGAATTCTGAGCCTTTTCTCACTTTGAAAAGAATTGAAAGCTATATTTTCTTTTAATGCCCTATTATCAAAATAGTCAAAGACTATAAACTAATTGAAACTATTAAGAACTACAAAAGTAATCAACTGAAGGAGAAAAACTGCTAAATTCTGGAAGAACACATATTAAAAATAGGGTCCTAATAAGGCAGTGCTGTCAGTGAAAAAGCTAACATACAGCCTACGTGGCATAAACCTGAATTCATGCTGATTTTCTTCACCAAATACATTAATGGCATTTTCACTGCTATGCACTAGAATAATAAACAGCAGGACAATTCAAAAATGTAGAGAAAATAAATTGCATACATTTAAAAAAATCAACAGCCTTGAGCATGAAAATGTAAACAACAAACTTACAGTTTTTTTTATAATCACCTCCTTTGAGAATGATATTATATGTATATATTTTCTATTTGAGACATGAACTGACAGAGTATTAGGAAGGCCAGCTCACATACTATAAAAATTATCATTGTTCTCAGGCATTAGCAATATCATAATTTTGTAAGTGAAGTATGGGCGCAAGTAAAAACTAACCAAAAGCAAAAATGTCCAAAGGTAGAAAAGAAGGAAAAAGGAATTGTAATGTTGGTTTATGACTTCCTAGTTTTCCTTAGGGTTGATATATGTAGATATATTTTTCCAACCTCTACATCATTAGAGCAAACCAAAACTGTCTCCAGGCTGATAGAGACAGGATTAAATATAAAGGGAATTATTATATACCAGATAGCATCTTAGTTATGTTTTCCTGGATGCAAAAATATAAGAATAAAATTCATAAGTTACATGAAGGTAAAAACTTGTATTCGCAGTGACTAGCACTATACCTGATGTGGGGGTCAGAACTTAACACAGATTTCTTAAGTAGATGATTGGAGTTTAATCAGGTAAAATCATTTCTGAAGGAAAAATTTGAAAATAGATTTCAAAAATCCTAAAATTTTCCTTTGCCTTTTATATTGTAATTTCATTTCTGGAAATTTATTCTGACAATAGAATTTTGTCCTAACAAAAATATTCAAGATTTATATTCAAGGATTTCCACGGAATCATTATTCATAAAAATTAGTTAGAAACAAGCAAGGTAACCTATAATAGTGAATTAAGTTACAATGAAGTATTAAAATGGCCATTAAAACAATTTTAAGAGGAATTTTTAAAGACAGGAAAAAGTCCACAATATTACTAAGAGAAAAATCAAGATTCAAAATAGTATTTTCTTTTCAGTTTTGTTTAAAAATTTATATGTAGTGAATGGTTATATTTCAGTGTCAGGATTATAGCTGATTTTTACATCTTATTAATTTTTTGTGCTTTCCAGATTTCCCACAATAAATATGCAGTATATTTATAACCAACATTTTTTATGTATAGGGTAGGGTATGGGTATATGTGTGAATAATTTCAAAACAGATACAGCTAAAAGTTTTACTAATAATATCATAGTGGAACATATTCCTTCCAAGTCATAAGAAAAGGAGAAAATAGTACACATTTTAAATTACAAAACCACTTATAAATCTAAATACTATAACTTTACATCGTTATACATAAATTTAGAAGTGAAACTTTTAAGTTTATATTTCCCCCAAATATTTAACAGTTGTACCTTTTACCATATTAATTTTGAACCATGAAGAAAAATAGTTGAGTTTGAAATTTGTCTAAATCCCTGAACTATGCTTCTCGTCCTCCCCTCCTAGTCCAATCTGTAGTAAGACCTTGGGATTCAAATAAGAAAACAAAGTGATACTTACTTATTATAGAAAATCTAACTTCCACTCCTTCTTTACGAACTTAAGCAAACTATACATACACACAGACACAGACAGACAGACAGACACACACACACAAACACACCACAAATACAGTTTTATTTATGGACTGGGATCATCCAGCCCCAAAAACATTATTTAAGGATGAACTATTGAAATGGATCCATAATAAGAAACAACATTTATTAGCATTTTATAGCATAGTAGAAGAAAACATACGTTTGTAACTATAAATGACAACATATGTGCTGTCGATATATGTAAGAATAAGTAGAAAGATGCTACTTATTTTGCAGACTTGAAAAAAGACCACTAGCCTCAAATGAAAAAGTTCACTCTGTTTATGAAATAGAAAGGAAAAAAAATAATAAGGGAAGAAATTTATTTTAGTGGAACATTTACAATTTCCTAATAGCATCACATATTCTTTCTTATATAACTTTTCTGTTATTGTCACCTTTATGGTCAAAATCATTCTAAAAAAGACATGTCTAATGACTTTTTTAATGATTGCAGACGAACTTTTTTCCTTTTTGCATGTACTTCCTATAACTTCTTTTAATTAATGAAAATACTTCAGAAAAAAACAAATACTACCCCTTCCCACCCTCCTCCCAAAAAAAAATCAAAGGAAAAATTTCATAGCTAATTTAACAAAAAGCTATCTTTTCTGGGCTTAAAATATCAGCCTCAAATAATTTAGTTTTTAACTGTAACTTTTTGTTAATCCAAAATTCAATGTCTGAATTTTGACAACCTAAATATCTTTTTAATACTCATGAAATTTCAAGTTTTGTAATCACCAACAATACTGGTAATATCAACCTGTATTTTTCTAATGTATAAGAATAAATTTATTATGTTACTACTTTTAAATGGTTTAATAAGGGAATGACAACAGAACAAATGAATAAAAAGTAAAGACTTACATTTGTAAAGCTCCTCTGATATCAACACAATATAAAATGCATAAATGAATATTTAAGTTTTATTTTAAAATGTTGAAATCAGGGATCACTTAATGTGCAAAGTTATCTGAAGTATTCAGCAATCCATTATATATTTCTCTGTTCATTTCATTTTGTCTATTGACAAAAACATCTCAAGTATCATTATATTTCATAGCAATACTGAACTCCAATGATGACTATAAACTGACACCAAAATCCTTAAAGTTGAAAAGCAGTGAAGAATTCATATTTACTTTTATCTGAAATACCATCTTTACATAGTGCAACATTTTTACTTCTCTTAAAAATCTATGACAAATTATAGTCATCTTAGGGTACAGAGCAAAAATTAAGAACTTTAATTTCGTTATAATTACTAACATACAAAAGAGTTTAGGTACCTTCACAAAATCTAACTGTTATTAAATTCCAGAAAATCTAACTCTAATAAATGAAGCAGTATGATGAATAATCAAAACTGGATTTCAAAAACTAAAAGAATGATAAAGTGGGAGGTTAAAAGCACAATTATGTTCTAGGAATAACTTGGTTTGTAAAAAACTAGCATCGTATTTTAAAAGTACTATTTGATATTCTGAAAAGAAGAGTAAATGTAATGACTACATACTGAAAGTTGTCCTGATAAGAACTGTGGAACATCCCTCAACATTCCAGGACTCATAGGAGAGGTAACAGAAATAGAAGGACGATCCATTTTTTGAGATTCAAATGAGCTAGAACCTGCAACGATAATTACACATAACAACAATGGCTCTTCACAAGTATTTAGTAAGTTTTGCCATATAACTTTTAAATTATTTATTTTTTTGATGTCCACAAAATGTCATTATATAGGCCATTTTCTTAGACACAATGTTGAAATATTCTTAAAGCGTTTTTTTTGGAAGCAAAAGTGCAGTATAGGGATTCTCTTAAGACCAATAGTGAACCATTTTCTGTGCCAATTATAGTAGAGACAGGCCTCTACCTCAGGACTTAGTTACTATCTGTTAAGTGTACTGTATTTATATCTTACGATGACATATTAAGAAAAATTTAAAAATAGAAACAAGGAGTAATCAAAACATAAATCAATAAAGCAACTGAAAGACAGACTACATTTGTAAATAATAAGAAAATAAGTACAAAATTATTAAATTTTTAAAATTATGTATAGAACAATATAACAAATTATACTGGCAGAAAGAAGTGAGGGGCATAAAAAAAGGAATAAAATATTAAATATTTATTGTCACTATTTTCATTCTTAGGGATAAGAATATTCCCTGTATGTCTGTCATGTTCTCTGGACAGAACATTGCTGATATTCATGGGGATTCAGAACACTGGGGAAGACCTGTTTTTTGTTTTTTTTATTTTTGAGACAGAGTCTCACTCTGTCACCCAGGCTGGAGTGCAGTTGCTGATCTCGGCTCACTGCAACCTCTGCCTCCCGGGTTCACGCCATTCTCCTGCCTCAGCCTCCCAAGTAGCTGGGACTACAGGCACCCGCCAACACGCCTGGCTAATTTTTTGTATTTTTTTTTTCTAGTAGAGATGGGGTTTCACCGTGTTAGCCAGGATAGTCTCGATCTCCTGACCTCGTGATCCACCTGCCTCAGCCTCCCAAAGTGCTGGGATTACAGGCGTGAGCCACCACGCTTGGCCAGGAAGACCTGTGTTTAAGGGAATGGATGTATAAAAACTTAATTGGGAACACAGTGAACCTACAACACCTCTGAGACATCCAATGGGAGATGTAAAGCAGTTAAGTGGAACTACAGATGGGACCAAATGTCCAAGTAGAGACTAGTGTTGGAAATTAACCTGTAGAGTTGTATGCCTAACTGGAAATGAAGGTAGATAAAACTCACCTCTAGAGAGAATACGGTGTAAAATGAAAGGGAAACTGCAAGGCTTAGGATTAGAAGTAACAGTGATACCTTTTATATTACTAGCAAGTAGGACGAATGAAACCTTTCTACTAAGAAAGAAGCTGGGTTTTTTTTTGTTGTTGTTGTTGTCGTTGTTGTTTTTACAATAAAGGTTGTTAAACTTCAGGCAGCAGATGACACAACAGAATGTATTCTTTGAACATCCAGGCATGTAGGGACACTGATATCTCCTTTTGATAATGTAAACTTAGAAGTCATACAGCTGGCAATTACAACCATAAGAAGAAAAGAATTTATTGAGGAACCAGCAATAAAGATGGTTAAGGACAAGGGCTTGGAAAAACATCAATGTTTAAAGAATAAAAGAGTGGATCTAATCTGAGAAAGGACCCCTGTCTCCTCAGAAACTATTTTGGAATTATAGCCTAGGGTCTTTTTAAATAGCTCAAATAAGATAAAGGTTTCCATGTTGCTCATACAATATCTGAGAGATGTAATAAAGGTGAATAAAAATTTTAACCTACCCCATAGGATTGTTGTAAAAATTAAATGTGATGGTATAGGTACAAGATCAAGCACAGTTATAAGTACTAAATAAAATGGGAGCAATAAGGATAATGATGATAATATCATTTTATAATAATTATAATTTGATTATTTATGTTACAGTTTTATGTGATCATGATATTATTTTGGATAAAATCATTTAGCACGTAGTCAAAGATACTAAATCAAATAAGTCATGGGACTATATTTTAAAGTATAGAGCTATGGCATTCAAAGGACTACTCTGATAAAGACTTTAAAGAAACTTGTAATTGTAAATATGAAAGTAAAAAAACATCTATTTTAATAGTGCATTCTCAATTATTGTGGTATATAGAGAATCCGACCACTTCTCACCATCCTCATTGCTACCAACATGGTTTACATCACCACTGTCTTGCCACTAGATTAGCCTTCTCACTAGTTAGTCTCTTTGCTTTTACCCTCGACTCTATTAATCTATTTGCAACCTATTAGCCAGATTTTAACATTAAGTATCTACTCAAAACCATCCTAGATAGCTCCCAATTTTCCTGAAAGTAAAAGCCAATGTCCTTACAGTGGGTTATATGGCCTTTGCAATTTGCCCATTATTCCTCTATCCTCATTCATACCATTCTTCCTCTTGCTCACTCCATTCAGCTACACTGGCCTCCTTGAATTTCCTTAAATGCACCTTAGGCTTTCTTGCCATTGCATCCACACATCCTGTACCTGGAAAGATTTCCCCCCAGGCAGCCACTCCAAATGTTTCCTTCAATCCTTCCTTTTCAATGTGGTCTATCCTGATCAACATATTTCAAACTGCAATCCCTTTTTTCCTCTCTCCCAATATCCCTTACTGTACTCTCAATCAATAAAGAAACTTACTTCATTGAAAAAAATAATTTAACATATGAAATACCACTAACAATAATGTTTAAAATTATAGATAAATTTGACATTAAACTTATGTATTTATTGTTCCACTACTCCTCTGATGTTAAATCAGAACTGTTATCCCACTTTCCAAAAACATAAATTAGAATAAATGTAATTATTCACTAGTTTATTCTAAGCATCTCCCCCCACTTAATGAGGATGAGGTTACAAATAGTAAATTTTAAAACTAGGGGGGAAGTTTTGGGGGTGAATTTTTGGGAGCAGTGACTATGTTCATGATTTTTTGTTGGGATGATGGTTTCACAGGTATATATGTATGTCAAAACTTACCTAATTGTGTACTTTAAGTATGTGCAGTTTATTGCAGTATACCTTAATCATGCTATCTAAAAATCTGTAATAAGACAATATGTTTAAAAGAAACTTAAAATATTCTATTTTTTTGTATTTTTTTCCCACAGTGACATGAAATAATACTAAATTTTCCATCTTTATATGCTTACATACTTGATAGCAAGGTTGTCATATTTCTTACTTCACATTACTAGCTAAATACTTCATCTGACCTCTGATGAATGCAATTATAAATAACATTTTCTTCTAGAATAGATAAAACTTACTAGACTCCAGTTGTGCATGTGTGCTATCAGGTATTCTAGGTATATCTCTGAAATGATAAAAAGAAAAAGAAAGAAAAAGAAAGAGAAAGAAAGAGAGAAAGAAAGAAAGAAAGAGAAACTGTTTCAACAATTAATGCAACTCATATTTTTTATCATTATCAATCTATTAATAGGACAGTGTAAAATGAAGAAAACTGTGTATAATAGTGGTATTATATAAATAAGAAACAAGCCTTAGTACTTATTGCTCATAAAAGTATTCTGGGCCAACCTCAACTATTTAAAAGGAAATAAAATTCATATGCATCCATAGCATGCTTTTAAAAAGAGACTTTATTTTCTATGTGTCTCACTGCACAATTATCCATTATAAAAAATTTGTATTAAACAAGATAAGTTTTACAGATACGTTTTTATTCTCTTCTGCTCTTTGGTTTTACCTGCTGTTCTAAATCAGTAACATTAAAGTACAAATAAAATATCACCAAAATAAAAAGTAAAATATTCATGTTGTGATTAAAACTTTCATTTTATTTTATTTTATTTATTTTTATTTTTTAAAGATAGTGTCTCACTCTGTCACCAGGCTGGAGTGCAGTGGCGCGATCTCAGCTCACAGCAACCTCCACTTTCTGGGTTCAAGCAGTTCTCCTGCCTCACCCTAATTTTTGTATTTTTAGCAGAGACAAGGTTTCACCATGTTGGCCAGGTTGGTTTTGAACTCCTGACTTCAAGGGATCCACCCGCCTTGCCCTCCCAGAATGCTGGGATAACAGGCATGAGCCACTGGAAACTTTTAAAATGTAGTAACATCACTGAGAAAAGACAAACATGTTTCTTATGGGGAAATCTCAACATTACCATGGAACTATATTTACACCAAAAATAAGTGTATATTTTTATTTGAGATTTGACACAAGGAATAAATATTAATGGTTACATTCATTCAGTAAATTACATAAAGGACTATAAATTATTTAAAATATTAAACAAAAACAAGACTTGAAGATCCTTTAATACCAAGAAATATATTTGATCAATACACTAATCTTATACACTGCAGTTTTACCATGATACAAAACTATGAAAAGACAAAATAAAAAATGAATACAATTTCAAGTACCAGATTTAATACTTTAAAAGGAACATTTCAATAAAACTAAGCTACCACCCTAAGTCGTTTTCTTCAGCATTTTCAAAAAAGAGATAAAAATAATACAGGCCCATCATTTCCTAAATGAATTAAAACTGGACATTACTATTCTACAACAAATGATTTCTGTAGGCTTCACCCTAGAATGCTCTTACCCTAAATCTGCATTTAATAATTCACTAACAGTAATATTTTTCTGTTACTTTTACTCTGATACAGGTATATATTTTACCTTGGCATATAATGTAATTCAGTTGCCTCTTTAACATTTATTGCCAATGTCTGGAAATTGTCAATTTTAATCTATAGGCATTACATTTAATGCATAGGCATTATAAAACAGAGGTATAAATTATAAAGCCAAAGAGTACTTTGATGTTTGCTTATTTTGGGTCTGTTTGTTCACCTTGTTAAAAAAGATGTCATGTTTTTCCATAAACTATTACCTCTATCTAGGAGTTGTATGTCCTTTGGCCCTTTCTTTCCTATGTTGAAATCTCTATTTTGAAAAATGTAAAATGTGTAGACTATAGATGATTTATAGTCTCCTTCCCCTACTAAATCCTATAACCACCGTTTAAGGTGTTACAATAAAATGAATAAACACGTAAATATTTCTTCTTTTGTAAGTAACTGTATATTCTACCATCTATATGATCAGATAAAGAGATATTATTTTTGGTGTGGTGCTTTTGGTAAGGAAAGAGAAAAAGTTACTGTCTACAAAATAATTTATTTCCATAAAGCAATCAGAAATTATTAAATGGCACATTACAAATAGTTTAACAGTATTCAACTTCACACACATATAAAATATTGAAACCAACTTACCCAATAGGCCTTGAAACTACAAGCTCTACTTGTGGTTCAGGTTTGGATTCCAGAATGATGTTGTATACTTCCTCAAATGTGGCTCCTTGCAATAGCCTTCCATTCCATTCTAATACTTCATCACCTATAGTGTGTGTCAGTAATAATAATCTCATAAAGAAAATTTGATCCAATAAATTACACTTAACAGCATCTTAAACTTCAATAAACTCCATAGGATAAAATAACCATTATACAATATGAAACATACTCAGAACAGTTCCAGTGACACAAAATTTGATGACTATGGTGATTAGTATATTTCACAGAAAAGGACAATGATTAGAGGAAAAAATTACATAAACATTATCTCTATGTGATTTCTTAATAGAAATTCGAATTCTAAGCAACAATCAAAATCAGTTGCCTCTTTAAAGATTTTATGACTCTATACTCTAGGTTTCTCAATATATGTGCAACTGAGCACCTTGTTTTTTTGTAAAGGGTTTCCACTGTCTAAACTCTCTTGTAAAAACCTTAATAATTAGTATATTATCAAATCCTCTTCAAGGTACTCAAGGATTTCTCCAATAGTATCCATTACCAAAGAGATAAGGGGTGACACATGGTAGGAAATATGCCTTTGTCCATAAAGTTTGTTCTAAACTACGTTAGAATTTTCTCAAAAGAAAAAGGTCTTATGGGAAACAAAATAGGTTAATATTATATACAGATTAGAATACCCATCAGAAAAAAATAAGATATAGTCAATATAAAAACGATTTTGATCTATTATGACTCAAGAAATAATAGTTTTGACTTTCCATTAATGAATAGAGATTTATATCTAAGTTAAATGAGCTCTTTGTTATTGTCAAATCACTTCTAAATAAATGAAAATAACTCATAACTACTAAAGTTGAACAGTTTAAATGTAAATAATCAAAGGTAAAAGGCTACCTGGTTTAAGATGTCCTACAGTATCAGCTAAACTTCCTTTTTTTACTTTAGTAATAAATGCACAAAGCCGTCCTGATTCAGTCATCTTTCCTCCTACAACCTGTTTAAAAGAGGAAAATATTAACACGGGAATATTGTTAAAATGAGTATAGTTGAAGATTCAGGTAAAAAATACCTAGAACAATTTGCAACACCTAAAACGCTAATTTAATGTACAGAAAATGATTTCTTAAATAATTTATTGTCTCTATTAGGTTAGTATGTGCCCTAAAAGCTAGGTCTTTTTCACATATTCCAACTGTTTTGCCATTTAATACCCATTATTTGCTAAAATGTTGCATAACTTAGAAACAACATAACAATTGGTAATTTTTGTCCTTATTCTAAAATTCTTGCTTTTGTCATTTCCAAAAACATATTTTACAGTATCATATTAATTATATAAACATTTCTAGTTATAGATGTAAACACTTTAATACAAAATTTTTGTTTCTTTTACTATAATTAGGATATACCACCAAACTTTCATTGGTAATCTTTTAGAAACACTGATAATGTGCATAATGATGATGGATCTTACTTGAAAAAAATTACAAAATTTACTTAATCGCATCAGAAGTAATATAAACTTCAGACCATCTGAATCTCAATTTTTTATTTTTATGTTTCTATTAAAATATAACTTTTAGAAAATGAATAAAAATGTTAGGAATAATGCTGTGGAGTCATATGTATACTTATATATCTTACAAAATTAATGCTTTGATTCTAGTCAACCACCATTCAGTCAAATATCTCAATTTGATGGCAAGTGAAGCAAATAATAGCAACTAACTTCACTGACTGAAATGAATTGGTTTTTCTCTTCTAAACAGAGTGAAAGTTATTTGAATTCAAAAATCATGGGGTGTATCTTATTCCACGCATTTTTTCCATAATTACAGTGAATTACACATAGCTGCAATTCAGTTAATAAACTAATTAATCCTATGTTTGAATCTGAAAATTAAATGTATAGTTCTTATTGACTTATATCCTTAAGTAAATATTTAAAAACTTTCTTGGCTTAACAAACATTAATAATAATTAATTAATTACACTAGCTATAATGATTATTGATATCTTAAAGCTTGCCAGGCATTTTACTAAATGTTTGTATGTTTGTTTATTTAATCACATTACAACAATTCAATTATCCTCATTGAATAGATAAGAAATCTAAAGCTAAAAGAAGTTTATTTGTCCATTTTCATGTAACTAGTAACTCCTGTATTTGGAATTGAAGCCAAGACTTCCTAATCTTTATTCTAACACTATAATAGGCATCTCTGGATTAAAAAATTGTTTTTAAGACAAAGGGTCTCACTATTTTGCTCAGGCTGGACTTGAAACCCTAGGCTCAAGCAATCCTCCTGCCTTAGCCTTCCAAGTAGCTGGGACTATAGGCACATCTCACTGTCCCTGGAAATGGGTCAAATCTGATTTTAAATTCCACCATCGTCACCATCTTGTGACCATGGGGAAGTTAAACACCTCTCTAAGACTATTTCTCATCTATTGTGAGTGTTAACTAGGATAACAGATATAAAATGCTCAGGTGAGTGCAAGCACATGAATGCCACCCAATAAATGTTCTTGCAAGATCTGGTCATTTAAACCTATGTGGCACCTTGCTTCCCACTCCCACTCTCTCATGTTCCTGCTTTTGCCATGTGACATGTGTACTCTCCCTTCACCTTTGACTATAATTGTAAGCTTCCTGAGGCCTCCCCAGAAGCCAAGCAGATGTTGGCACCATGCTTCCTTTAAAGCTTGCAAAACTAAGAGCTGATTAAACCTCTTTTCTTTACAAATTATCCAGTCTCCAGTATTTCTTTAAAGCAATGCAAGAAAGACCTAATACATAGTCCACTTCCACCTACACCCAAAGTTTTCTAATATCTCTTATATTCTACAGGACAATTTTTATAGGAATGGCTTAGCTCTAAAACATTTATTTAGAGAGAGACAGAGTCTCACTCTGTTGCCCAGGCTGGAGTGCAGTGGTGTGATCACAGCCCACTCTAACCTCAAACTCCTGGGCTTAAGCAGTCCTCCTGCCTCAGACTTCTCAGTAGCTAGGACTCCAGGCATGTGCTGCTATGTCCAGCTATTTTAAAATTTTTTGGGCTGAGCGCAGTGGCTCATGCCTGTAATCCTAGCACGTTGGGAGGCCAAGGTGGGTGGATCACGAGGTCAAGAGATCAAGATGATCCTGGCCAACATGGTGAAATCCCATCTCTACTAAGAATACGAAATAAATAAATAAATAAATAAATAAATAAATAGCTGGGCGTGGTGGTACGCGCCTATAGTCACAGCTACTCGGGAGGCTGAGGCAGGAGAATCACTTGAATCCAGGAGGCAGAGGTTGCAGTGAGCCGAGATTGCACCACTGCACTCCAGCCTTGGCCACAGAGCGAGACTCTATCTCAAAAAAAAAAAAAACAAAAAAACAGTTTGGTAGAGACAGGACTTCACTATGTTGTCTAGGTCGGTCTCAAACTCCTGGTCCAAAGCAATATTCCCACCTGGGCCTTTTGAAGTGCTGTAATTACAGGCATGAACCATGACACCCAGCATATTCTTTTTTCATTTCAGGTTTTAATTGGGTATACTAGATGCACAAAAACCAAACAAAGCTCTATTTAATGTATTTACCAAATAATTTCCTGGTATTTTACAGTAAAACATAAATCAATATTTGTATTTAATTTCCCAGCATAATTATTTTTGTTTTTAGAATTCAAACAGTTCTCTCTTAAGTGCACATATGCACATACACACACATACACACATTTTACAGCATTTATACAAAATTATATATATATATGTAATATACATATTACATTTCCCAAGTTTTCATTTTGAGTAATTAAACTATCACTTTAATAAAATATAAACACAGATTTAGACTTAAAGAATAAACTGTATAGTTAAAATGAGTTTGACCACTGTATTTCAGATTCAGGTAGATTCTAATGAGGTTACTTTTAATGTCTTCCAAATTTATATGTACACAAGTATTACTGTGGAATTATGGCAACTTCTTAAATAATAGTGGGAAAATGAAATGTTTTAGATAATGAGTGCAAATCTTCACAAATTATTGAAAATGGAAAAATACACTACTAAATTGGTACAGGTTGAAAGTTATCCTTTGCTTTTCTGGTAAACCTATAAGAGTATAGAGCCAAAATATCATACATTTTATTACATACCTTCAAGCCAAGCATTGCTCCTGAATCTCGAGGTACACTTCCATCTTTTAGACGCTTATTTAATAAAATACGACCAATTAAACGATCTCCATCTTTAGATGGTTGCCAGGTTACAGGGTGCTGACATTTTGCATCAACAAACAAAATAAATAAATACAAAATAAATAAATGATTTTGTCAATTTATGACAAATGGTCTCTGATTGTACGACCTCTCTAAACTTCAGAATTCCAGTGTCATGATTACACAAACCAGCTTTCATTTCAAAGCACTGCTCATAAGGGTGCACTATATTATGCTTATAACCTCAGTATAATCTCAAAGTTTTTTTCAAAATCCAATTACTTCCAATTCTTACAGTTCTCTAACACAATAATGAATAGCTCTACAAAATCTGAGAAATTTTGAAAATGCGTGCAACTAATTATCTACATACTGAAAAATAAAAATTCACAGGTAGAAAAGATACACTGAAATTCTATGCAAGTGAATTCATTTAAAAATGAAAATTTCCTCTTCAAACACATTTGGAAGATTTTGAAAGACTGTAATACAGTAACAATTAAAAAGTCAAATCATACTAAAACATTAAATTTGACCCTATGATGAGGGCTTTTTTGAAGAGGTTTCTAGATTAAAATAATGAAGTGTACATAAGCCCCAATAAATTCCCAATTGAATCTGCATGGGAGAGAAACAGGCTTCATTTACGGGTGGGAATAGATTACATTTCTCACTTCTCAAAAGTTCTTTCATGATTCTTTCAGGTTTTTGATCTATTTAGTAAATTACCTTTACTAGATAATTCAATGATATCCATTGTTAAATAACCTTGAAAACATTAGTAGTTTCTTTGTTTCTCAGCGCTGAACCAAGGCCTCTGTAAATAATGACACTATTCTATTATGAATGATACGCTCAATAGGAAAGTAAATGATTTGTGTAATCATAGTTTCATAGTTATCAAAAAGTAACAGGCATATTCATGCAAAATTTAGCAGGCAAAATGCAAGTTCCAGTCAATCACATCTATATGGTAAAAAGATTTCAAAAGTCCCACTATCCTAAAAGCAAAAATAATAAATATCAAAGCAGATGGCAAGGGCTCTAATACTAATTAATACTACATTAAAATGCTATGACAATAAAACAAAAGACCAAAATGACAGTGAAAGGGAAAAAAGAAAAACAACTTTTTCTGTGCAAACAGACCCAATTATCTCCCTTTTGTCTGGGATTCAAACTATTAATAATTTAATTTTCATCCCAAGGAAAACATATGCAAGCAATCAAATAAGCCAATCCAAAAATTATTTATTATTTGTGGTTTTTAATAACACTACAAAGTTCTCTCATGCAACAAAAGACAAAACATTCCTTTGTTCCTAAGATTTATTTTTATATACTTATTTTTTGGTATGCCGTCAAATAAAAACAGCAAAGCAAGCAAGAGGTTTTTTTGGTTTGTTGTTTGTTTAGTTTGCTTTTGTTTTTCTTTTCTGCACCTTAAGAAATGCTACAGTGACCCTTGAGATGCCCTGTCCTTTTATTATGTTCTGTTTTAATGAGTGACAGAGAGCAAATGAAGACCAAATGAGCGGATTAAAAGGCAGGCTCTACAATCTCAGTACCTTATCACTATGGCTATGCTCCTCGTTTAGGGTTGTGCTACTACACGTATCTACCCCAGAGTCCTTAATCTGAGGTTCAGACCATTCCAAATCCTCTTCCAAAGAGTGGCCACCAAAGTACATCATTTTCTTTTGTCTTTCAGACTTGGTGTTAGAGTCCGACAAAACTGCCTGCTCACTAGTTTTTCTTTTTCCCTTTTGACTGTCCCCTACAGGTATGGGATAAAAAAAAAAAAAAAAGAAACAAAAAAGAAACATGCAAAGGTGTAAATAAAAAAGGAAAAGTGAAATGATAACGAAAATTAAATAGTAAGGCTCCACATGTCTCACCAAAGACATTGGGGATGCCTCACTGCTATGCCAAGACGTATGATCCAACCAGTTGTAATCCATGTCTCCTGTGAGAGTCAGACAAAAGAGCGCAGTAAAGGAGATGGTGAAAAAAGGGACAGACAGAGACATTATAAACATTTTAAACTGTGTGATCCTGTCTGGTCTCAAGAACTTTGTCTGTATAAATAAATATATATATATATGCCAAAAGAAAGCTAATATTTAAAACGTGTAAAATTTATAGAAAGTATAATATAAGGTTTATATCTCTAGACAGACCCTACAGAACAAAAGTCCTGCAAAAAGAGAAACAATAATAAACGGAAATAGAAACAAAAAAATGTATATGCTGAAAAAGACTATCAGCTATGTCTGTTATTCATGCTATTTTTTTTACTCCCATGTTGGTCTAAAGACATGAGTTTGTTCTCCAAAGATTAAGGGACATTTCAAACGTTTACATTGGTTTGCCAATAACCAGTATTTTAAAAAGTCAAATAATTAAATGCCACTTCTGAAATGCAGTATGATATTCTTCATCATGCTAAAACCTCCTAAGAAATTTGGGTGGTTAAAAAAATTGTTTCCACAAAATAGTAATTTGTATGAAAATTATAAAACAGATTCATTCAATATTAGTAAAAATAAACTTTACTTAAACATCATGAATCACTTAATATTTTGATATAATTTTTCAACTTTTTTCAGAAATCACATTCTTATAAAAAGTAAATTAAAAAAATTTTGTCAGATAATTTATGTGACTGGCAACTAAGAATGCATATCCACCATTTCCCAAACTTACATGCTTCCTATTTGCTCAGTATTTCTAAATATAAAATATTTGTTATCTTTAATATCTTTTTAGTCTATATATGCACATATATCTTTTAAAATTCTATTTATAATTTTATTTTCTAAAAATACATACTGAACACCTTCCATTTGCTATGTATTGTGCTAAGCTCTACTGTAAAGGGTAAAACAATGAAATATGCTTACAACAGAGTAGGGATAGAGAAACAGAACAAATCATCAGTGTCATATAGGAACATACAAGACACTATGAAAGAGTACAATAAGATCTAATTTAGACTTTGGGGTCAGCAAACACCCCTAAAGTAATAAATTTTTTTTTTTTTTTTTTTTTTTGAGACAGAGTCTCGCTCTGTCACCCAGGCTGGAGTGCAGCGGCGCGATCTCGGCTCACTGCAAACTCCGTCTCCCAGGTTTATGCCATTCTCCTGCCTCAGGCTCCTGAGTAGCTGGGACTACAGGCGCCCGCCACCTTGCCCGGCTAGTTTTTTGTATTTTTTTAGTAGAGACGGGGTTTCACCGTGTTCGCCAGGATGGTCTCGATCTCCCCAAAGTACTGGGATTACAGGCTTGAGCCACCGCACCCGGCCAGTAATAATGTTTAAGATGAGAACTGAAAGATGTGACATGGTGCTGTAAAAGAACTGAAGGAACACAATGGTTTCTGAACCAAAAAGAATGAAGAAGAATATGGTACTAAGTGAAACTGGTAAGGCAGCACAGAACAACTTAGATAAGTCTTTTATTTCATATTAAAGATTTTAAATTCAACCACTGAGGGATTTTAAGTGTAATGGTGACATAATCTGATTAACATTTTTAAATGATGAATATAAGTACTACACAGAGACTAGGCTGTATGACACCAAAAGTTAAAAGACATTTACAATAACCCTTGGAAAAGGTAATTATGGCTTGAATAAAGATAATAGCAATAGACATGGTAAGAAAAAAGGGACTGAGATGTTTTTGAGGTAGAAATAACAGTGTTAAGAAAGACTAAAGAGTCAAGGTCAACTCCCCAGTTTCTGGCATTAATAACTGAATGGAAGAAAAAATTTATGAGACGGAGAAGATTGGAGGAAGAGCACTTTTTGTTAGGGAAGGGTAAGAGGGAATCTATTTCATAAAATATATGACACCATTGACTATAGGATTCATAACTTTCAGGATATAAAAATGTTCATCTTAGAATTTATTAAATACGGTGGTTGAATTTTGATATATTATTTGAACCTAGTGGACATACAAGAAGGAAACTGGCTAGGGAAAGTTTTGGCTGGACATGGTGGCTCATGCCTGTAATCGCAGCACTTTGGGAGGCTGAGGCGGATGGATCATGAGGTCAAGAGATGGAGATCATCCTGGCCAACGTGGTGAAGCCCCATCTCTACTAAAAATACAAAAAATTAGCTGGGTGTGGTGATACACACCTGTAGTCCAACCTACTCAGGAGGCTGAGGCAGGAGGATTGCTTGAAACCTGGAGGCGAAGGTTGCAGTGAGCTGAGATCACACCACTGCACTCCAGCCTGGAGACAGAACAAGACTGTCTCAAAAAACAAAACAAACAAACAAAAAACTTAAAGTTTTGATCTGGAGACATAAATTGGCAATTATTAACATACAGACAGGAGTAAGTGAGATCATTTAGGGATAGAGGGTAAAATAAGGTATGAAGAGAACCCAAACTGAATTCTGACATTTAGGGTTTGATTTGAGAAAAAAAAAGAGAGAAGATTCAAAAACAGCATGCAGAGAAAAAAAGGAAGGAAGGAGGGAGATAGAGGGAGGTCTCCAAATCAAATAGAGTTGCCTAAAACAAAGAAGAAATAAACTATGCTGAATGATTTTTACATATCAAATAAGATGAGGAGGTTAAAAATATGCATTGGATTTGGCAACCATGAAGATTAGAAAAGATGTCAGGAAGAACAATTGGATAGAATGATGAAAATTACAATCAGGTTGAAGAAACCAAAAAACAAAGGAAAGTGAAAAGTAGAAAAAGTTGCGTGTAAATGAATGGTTCTCAAATTGCAGTTCTCAAAATAGCATCATCGGCAACACCTGGGAACACGTTAGAAATGTAAATTCTGGGTGCCACCCTAGACTTAATGAATTAGAAACTGTTAGTGGGCCTAGCAATCTGTATTTTAACAAGCCTTCCAGATGATTATGGTCAGATGTTTGAGAATTACTGGAGACAATTCTTTTACGAAACTCATTTATGAAAGAGAATAGGCTTTATTATCTAACACACACAATATGCAATTTGTAGAAAAAACCCATTCTTTAACCTATGGGCCAGAGAAGTGCTTTCCAAGCTTTTTGATAATTACAATATTAGTAAAACACACTGGAGTATATGGAGATGACCAGTACATGGGATACTTATGCCCATGCCTGGATGGCTACCCAAAAAGCTAAGGGTATCTGTGTCTCAGAAAACCTGTAGCCCTTTCAAAATACAGTATTGTCCCACAACAAAGCATTGACAAATCTGTGCATTAGAGAAAAAACAGTATGAAGCCTGTAAATAAAAATTCTTAACTGGTTTATGTGACAGTAAGAAAATTCACCTCAAAATTTCTCTTCTCCCTCTGTGCTTGCAACCTACCAAAAAGGCAGAAATGTAAATTCTTTTGTTCTGAAAATAAAAAACATAAGCTGTTTAACCATTTGAAACTAAAGTTAAAACCTCTGATTGACAAAAAAAATTGCCCTATATTCTGGGCGCAGTGGCTCACGCCTGTAATCCCAGCACTTTGTGAGGCTGAGGCGGGTGGATCACCTGAGGTCAGGAGTTTGAGACCAGCCTGGCCAACATGATGAAACTCCATCTCTAATAAAAATACAAAAACTAGCTGGGCATGGTGCATTGTAGCTCCCAGTCCCAGTTACTTGGAAGGCTGAGGCAAGAGAATCATTTGAACCCGGAAGGCGGAGGTTGCAGTGAGCTGAGACAGTGCCATTGCACTCCAGCCTGGCCAACAACAAAGCGAGACTTCATCTCCAAAAACAAAAACAAAAGCAAAACAAAACAAAAAACTGTCATGTATAAGTACTAAATAAACACTTGTTGAATGAGTAAAATTAGTGTCCCTGTAAGAATAAGATAATTAATGGTAAACCATATAGAAAATAGTCCTAAAAACTATTAAGACTATTATTATACACCTAATAATACTTATCACTGGATATTCTTATTTTTTGCAGCTTAATAGTATAGAACTAAGATAATAAAATATCTTTTTTTTAGTAACAGTACAAAAATGTATTAGTGTGCTTTCCAGTTCTAGAACAAGAACTAGAAAGCACATAAAGAACCAAATGGAAATTTTAGAACTGAAAAATAACTGAAATACAAAATGCAAAATACAAAAATAACTGAAATACAAAAAGCAACCACAGAATGGAGAGGACAGAGGAATGACTCAGTGAACTTGAAGACAGAACAATAAAAATGACCCAATCTGAAAAACAGACAGAAAATAGAATAAAGAAAAAAAAAGAAGAAAAGAAAATGAACAGAGCCTCAAGGGCCAAGAAACTATAGCAAAAAGTCTAACACTCATATCATTGTAAGTCCAGGAGAAAAGAAAGTGAATGGGTTAAAAAAAAAAAAAGTATTCAAAGAAATAAAGACAGAAAATTTCCCAAATTTGGCCAAAGATATAAGCCTATAGATTCAGGAAACTATGTAAAACCCTAAACAAACAATATCCAAAGATATCTGTTACAAGATACACCATAATCAAACTAAAACTAACAACAAAATATCTTAAAAGCAGTAAGAAAAAGCAATACCTTACCTAAAAGGGAAAAACAATTCAAATGATAGCAGACCTCTCATCAGAAACCTGAGAAGCCAGAAAGAAGTGGCACAATATTTTTCAATTGCTAAAATAAGAGAAATGTCAACCTGAATTCTAAATATGATGAAATTATCTCTCAGAAATGAATGAGAAATACATTCTCAGGCAAAAGAAAACAAAGAGATTCTGTCACCAGCAGATCTACCCTAAAAAAATAACTAACGGAAGTTCTTGAAGCAAAAGAGAAACAAAGAAAGAAGGAACCTGAAAGTATCAAGCAGGAATAAAGAACATACTAAGCAAAAATATGGGTTTTCTTTCTCCTCTTGAGTTTTCTAAACTATGTTTTTGGTATTTAAAGGCAGAACATACATTGTCTGATGTGGTTTTCAACATGTATAAAGAAAATATTTAAGACAAGTCCATTATGAGGTAAGAGAGAAAATAAAGGAATTTAAGTGACTTAAGGTTTCTACATTCCAGTCTAGTTAAACTCAACACCAATACAATGTGATACGTTGTGTACATGTAATATATTACCTAAAGCAACCACACAAAAAACCTACAAAAAGAAATACACTTAAACACTCTAGGTCAATCAAAACACAATTCACAAAGCATTTCAAATAAAAAAAAATGTTCAAATAACCCGTAGGAAGGCAAGGAAAAGAAAACAACAAAATTAAGAATAAAAGGAACAAACAGAAAACAAAAAAGAAAATGACAAACTATAAATGAGCTGTAGACCAATACTCCTCATGATTATAAACATAGAAATCCTTAACAAAATATTAGCAAAGAGAATTCAGTGATATATAAAAAGAATTATACACTATGACCAAATGAGGTTTACTCCTGGAATGCAAGACTGGTCAAATATTTGAAAATCAATGTGATCCACATATTAAAAAGTTAAAGAAAAAAAATTACATGATCTTACCCATTGAGTGCTGATGCAGAAAAAGCATTCATGATTTTTAAAAACTCTAAAAAATAACCAAGGAGAACTGGCTCAAACTAACATAGAACAACAATAAAAATCCAACATCTAAGATCATACTTAATGATAAAAGGCTGAATGCTCTATATAAACAGAAATTTCACCAAAGAAGATATCTTCATTTATAACAGCCAAAAAGTGGAAACAACCAAAATATCCATTAATAACTGTAGCATATCTATACTATGGAATACTACTTAGAAATAAAAAGGAAAAAACTATACATACAACATGGATAGACCTCAAGGGCATTGTATGAATTGGGAAAAAAACTCAAAATGTCACATACTGTATGATTTCATTCATATATCATTCTCTAAATGATAAAAATATAGACATAAAGAACAAATTAGTGGTTGGCAGATGTCAGGGATGGTGGAGAGGGAGTAGGATGTCATTAGAAAGAAGAAGTGTAATAAGGATCTTTGCTGTAATACAGTAGTTCTTCATTGTTATAGAAGTGGTGGTTATATGAATCCATATATGTGATAAGATGTCCTAGAACTATAAAAACATTGTTCCAGTATTAGTTTCTTAATTACAGCTATGCAAGATATAACCTCTGAGGAAACTGGGTGAAGCATATATAGGATCTCACTGAACTATCTTTCCAACTTCCTACAAATCTATAAATACTTCAAAGCAAAAATCTAAAAATAATGTTTTGCTGCCTTCATAGACTGTCACCACTCCGTCACAACAGGTGTTCAAAGAAAAGGCTAGAGTATTACTTGTCAGCACAATGTAGAGAGAAGGTCAATGCTTCAGATAGGAAGTTACACAAAAAGCACACTAAATCCTGTCTAACTCTGGTATTCAGTTATTCTATTAGCACAAGTTAAACATACTTAAATATAAGGACCTGACAAAAAAAAAATTAAAAATTTGAACCTTTGACTAAAATTTCCCCTTCACTTACCTCTATCGTAAAATACAAACTAACCTAATTATGTGTGTATGTGTGTTCTATACACAGAGAAAAAATGTTCATATATTCTATTTACAACATTTTTTCATACAGTCATTACATTAAGACAACAGTTTATTAACTGTTTTATATCATTGCTTTTCATTTTTGGGTTAATAAATACTCAAAAATTAAATCACATAGTACATAAAGGCATTCTTCAACAACTTCAACAACTTCATCATGATTATAAAGTAACAGCATGTTGTAACAGAAAGAGTTTTATAGTTGAAGCTAGAAAAGCTATACTAAAATACTGACTTCACTTCTTATCAATTTTATGACTTGTGCAAGTCATAGGCCTCAACTTTCATTCTAAGTAGGTAGAGAACATTTAACTACAACCCTTTTATTTATTTATTTATTTTTTTGCTCTTCTTGGTATTCTGTCCTCCTTTTCAACTTGTCAGGTTATATATGTGGGCATTTCCCAATGTGTATTCCATGGAATACTGGTTCTGCAAAATGTTAAAGGGCATTGAGTAATTTAAAAGTTCTCTAATCAAATAACTTTGGAAAACTTTGGTTTAAGTACAATTAAATAGATTTCTTGAGTGTAGGACTTTTTTCAAATAATAATGACACCATGCTTCACTAAGAGGATTATATAATATACTGTTTCCACAAACTTAATTGAAACACAGAAGCTTTCTCAGAGGACAAGTGTCCCAGGAACTGTATTTTGAGATATAATGCTGAAACCTTCCTCGAGGGTCATTTCCCCTCATAAGATAGTCACTAAAACTGAGAATAAGTCTTAAGTCTTCCCCACTCCAAAGAAAATGTTCTAGTAAACTATTAAAGTAACACAAAGTCCAACTCAAAAAGGTTTTATATAGGGTATATTATGCAAGACAATGGTTTGCAAACTACATTCCATGGAGTTGCTTCAGAGACAACTGTTGGACACTGTGCAGAGGACTGATTCTAAGATGGCAGCCCATAATGCCCACCTCATGGTATTCATGCCTTTGTGGGACCTGTGACTTGCTCATAAACAAGGTAGGGGGATGGCAAGGTGATGGGATCTTACTCCCATGACACTGTTAAGTTTCATAAGACTTTGCCTTGCTAGTCGACTTGTTTTAGATACTCTCTTTGCTGGTTTAATGAAGTAAGAAGCCATGAGGTAAAGTCCATGTTACAAAGGAACTTCAGGCAGCCTTTAGGAACCGTGGATACCTTCTACGAGCTGCTAACAGACTTTAGGAGATGTGGGGGAGCTGATGGCAGCTTCTTGTCAAAAGGAAATAAATTCTGCCAACAATCTTATTAAACTTGGAATCAGATTCTTCCCTGCATCAAGTGTCCAAAGAAAAATGCAGCGCAGATGACAACTTGATTGTAGCTGCAAGAAACCTAGCTTAGCCATGCTAAGACTCCTAACCAACAGAAACTGTGAGATAATAAACATGTGTTGTTGTTTTAAGCCGCTAAGTGTCTGGTAATTTGCTCTTAATTCATTGCCAGCTCTGAAAGCAGCAGATTTTAGAATATGAATCAAACCAAAATGTCAGTAGATCTAGAGGCCCCATGTGCTTAGACCAAGTCTAAGCACAAATACAAAAGCATGGCTGGATAAAGTACAGTAGAATTTGAAATAGGATGATAAACATTATCCATAATTAGCTTATTTTTTAAAATCTTGCTCTTTTGGTATTACCAACATATTCTTATTTAATAACATGTAATTGATGAAATGATTGTATATATGGCATCTATTAGAATTTATCTTAATAATTACACAATTTGAAACTGTTCTAGTTCCACAGGTACAAATAGGAGCTTAAGAAATTAACATTCTAGAAAGATAGACAGGTAAAATACATAATTTAAATATGTATATAGATTTTCTTGGAAGCACATAGTCTCATTTCCTGCAACTAGTGGGCATAAACAGCTAAGTATCAAACTCAAATGTTAATTATAAAAGTACGTGCTCTAAAGAAAGTAAAATTCTCAATGTCAGCAAGTTTGCTATACTAAGGGCAGATTCCTGATAGCAGGGAAACCTGAGGCATGAGATGGGAACATCTTAGCTCCATGTACTTGAAATTCCTAAAACTAGATCCCCTGAATCCTCTGAATCTGAGGATTCAGATGCCCCTCCATTTGCTAAAGAAATAAGAAACACACTGCGGAGGCAGACACCAGCATCATTGAGAATACCAGTGTTGGCTTTCCTCTGACTGATAGGGCTGACAGTAAGAGATACTGTTACTTATCTGGGGTCCCCAAAAACAATCAGATAAAGAGGAGCCTGAAATAGAGGCCAGGTGACAGCTATTAGCAATCAAATACATAGTCAGTGCCATTATTATAATGAGTGTCAAGGCAGGAGTGTAGCCACAGAGTATTGACACACAAAGCTAAGGAGAAGATCATTGAGCACAGCATCCCTAGGGGCAAGACAGATGGGCAACCAATGAGGATATGCCCAATCTATATAATCAAAACAAACAATTATGGATGATCAGGATGCTAAAGGAAACCACCCCAATAAAAAGACAAAACTCCTTGCATAGTTTCTGGATCTAAACCAGTTTTCAGACGTGGAATCCTGTGACTGAAAGAAAGGATGAGTTGCCTGGAGGAAGAACTCTAACATCACAGAAAGTGAATTCAGCTATTTTCTCAGGTAACAGTAAACACAGGAAAGGAAATAACCCACACATTTTGAGAACCATTGGACACAATGAACCTATTGACAGTGACACTGAAAATCCCAGTGTCATCATAACCCCACTTTTAAATTAGAGGTATATAGAAAATAAGTAATAAATTGAGTCCTGGCCCAGGTCTGGCCCATGGTGGGCTCAATAATTCCACATATGCCATTTAGTGGTAATTACAGCAGTCTCCAAATGGACATACTTGGTATTCAGAATAACCTCTACATTAGTTCCTTGGCCTGTGGAATTAAGAACTACGATAATGGCCTTGCCAACATGGTGAAACCTTGTCTCTACTAAAAATATAAAAATTAACTGGGTGTGGTGGTGGGCACCTGTAATCCGAGCTACTCGGGAGGCTGAGGCAGAAGAATCGCTTGAACCCGGGAGGTGGAGGTTGTAGTGAGCTGAGATCACACCATTGCACTCCAGTCTGGGAGACAAGAATGAGACTCCATCTCAAACAAACAAAAAGAACTACCATAATGGGGAAAGTCAAGCCTAAGCCTATGAAAATTCCATCTCCCACTGGTGAAAATTACACATAAAAAAAGGACACAAAGGTGATGGCCCACATTATATTCCTTTTTAAATTCACCAGTCTGCCCCCCTAAAAAAAAACAGGTGCATTGATACATCTGAAAAATGACAGTGGACTACTATAAACTCAGTCAAGTAGTAGCCCCATCTCAGGTTAACTTGCCAGATGTTGCATCTTCCCTAAATAATTAATACCACCCCAAGTACAAGATATGCAGACACTGAATTGGTAAATGTGTTTTTTTCCATTCCTATCAAGAATGACCAGAACTACTCATATACATCTGGGATGGAAAAAAGTTCTTTCTAGGGTTATGCTAATTCTGTTGCCTTCTACCATAATACAGTCCAAAAAGACTGAGACCATAGGGACATTCCACAGAACATCATATTGATTCACTACATGGTGAGAAACTAGTAATTATATTTGAAGTCTTGTTTAGTCATATACTCTTTAGAGGGTAGGAGGTAAATCCTACAAAGATTCAGGGGCCTATAACACCAGAGAAATTTGTAGAGACCTAGTTGTCACGGGAATGGTCAGATCATCCCCTCTGAGACAAAGGATAAATTATTACCTCTTGTACCTACCACCAATGAGAAGGAAGTACACTGCGTGGTAGGTTATCTATTTGGATTCTGAAGGTAGCATATTCCACACTATGGAATATTGCTTGGACTCAATTGCCAAGAATTACAGAAGCTTCCAGCTCAAAATGGAACACAAAGCAAGAAGATGCTTTAGATAAAGTCCAACCCTGTCACTTGGGCCACATGATGTAACAGACTGTATGGTATTAGATGCATCTATGGTGGGAAAAGAAGCCATATACAACTTATGGCAAGTCTCACTAGGACAATCACAATGTACACACTTGTTTCTGGAACAAGACCATGTAGTCTGCAGTGGAAACCTATATACTACTTGGAAAACAATTCTTGGTATGCTCCTAGCCCTGGCGGAGGGCAAAGATCTAGTCATAAATCATCAATGACCAAACAGCTAGAAGTGCCCATTATAAGCTAGCATCTGCTAGGTCTGCAAACTGAAAGGCTAGACAAGCCAAACAATGATTCATTATAAGACAGAAGTAGGGATCCATGTTTGCGCATCAGTAGGATCAGAGGGCATGAGTAAAACGCCTATGAAGGTAACCCAGACTTCCATGCCATCTACTAATATTGTGTTGTCATCTCTCCCTCAGCTCACATCTATGGCCACACAAGGGGCCACTTATGGCTACCTGACAAAGGAGGACAAACATTATGCCTGGTTCACTGATGGGATAGCTCAGCATGTGTATAAAAGCCAAAAGTAGACTGGTGCTGTACCACAGCCCTATTCAAGAGTGGCCCTGAAAGAAAGTAATGAAGAAAATAGGGCAGGGCTTCAGATGGCCATCCACTCTGTGTAGAAAAAGAAGGTGCCATGAAGTAAGAATATATACAAACACATAGGCAGGGTAAATGGCTTGGCTAATTAATAGGTCAACAAGGAAAAAAAATTGATAAGATTGAAGAAAAGGATGTCTGGAGAAGTGGTTTTTGAAAATATCCATGGGAATAAGGGGGAAAAAAAAAGATGTATGTATCATGCTTTAAAGCCCTTTGGGTAACTGGGCTCTTTGGATGGTCCTTGAACAAACCATGTCTTCCAGTATTCATGCCCTTCTGTAGATCCCTCTCCATGTATTTTCTGTGAGTTTTCTTTAATACCAAATAGAATATGGTAGGAATGATGCCACATGAGTTCAAAGCTAGGACAGAATAAGTGGTGTCTCAGAATTATAGCTCTGTGAGCCCTGAGCCATCATATAAGAAGTCCTGCTAACTGGAAACTGCTATGTTAGGGAGACCAAAAGTAGGTGTACTGGTTCACAATCTCATCTAACCATCCCTGCTAAGGTACCAGATGTGCAAAAGAAGTCATCTTGGACACTCTAGATGAGCTCATACCACCAACTAAATTCCACCAGTGTTAACTTTTTATAGCAGCATATGAAGAAGAAAAACTACACAGTTGAACCTTGCCTGAATTCCAGACTCACAAAATCATGCAAAAGGTGGTATTTCTAGGTAGTGGCACAAAGTGTTAACTACTTCTCTTCACAAAAATCAAGTATAAGTCTTGAAAAATTGGTCACAACAATTGCATGGCTGTGGAAACCAAACAAAAGCAGATACCAAATTGAGAAAAACTTCTGGAGCTTCAGATAATAACAACAGATATATGTTACCTTCTTACCTAGGGTTGCTTCCATAACTTTCTTCTATCAGAGTACATACATGGAAGGGGTCTACTGAAAGGATCAATAAATCTATCAGTGTGATGATGGCTGGGAAAACCAGCAGCTTTTTTGCTACCAGAAGACATAAACTTGATTTGGAGTTGAGCTGAAAACCCAAGGTTTTTTCAGCTAAAAGAGGCAAACCCAGGAAGAAACAGAAAACCAGCAATTTTTCTAGCCTAAGGTTGTGGTCCAACAAAGCGTGAAACAGATCAGTCTGAAATTTAACAGGAAGACCATGGAAATAAGAGACCCTCAGAAAAGCTAAATACACTCTCCACATATTATCAGGCTAAGAAATTATACCACTTCTTAGTCACAGGGGAGATCCTGAGAGAGCATGGTAGAAAGTAAAACCCAAGAGTTACTTGAGAACTGGCTGAACTTTAAATGCGTCCGTATACCACATAAAGATTAAATGGCATAAGGTGGAGGCTTTCAAATTAAAGATATTTGAGTATAATTTCTGCCCCAATCTTTGGCTAACAATTTGGATCATGACCCAAAAAGTAGAGACTTCAGAGGGACACATACCACAGGGAGGCAAATTCTACATTTTAAGTCCAAGAAAGTTACCGAAAAAGGGAAAAGAAAAAAGAAATATAATCCTCAGGAAAATCTGTAAGAATCCAGAGTTATTACATGATCATCATTTAAAATGCCCAATTTTCAACCAAAAATTATGAGCCATTCAAAGAAATAGGAAAACATTACTCATAACTAGGAAAAAAAAATCATTCAAAGAAACTGACTGCTATGTACTAAATGATTGCATGCTCCTCCTGCCAAATTCATGTGTTGAAGCCTTAATCCCCGATATAATAGTTTCTGAGGTGAAGTCTTAGGGAAGTCATGAGAGTGGAGCCCTCATGACAGAATTAGTACATTTATAAGAAGAAACACAAGACAGATTATCTCTCCCACATCATGTAAGAATATAGCAAAAAGAGCTATCTGCAACTTGGGAAGAGAGCTTCCACTAGACACTGAATCTGCCAGTACCTTAATCTCAAACTTCCCAACCTCCAGAACTGTAAAAAGTAAACATCTGCTTTTTAAGCTATCCAGTCTATGGTAATTTGGTATAGTGGTCTGAGCTAAGACACTGACTCTTAGTGGGATAGATGTTGGATTTAGCAGACAAAGATTTTAAAGCAGCTATTACAAATACGTTCAAAAATGAAAAAAAAAAAAAAACCCTTGTCAAGGGATTACAGGAAAATATGATAACTCAGTAAGTACACCTAATTTTATTTCCTAAAATAAATTATATTGCTTAAAAAGTGAAGCAAAGTAATTTAAATTCTGAAGAAAATAAATGTCCAGCAGAAAAAGGCATAATAAATTATAACAATGTTTAATTTTTAAAACTTAATTTTTTTAGTTTTTAAAAGTTAAAAAAGTATTAATGATTATTTGCTCATTTTTAGAAAATATCATCAACTGATCTCAAGATAACTATCGAAAATGAACAATGCATGTAATCCAGGGATCGGCAAACTTTTTCTCTGACGAGCCAAATAGCAAATATTTTAGGAGCAAAAGAGCAAATTCGAGGCTATTATGTAGGTCTTAAGTAATAACAGTGAAGACAAATTTCCACAATTTTTATTGATGAAACTTAAAATATAAATAGTTGACTGTAATTTTTGAAATACAGACCTGTACATTTTGGGGATAATATTTCATGTAATTGGGGTCCAATGTTAGTGTTTCCTATCATCAAAATTTCATCTGCTACCACTGATCCATAATAAGAGGTATTTGATCTTCAAAAATTTTCTTTTCATACAGATAGGTACTGCCAAACACTGATATCAATTGATAAACATATATAATCTAACTATGCATATTTATCCCTTGTAATACATTTCTAGGTTTTTACTAGATTCTTCTACTAAAAGCTTATATGTTAATATATTACAGATTAGCCATCTTTTTTTTTTTTTTTAGGGTTCTATAATTTTTTTTTTATTTTTCTTTCTTTATTTTTTTTTATTATACTTTAAGTTCTAGGGTACATGTGCATAACGTGCAGGTTTGTTACATATGTATACTTGTGCCATGTTGGTGTGCTGCACCAATCAACTCGTCAGCACCCATCAACTCATCATTTATATCAGGTATAACTCCCCAATGCAATCCCTCACCCCTCCCCCTCCCCATGATAGGCCCCAGTGTGTGATGTTCCCCTTCCCGAGTCCAAGTGAACTCATTGTTCAGTTCCCACCTATGAGTGAGAACATGCGGTGTTTGGTTTTCTCTTCTTGTGATAGTTTGCTAAGAATGATGGTTTCCAGCTGCATCCATGTCCCTACAAAGGACGCAAACTCATCCTTTTTTATGGCTGCATAGTATTCCATGGTGTATATGTGCCACATTTTCTTAATCCACTCTGTCACTGATGGACATTTGGGTTGATTCCAAGTCTTTGCTGTTGTGAATAGTGCCGCAATAAACATACGTGTGCATGTGTCTTTGTAGTAGAATAATTTCTAATCCTTTGGGTATATACCCACTAGTGGGATGGCTGGGTCATATGGTACATCTAGTTCTAGATCCTTGAGGAATTGCCATACTGTTTTCCATAATGGTTGAACTAGTTTACAATCCCACCAACAGTGTAAAAGTGTTCCTATTTCTCCACATCCTCTCCAACACCTGTTGTTTGCTGATTTTTTAATGATTGCCATTCTAACTGGTGTGAGATGGTATCTCATTGTGGTTTTGATTTGCATTTCTCTGATGGCGAGTGATGATGAGCATTTTTTCATGTGTCTGTTGGCTGTATGAATGTCTTCTTTTAAGAAATGTCTGTTCATATCCTTTCCCCACTTTTTGATGGGGTTGTTTGTTTTTTTCTTGTATATTTGTTTGAGTTCTTTATAGATTCTGGATATTAGCCCTTTGTCAGATGAGTAGATTGCAAAAATTTTCTCCCATTCTGTAGGTTGCCTATTCACTCTGATGGTAGTTTCGTTTGCTGTGCAGAAGCTCTTTAGTTTAATTAGATCCCATTTGTCCATTTTGGCTTTTGCTGCCGTTGCTTTTGGTGTTTTAGACATGAAGTCCTTGCCCATGCCTATGTCCTGAATGGTACTACCTAGATTTTCTTCTAGGGTTTTTATGGTATTAGGTCTAACATTTAAGTCTCTAATCCATCTTGAATTAATCTTCGTATAAGGAGTAAGGAAAGGATCCAGTTTCAGCTTTCTACTTATGGCTAGCCAATTTTCCCAGCACCATTTCCATTTCTAGTTGAAGGTCCTCAGCTGCACAATTAAACAAATTTTGAAATATGGAGGTTTCTTTGTATTCACATTGAAGTCTGATAAACATTGCTGGAGCTGTAGTTTGAGCTTAGAAGATATTTCTACTGCAAAATTCCGCAGGGATAGAGATCTTGCTATTTTGTTTTAACTTTTAACATCAAGTCAAGTATATAAAACAGCTTGACATTAGTTAAGATTCAAACATTAATTGTTGAAATAACTTTACCACAGTATAAATTTCTCTTAAAAATAGTTATTTTTTGTCTCACAATTTTGGGTTAAGTTCATTAAGAAAAGTCACCAAATCTGGTGACTTAAATTTTCAAATTTTTCTGGACTTTGCTTTCCTGTGAGTTGATAATATTGTGATGGGTGTTTAATCTGGTGACATGTGATTCACATTCCACGGTGCCTTAAAGCTGTAACATTCAAAGTCCACTTTCCTTATCCTTTCTTGATATGACATAATGTGTGCACAGTTAATAAAAAATAAATGAAATGTCACAGCATAGTTGTGTGCATGCTACTCAAAACACTGTGGAGTCACAAACATGTCACTATAATTTGTAATTGCTGAGCAGCACTGCAAAGCAATGAGAGCAAACATGTAATCTGTCTCGACCACTCAACTCTGTCATAAAAAAAGTATTGATGAAAGAATCGATAGGCAATACATAAATGACTGGGTTGGCTGTGTTTAAATAAAATTTAGTTTATATACACTAAAACTTAACAGTGTGGCAATTCCTCAAGGATCTAGAATTAGAAATACTATTTGACCCAGCCATCCCATTACTGGGTACATACCCAGAGGATTATAAATCATGCTGCTATAAAGACACATGCATACATATGTTTACTGCAGCACTATTCACAATAGCAAAGACTTGGAACCAACCCAAATGTCCATCAGTGACAGACTGGATTAAGAAAATGTGGCACATATACACGATGGAATACGATGCAGCCATAAAAAAGGATGAGTTTGTGTCCTTTGTAGGGACATGGATGAAGCTGGAAACCATCATTCTGAGCAAACTATCACAAGAACAGAAAACCAAACATCACATGTTCTCACTCATAGATAGGAAGTGAATAATGAGAACACTTGGACACAGGAAGGGGAACATCACACACCGGGGCCTGTTGTAGGGTCAGGGGAGGTGGGAGGGATAGCACTAGGAGATATACTTAACGTAAATGATTAGTTAATGGGTTCAGCACACCAACATGGCACATGTATACATATGTAACAAACCTGCACGTTTTGCACATGTACCCTAGAACATAAAGTATAATAAAAAATAAATAAATTTAATGTGATTTTCGTATCACAAAATATTTAAGTTTTTTTAAACATTCAAAAATGTAAAAAACATTCCAAGCTCAAAAACAAGAGACACAGAGAAAAGTGATGGGTTGAATTGGGCCCATAAACCATAGTTTAACTATCCCTAATCTAGATTGCATTATCTGATCATTTTCTCAAGTGAGACTTCCTAATAAATGGACAGTCTCCCACATGCAGTAAAATTACATTGTACATCCAAAAAGTTGAGGCTTAAATAAGAATTCAAGTTGTTTTGCTGCTAAATCAACTCTAAAATCCTTTCACTTGTGTAATATTTCTAGCACAGGCTAACAAAAATAAAAGCCTATACCAGATACGATTTTCTAGGATGAGTCAACCATACATGCAGTTAAATTTACAGTCCAAGATTTTACTCCTGTACCCCAAAGGTGGAATTCTGGAGCAAGAAAAAATGCTATCTTATTTCATGTTTCATACTCTAGTACTACATATTATTGACATTTGATATATTTTAGTTGAAAGCAATAATGAATAAATGAATGAATGAATCTACTCTATACCTCTTGAAATATTGAATTAGTCTTAGACCCAACTTGTCTGCTATTTCAATGCTTTTCAGCTCAATTATAAATGCCCTATACACCATTTGTAATACCATAAGGGCATTTGCTCTTTTATGTCTCTCATCAATTAATAATAATAATAATAGAATAACAATATATCCTCCATAAAAGTATACATTTTTCTATCCATTGAACAAATTTAATCATCAGATGTTTAAAGCTCTACTAAATATTAAAATCTAGGCATCCTCTACTGAATTCTAATCCAACATAACAGCTTTCACTTTCAATTAAAATTTGCGCCAGGTGCAGTGGCTCACTCCTGTAATCCCAGCACTTTGGGAGGCTGAGGCAGGAGGATTGCTGGAGCCCAGGTGTTCAAGACCAGCCTGGGCAACACAGTAAGACCTCATCTCTAATAAAAATTAAAAAATTAGCTGGGCTTGGTGGTGCAAGCCTGTGGTCCCAGCTACTCAGGGAGCTGAGACAGAAGGATTTCTTGAGCCCAAGAGGTCAAGACTGTGCTAAGCTATGACCATGCCACTGCTCTCCAGCCTGGATAACAGAGTGAGACCCTGTCTCAAATAAAAAAAAAAAAATTGTTATCTAGCCATCTAAAAATTTTTAACATATTCTTATTATTAGAACTTGTCCTAAAAATTTTTGAGTTCAGTTAGTTTCGAATTCCTCAGATGTTTAATTGGTCTCAGATACCACAAATTAATATTTTTCTCACACTGCTAATGTACATTGTCTTCAACAGCCTATTTTCTTTACAAACATATAGTAAATTTATTACTTAAAAATTATAAAAAATTATGAGACTATGTAAGGCAGTAAATTTCACTAATGATACTGACAACATCTAAATTCAGACAAATACAAAGTCGACATTTTTGGGGTTTGTTTTTAAAGCTTAAAGGATCATGCTTCTATCTGAAAGGTGTAGTCTATTTTTCCTTCCTCCTATGCTAGGTGGAATTAATCCACTACCATTTCTATTCACCCTCTCATCTTACAAAGTAAGTAAAAGTGTGTTGTGCTAATTTCACATGTAAGAATTGATTCAAACATTTCATAATTTATAGCTAGAAAACTACCATACACATGTATTCTTGCATTTTCTAGGCCACTTTTTACACAAAATTTTATACAGAAAAAATAAAGGCCTGCAACTACTGGGTAAAAATAGTCAGATTAGGCCATGGAATACAGAAGAAGCTAAAACTCCCCACAACAGATTGTAACTTAAAGAAGATCAAATGGGGCATCTTTTGTGCAGTTGGTCAAATGGTTAATAACATGGCTATTTAATTAAAGTGAAAAATTACACTGGATTATAATATTAAGATTAAAATATATCTAAGGAAAAGTTCAGAATCTATTAAACGAGATATTAATTCGCCACTGAAACTAATTTCTAGACCTTTCTCTGGGTCTAAAAGTGAAACACGAGCATCAAGTGAGTCACAAAATTCGAATATAAGTGAGTAACTTTAAAACATTTTTGGTCATAATCTACAGAAAGAAATATATATTTTACATTGTAACAAAGCAAAAATTTACTGAACACAATTACCCTTACTCTGTGAACTTGACTTTGATATTTTCTACTCTATTCTAGTCTACTCTTTTTTAAAAAATGATGGTTATGATCCTCTCAATTGGTTCTGAAAGTAAAGTGGGGAGGAGACCCAATGAAGGGGATAAGGATGAGGACGAGGGTTGGAGATGGTGAACTTTGCCCCACAAGAGATATTTTGTAATGTCTGGGGATGTTTTTGGCTGTCACAACTGTGATTAGGAGTGCTACTGTCATCTAGTAGGTAGAGGCCAGGGATGCTGTTAAATACCTTACAATGCATGAGATAGTGCAACACAACAATTATTCAGCCTCAAATGTTAGTAGTGCTGAGGTTGAGAAACCTGCTATAGACTACTCAATAAGAAAATAATAGATAAAATTAGAAATCCAATATTAGTTTTAAAGGCTACAAAGAAATATATTTTAAACTTTGAGAAGAATGTTCGAAATATTTAAATTCAGAAATACTATGACATTAGCAATCTAAGACTTACCTCCTTTTATAAACCAAAGGCAAAAAACAAACAAACAAAAAAACGAAAAAAAAAATCAGTTTGCAATTTCCTAACCCAACACAAAGTATGGGAAAGCAATCAATTTAGTGTTATAAAAAGCAAACTATATCACATTGAGTAAACGAAAAGTGTTACAACACATACAGAGCACGCAAAATCAGTAAATACAACTAATGCTTCTTTCCTCTGAAGTCCTATGGTACCTGTTTAGTACAATGGCCTTATATTGCTAGTTATTTTAGATTCTCAATTTCTAGGATAGAAAAAATGTGTAACTCATTTCTACATTTTCCACTGGATCCAATCCAACACCTTGCAAATGATAGGTACTGAAAGAGTTCTTGGCAGAAAAATGAGTAAATAGGTGTTCAGTACTCAGTGAGACACTGAATTACATCTTAAAATTACATCTCAACAAGTTAAGCATATTCTTTCTACCCTGAAAACAAGCTTCATCCAATTTAGGACAGATCTTGGAAGAGGTGAAACCAACACAAATGACCACATCCGTATGACCACAATTATACTTTCATTCAGAGCTCTTGAGAGTTGTCCTATAGAAGTCTTAACTATCACAGAGCATTAAGTAATCTAAAAATGATTTGAATACTGTATGATGAGTATTGTGTATACACAGTCTCATCTGATCCTTACAATGACTGAACAATAGAGATACTATTATCCTGATTTACAGATTTATAGGTAAAGAAACAGACCTAGAGTGGTTAAAAAGGTAGAACTAAATCACATAGTTAGTGAAGGGTTTGATCATCCTCTTTTATTCCAAAACTGATACTCTTCCCATGAAACCTCTGTTTTTGTTACACAAACAATGGCCCAGTCATTGTAATTAGCAGCATCATTTAACAGAATATACTGAATGAAATGACATTTATTATAAATTTGAGTGAAACTCTGTATATTTAAAATAATGAAATCCATCCGAAGTGACAATTAAGAGATGAGCCAAAACTTAAAGATAGAAGAAGAAAAGAAACAGACTATCCAAAAGGACAGCAGAGAAAAAAAAAAATTAGGTAGAGTAAATTATAAACTTGCTACCAACTGCCAAGGAATTTTATTATTTATAGACCAGGAAAGATTCTGCTTTGTAGTAGAAGCTATGATGTACTAGGACCTAGAAAAAAATTATTTTGCAATGATAATGTTGCTTGGTGCTATCTATAAAGTGTTGTTAACATTTTAAAATTAGATAACTTGATGAAAATTTGCCTTGCATATTTTTGAAAGATTATGCACAAAATTGAAAAGAAACAGAAAAGTAAAGACAAGGAGAAAGATATCAGAGTTGTAAAACACATTCTTTGGAGTTATTTAGTGTAAGGATAATAAAACAAAGTGGTGATTATTTTTTAAAAGTTGGTTGGTTCTCAGAATGATGTCTCTACACACAAAAATACAGAAAAACAGGTTTAAAATTCACTAACAAAATTTCTTTAACTATTAGGAAGAATTTTCAAACATTAGTTAACTATCAAAGATGAACCACAATGTTAGATACTTCTAAAGGTAATTTATTCCCAAATCAAATTGCCAATTTTCCACAAATAATAAAAAAAAATGCTACTTTAATGATGAAAAGTCAAGACATGATATAACTCAATCTCTTTCCCATAATATCCCAGTGTCTCAACAGCTACAATTTATCCTCACTGAAGTCAATTATTGGGGAAATATTAAACATAAAAAAGATTACTTCATTCAAGTTTATTCCTCCAAATTCAAATTACAGTGTAGTTTTCTGCTGAATACATGTTGGCAGAAACTGTCCTCTGTGAAACAAATGATTAAATACATGAGAAAGAGGACTATTTTCAACAGTGTCTACTAGAAGTTCAAGTTTGGTAATAAAAAAAAGTGAGAGGCATTTTTTGTTCTATATTTGATAAGTGTTTTAGCTTTGCTAATTTGTTTCAAATAGGATTTTAATTTAACCTTTTTACTTATATGAGATTTTTATAAGTGGATACTTCAGAATACTAAAATAAAGATATCACATATAAAAAAGCTTTCAAGCACTGAATTGATACATTTCTGGTTTTTTTACATTTTTATGTGGTACAAGTGAAGGCATTACTTTAGCAAAGCACAACAGAAATACCTACCAGATAGAATCTAAACCAAAGCACCAAAGATAACAAAACTATCCTTTTTCTTATTTTTTAGTATCATGATATACTCTGGCAAATGTGAAAAATGACCAAACTAAAGATGATTAAATATACTTAAGGAAGTACTACAGCTTAGGGAAAATAAAATTTGTACACACTCCATAAAAAATTAATTAAGATTGACAGTTGCTCTTTATAGATAACTATATTTTAATAAGTAAGTTTTTCTTAGTATTTATCATTTGAATGCAACAAATATGAAATATCCCTAACTTGATTTTTTAAAACTGCATATGCATTTCCCCAGTCCTATTTGTTGAATAGTTTATCTCTTCCCTCTTGGATTGTTGTGCATTTTATATTTTGTCATTTATTAGTTTTAATATATTAAAATTTCACTGATACGTCCAAATTATCTATCGGTACCACATTTTCAATTATTGTCATTTTATACTATCTGGTCAAGTGAGTTCTCCCTCACTCCTCTTAACTATTCTTACAAGTGTTATTTCTTCCAGATTAACTTCAGAAATAAAATACTTCAAGGGTCCAATTGGTATTATGTCTAGAATGTTATTAACTCCAAGAGATTATCTGCAAAGAGCTTGCATCTTTATACTACTTAGCCTTCCTAATTAGGAACACGAAATGAACCGCTACTCACATCTTTCTTATGCTACTCAGTAAAATTTTACGGCTCTTCCTGTAGGCTCCTCATTTCTTGTTAGTTATTTTTATATCACAGTATTTATTTTTAATTCAGAATGGAAACTCTTAATTTATGTGTTCTAGCTAATTATTTTGGTACAGTATAAAATGATTCCATAATCATTTCATACCTAGCTCTGTTCTTGAATTCCCTTAGTGATTCCTGTTGATTCTATAAAGAAAAAATGGACTATTCATCAAATGGTATAAGGAAATTGGAGGTAGGAGGTACTGGTATGATACTCATCAATCTGGGATATTTTTCTCATATACCAAAATAAATTTCAGAATGTTTAAAAAGTTAATGGTTAAAAAATAATTTTAAAATGACATAATATATAGTTAAATACTTAATTGATTTGGAAGTGAATAAAGAGCTTTTAAAGATGAAAAAATGGAAAAAAATTCACCAAATACAAAGTTTAGCTACATTAAATTCAATAGTTTCAAATAAACAAAGTAAAATACTAGGTAAACATTAAAATGAGAAATGTATTTGGCAAATAACAGTTAAATGGGGTAAAATCCTAACTATATAAAAAGCGCTTTTAAATCAATAAGAGAAAAACTAATACCCAGAGAAAGAAGGGCAGAAAGAATTAAAGGAATGAACAGATAATTCACAGAAGATATCAAATGCAGATAAACGTATAAAACATTCAACTTTACAATCAAATTCAAATTAAAATGACAAAGAGACAGCATTTTTGTGGCTATTCAATTGGCAAAGATTTGGTGAATTGAGACTGAAAACTCAAGTACATCTGACAAGAGTAAAGCATGTTACAACCTTTTTGGAAAGCAATTTGGTAATCTGAATTAAAGCTTAAAATAATCCAAAGTACAAATATATATTTTTGAAATAAGAGATGTAGGCAAAAAGTATGTATAAAGATAACCATTATAATTTACATTGGCAAATGGAAGCCATGGCAATGCCCCAAATAAAGAAATATTTAGTTTGTGGTATAATCTTATGATAGAATGTTAGTGTAGCTATTTAAAATGTATTACTAAAGAACACCTAATGGTTTGAAAAAAAACCACTTATGATGTGATAACAATTGAAAGCATCAGTATACAAAATTATACATAGCAAGACACCAATTTTATAAATCTATAAACCATGCATGCATAGGAAAAAAAAGAAGGAAAATACAATAAAAGGTTAACAATGGTTATATCTGGGGGAAAGAAATATGGATAACTTGCATTTCATTCTTTATGCTTTGAAGACTTTTTCAGATGTTTTATAGGGAACATATTGTTACTTTTATAAGGAGACAAAAAATTAAGGTTATTTTTAAAACTACAGTTAATGGATATTTTTGAAATATGCTGTCAAGTGATACAAGAAAACTTTCAGAAACAAAGCAAGAAAGCAATTTTTAAAAATCAATAGAATATCATTCTGTTGTTCTTATACATGAACAACAGAAGATACTTTTTATAACATGAAGTTTTCTTCACACGTTCGAAACCATTAAAAGACTTTTAAAATAAAGCTAGTAATAACCTATTACATCTTCACTCAGAAATACAACCTATAAAAAACGCTTATCTAATCAATTACAGCAAAATGTGTAATTAGAAAGCTTACCTTTTTCACTTACACTCTCACTTTCAATCTCAACATCATCACAACTTGTATATTCGGGCGTGGAAGCCAATTCCTCCTCTGAACTGCTCAACGAAACCTGGCGCATTTTACCTCCTTTCTTTGATTTATGAGGCTTTGGTGGGGGAGGTCTCACTGACTCTGACTGGTCTGAACTGAGAGAATCATTCCTTAACATTGTTTCCATTTTTTCCCGTTTCGTTTTTCTTACAGCAGAGCTAGGATCTAAGTGGTGCTGTTTCCGTAGTGAGTCAGTACGCCTCAAGTCTGGTCTATCTATGGGTAGTGGACTCCTCCTGGGGGTAGGAGGACTATGGTTTGTGGTCCTTTGTGCATAAGAACTTGGTCCCTGAGCCTCTCGAGTTCTTTCCATTGAATAAGATCGCTGATTTTCCATGGCAGCTCTACGTTCAGATATAGATCTTTGCCTTGATGGTCGGTCCATCCTTAGCATAGAAATCCTGGAATCTTCTAGGTCAGCATTTGCCAAAGAAACATCACTATGCCTTCTCTCATGCCGTGCCCGGGACACTTCAGCATGGATCCGCATTTGTTCTTCATAGGGTTGTGGCTTTACTGGATAACGGGCCAAATTCGGATCACTTCGGTAGCGTGACTGGTACTCTTCCTCTCTCCTTTGTCTTTCGTATTCATCTCTGCTTTCCACATCCTCATCATCCACAATATATTCTTTGGAATGCCTATGACTTCTCCTGTTGGAGTCCCTATAACTTAAATGATCAGAGTCTTCATAAAACTGAGGTTCATGTGGAGATCGCCTATCAGCGTAATCTGATGGAGATCTAGGCATTGCGCTATCCGAAGTAGCATACTGTGAATATTCCTCTCTTTCTTCCCTTTGGTCGTATCTTCTATTCTGATCTCTGGACACAGATGGGCTTCTTTTCCTAAGTAACCAAAGGAAAAGAACAATGAGAAAAGCAAAAATTTATCAATTTTACATTTCATTGATTTGCTGCCAGGTTGATGGATAACTAAGTAGTCCTTTTGCCTTTTTAAAATTTCATTTTAAAGGCATACCAAAACAATGGTTTTAGTAGTATTCATTATATTAAGTTCAAATAAGTACTTTGTTGTGGTTATCAAGTGCCTGCAACACTATATCTGGAATATGCTTATGCTCCAAAATTAGATAATATGATATTCCACTGCTATAAAATAGCCTTTATTCTAATTTCCTTGCTTGGCTTGCTACATACACTTCCACTATCCACCAACTATTATTCAGCAGCTTAGAAAAATATTTTCTTCCATCTTCTCTATATCTAACATGTTATGAAAGTTACCTGAAAATGTAATGAAGCCAAACTGATTTGGCTCAAGAGTTGAATACTTTCTTACTAAAACTAAGTGCTGGCTCTTAAAAATTGTTTTCATTCATCATCTGTCTAGTTCATTCCTAGTATTGGTCCACCTAAATTTTCACTTTATCATCATGTCTCCAACCTTTTTTTATTGATCTAACTTGAGATAAGCAATTTAAATAGATAAATAATAATGATCCATTCATTACAAAAATCCTAGAAATCAGAAAAACTGCTATTTTTATTCCATCTTCATTTAGATTAAGGCCAGCATGGGGATATTATTCTACTAAGTCTCTACATCTGACCCCTCATATTTCCTTATAGTCTCAGAAGAAGAAACTGCTTATTACCTTCTCAACTTACCCTTCTAACACTGGTAAAACCTAGTGAACCTTGCAATCACACATAATACCCTGTTAACAAAATATTCACACCAACTTTTTCTCTGGAATAAACTCAGATAATATCAACTATTAGTCATGAAAAGCAATAGGATTAGAATCCTGAAGATAACAGAAAAGGTTTAGAAAACTATTATGGGGATTTTGCCAGGACATGAACAGCAGATAATGAGAGAGTGAAGTCAGTTGAAGTTAAAGGTGACTAAGATTCAACAGTTCAGTTGTGAATTTCTTAGTCAATGGTTTATTAGCCCAAAAGCAAGAACAGAGAAAGGACAGAGTAGAATGACCCAACCTGGAAAAATCAGCACTCTTCTCTAATATCTCCCCTGGGTCACAGAATCTTTTTCCCTCATATTTGGAATACAGTCTGCCAATCTATCAATTAGGTTCACTAACAAAAACAGAAGTTATTCTAGGTTTTCCAGGTAGGAAGCGTTTTAATTCAGGAACCAGAAGCTACACAACAGTTGAATGGGCTACAGGAATAAAGGCCAGGAAAGTTAATGCTGATGATCTTAGCCTGAAGATGCAAAGACAAGGGTTCTCAAAATGGACATTAGAAAGCTGCTGTGAATGTCAAGAGTCTATGGACATCTGCCAGCAATTATCTCAACCACCTAAAGCATCAGGGTGGCCAATTAACAGGAGTTTGCCCAGGAGCCACTAAGACTTTTATATCTGCCCATCTGCTAGCCAACAACTAACACGTGACAATAATGGCTTCTGTATATCCTCCACCTTTCAAATCTCATGTAAGTACAGAGCCAGGATAAACTCAAACCTGGAACTATAAAGGAATAACTACTGTAGAAAGTGAAAAAATTAGTCTATCCCTTAAATGTTTCATAATTAAGAAAGTGGATGTGACATTTTTTAGCATTTACATTTATATATAAAACATTTAGACTTAATTACAAATCTTTTAGATTACAATTGTTACATAAAACCATAGATTCCTACAGTTTAAAATTTACAATCAAAACAAAACATTCAAAAAAATTTACAGTAAGCAGCACCCTATGTTTGTGTATATATGTGTGTGCGCACTGTGCATCATTTTACTTTTGTCATTACTTTTATACATTTGACTAAAAAAACCACTCTAGCATGATAGTAGTCTATCATGAAAAGAACATCAGATTTAAGGAATCTACAGTTCTTAGTCATACTTTTGCAATTAGCCAGTTATTTCAAACTATATAACCATTAAATCCTTAGGAGTTTGTGCTTTAAATTGAGAGACATAGATTTTACGTGTTAACTCATATGTTACTTTAATAAACATATATTAGGTAAGAAATAAATGCCACACACTATCATATAAATTAGGACTACAGAAATGATTAAGATACATTCCTTGTTCTTAAGAGGGTGAATGATTCTAAAACCATCTTCCATTTCGTTGGTAGTATGATTTTATTGATACCACAAATTCATCAAGTTAATAAGCCTACGTGAAAGCTTAATGCATTAAGGATTTCCCATAATATATTTAATGCAAACTGAGTATTATAGAAGTACGAAAAAAAAGGAACACTTCATTCCTATCTTAAAGAATTAACATGAATTTTTGAAAGTAGAGTATAAAGTGAATACAGTATATTTTATCTTACTGATAAATAAGAATATTTATTTCCTATTGAGGACTTCAGTTCCAAGAGAAAGGTTATTAATAATTAGTTCCTAGCAAGCCATCTAGGTACTTTTTAAAAATCATACCTTAGGAAAATTGAATTCATTGTTAAATCCAGCAATCACATTGTTCTAGAGATTATGAAATTTGCCAGAAATATGTGAATCATACTGTAGATGTCGATTTGTACTGGATTTAAGATTATAACCACTATAAAAATAGAACAGTGGTTATAATCGGAAATTGGGATGACTATTGTCACTATTAAAAAGACTTAGGTTTTCAAAAATATACTTTAAGGTACAGTACTTTACAGTATGTTAGCACTATGTGAGAAACAAGGCACAATTTCATTCTAACAATATATGTATCAAACAATGAAGAACCTGCAATCATTTCTAAATAATAAATATTCTATCAAACAATTTTTACCAACTATATTATGAATTACTTCATATATACTGTCCTTTAAATTTTAAACTTCTATATTTCATGATACTATATTCCTTTCAGGAACTAAATAAAATCAGTGTAAATTCAAGTAATGTGTTTCTAGTCTATATCTTTGCTACTGGCCTTTATAAACAAGACTTAGCATTTATTATCATCAAGTGGAAATTTATACATTTCTCTAAAGAACCATAAGGCATTTAGCAATATTTAATTCATCTATTATAATACAAAGGAAAAGGAACAATTCATCTAGGATTTTGCATTTCACTTAATCCTTCAAAGACCCTGAGAAATTAAGAGGCAGAATCCAAAATTATGCCTTTCTTTAGTATAAAATGTGTCTGTGGCATCATATAGTGCCTTAATCTTTACTCCTATGCATTCTATTAATCCCTATTTCTGTTATAACAATATCAGTATATATTTATATTCACTTTATATTTATCTAATATCGATTCACTTCTCTTTACTGCCATCTGCATTGTTAGAATTGTTTTCTCTTTCATCATAGTATTCTCTCCTTAATTAGAAACAGTTTATGGAAAACCACATTTTAAACATCCTAAATCTACTGTAATACGTATCATTTCTATTCCTTGCTTACAATTGTTTGTCATGTGGACTATTCAATCTATTTCTAAATATTCTAGCTTGTATAACACATCTGATGCTCCATTATAAATGTTATTCTAACTACGCAAAATAGTATGTGTAGGAAATCCTACCAATTAGACTCCTTAAATTCTATGTCCAAAAAGCATACTGACTGATGAGAAAACTCCAGTGAAGCTTCTTTCCCAATTAAAATCACTTCCAGATTTCCCAAAGGCATCCAGGGTTTACATGCCATAAATTAATTCATGTTTTTACCATAACTTCCATTTTAATATTTACAGGGCTTTACCATCTTAAGTGATTTGTGTTACTAATACCACCCATAATACTGACCATATTGATAAAATAATCATGAAATCTCTGAAAATATAGTCTAATGAACATTTGAAAACGTTTATAAACGTTGAAAAATTACACGGAAACCTACATTGTAATATTTATATATTTTAAATCAACTGAAGAAATATGCAATTTTAAAAAATTATAACACTGGACATACAGTGCAGAATTTGAAGATTACTAATTTTTGTAAATTCAAATTTTACATTAAATTAAGTACTACCTATATGAAAATTTTTGTGACTCATAAGCATTAATAGTAGAGATCATTAAAAAATTGTTACTTTATAAATAAAAAGACATAAATCACACTTGAAAAATCAATAACCTGAAAAAATACCTACTTGTTTTAAAAAATGTGTATAAAGCACGGATATTGCTAAATAAACTAATATAATACTTCATGAATACAATTACACAATGCTAACTAACCATACAGTTTAAATATAACATTTCAACCAAATTCTAAAATTTTAAGCTGTTAAAACACATTAAATCAAGGATTTAACAGAAGTATATGATCCTGTAAAACATGAAAACAAAGGCCCATTTCTATAATTCCTACAAAAAGCTTTTAATAAATCAATTTCTATTTATAAAAAATCAAAAATATATAAATTTTTACATATCACAATTAATATTTAATCTATTTTTATTGTTTTACCTTTGTTCAACCAATGCACATCTGTCGAGCATGAAGCATCATGTTGACAAAAATACATCAACAGTGTGCCAGGCAGTGCTTTCATTTAATCCTTCTAGCCCTGGCAAAATCATAGGAGCCATCCTTAATCAGATGATTTGAAAGTCTCTACTTGCTTACAATTGTTTTATTTCAAAACTCAGTTACTAAAAAATTACACAAAAACAACACTCATTCAAGGATGGGGTCATAGAATCCTCTAGTGATGGGCCTGTTAAGAAAAAGGTTATTCTTTAAAGCTGTTACTATGTGGCTGTATATAGCTCCAGATCAAGTAAGAATGTACCCTGTAAGGAGGATTATGGTACTTAGCTGATTAGTGCCTCACAATACTGAACACCAAATGCAAGCTACATCCAAGGCATTTCTGGGCACTATGCTTGAAACTGATGGATTCAGAAATTTATAAATCACCCTCTCCTATACGAATTGCAGTACTTCTAAAATAACAAGTCTATGTGCTTGTTATTGATAATTGTGCTGCTTTAGCTTTCACCATAAAATGTACAGTAACAGTTTAACAGGCCTATTCTGTGGCTTCTTTTCAATTATTCAATAACAAGTTTCTTAATCTTAGTAAAGAGGCAATGTTTCCCCAAAGGTTCAAGAAGCAGCAGTTTCTGTAGAAATTTAATAAAAAGTAATGTGCTCCATTAACTAAGAAGTTGGTTAGACACTAAGTTTAAATCAAATTTTGCTCATTTTAATTTGTCAATTAACATCTCAATGCTCATTCAGTGATTTAAAAAAAAATTAAAAAGAGAATAAGGCCACACAAATTCCTTCCTAGCAAAAGTCAGTTATCTGGATATTAATATTACAACTCTGAAAGTTATATCTAAATGACTGCAAATAATTTTATATAAAACTGAGAAAAGGCCAGTGTTAGATGAGTAGAAAAAGATTAAAAAGGGCTGTGCTGTTTTTAGATCTCACAAACAGCAAGTTTAAATGAGGGTCTAGGAATATATGGTAGCACCATTCAACTATTTGTATAGGTATTCACCTCTATAATGTTATTTTAGAATTAAATGTAGGTCTCGAAAAGACATGTGGATAGAGAATGTGATTTTTTTACCTCTCAGATTTCTAATAAAGACTGGCAGATTATTCAAAGAGAAATGTAATAAAATTTCAAAATAATTCATTTTCATAGGAATGTAAAACCAATAATAAATTTCAACCATACAGACCCCACAGTTCATATTAAACTGGAAAAAAAAAATCCATTTGCCCACAGCTTATTTTTAATTTTATTTTTATTTTTATTTTATTTTATTTTATTTTTTTATTTTTTGAGACGGAGTCTCGCTCTGTCGCCCAGGCTGGAGTGCAGTGGCCGGATCTCAGCTCACTGCAAGCTCCGTCTCCCGGGTTCACGCCATTCTCCTGCCTCAGCCTCCCGAGTAGCTGGGACTACAGGCGCCCGCCATCTCGCCCGGCTAGTTTTTTGTATTTTAGTAGAGACGGGGTTTCACTGTGTTAGCCAGGATGGTCTCGATCTCCTGACCTTGTGATCCGCCCGTCTCGGCCTCCCAAAGTGCTGGGATTACAGGCTTGAGCCACCGCGCCCGGCCATTTTTATTCTTAAGTCAAGAAAATTTCAGAAACACTGCAGTTAATAGCAATCCTTCTTCCTCTTTACTTTTCCTTCCATTCACTTTACCACCTCAGTGAGTTCTCTTGGTGATGTTCCTCTAACTGTAATGCACACTCTGGTGCCAATGCCCTTCTCTATCAGTCGTCTTGTTTCTAGCTTCTCTTATTCATCTACCCCAGACTTTCATTTGTATCACCTTTAATACCACTACTGTTTTCCCTTCACTCTCTACTGATCTTTCTAGGGCTCCAGTTTCCTTCTCCTTTTCTCTTTAGAATGTTTATTCTCCTTTCAGGACTAGTTTCCCCATTTTTAACTCTTTACTCTTAACATGTTTTCTTTTGTTTATTGCTTTTGGAACTACTTCCCATGCATTCAAATTTTTGAGGACCCAAATTAGGATCTAAGAGGTTTTCATGAGAATAATTATTACAATTATATTATCCAGTTAAGATTACAATTGGATCCTAAAGTACAAAACAACAAAAAGATTCTATGAATCAGACACTAAATTAATTTTTATTTTATTTTATTCATGACAGTATTTTCAACTTGTGTTTAAAAGACGAAGGTTCTTAAATATTCAAATCTCTAGAAAATGCTGCACAATTGATGATCCCTTCAGGAGATCAATAATGAGTAGTGAGATTGAATCAGCAATAAAAAATCTTCAAACAGGCCGGGCGCGGTGGCTCAAGCCTGTAATCCCAGCACTTTGGGAGGCCGAGACGGGCGGATCACGAGGTCAGGAGATCGAGACCATCCTGGCTAACATGGCGAAACCCCGTCTCTACTAAAAAAATACAAAAAACTAGCCGGGCGAGGTGGCGGGCGCCTGTAGTCCCAGCTACTCGGGAGGCTGAGGCAGGAGAATGGCGTGAACCCGGGAGGCGGAACTTGCAGTGAGCTGAGATCCGGCCACTGCACTCCAGCCTGGGCGACAGAGCGAGACTCCGTCTCAAAAAAAAAAGGAAAAAAAAATCTTCAAACAAAATAAAGCTCAAGACCAGGTGAATTCACACAGGAAATCTACTAAACATTCAAAGAAGATCTGGTACCAATACTACTGAAACCATCTTAAGAAGGAGGGAATCCTACCTGACTCATGCTATGAAGCCAGTATCACTCTGATACCAGAGCCAGGAAAGGACACAAGAAAAAGAGAGAGATAGAGATCAATATCTCTGATGAACTGAGATGCAAAATCCTCAACAAATACTAGCAAACCAAACCCAACAGCATATCAAAAAGATAACTCACCACAATCAAGTAGGTTCCATTCCAGGCATGAAAGGATGATTCAACATATACAAGTCAATAAGTGGGATTCACCACACATAAAATACCTAGGAATATACTTAACCAAGGAGGTTGCCTTAGTCTGTTCTCACACTGCTAGAAAGAAATACCAAAGACTGGGTAATTTAAAAAGGAAAGAGGCTTAATTGACTCACAGTTCTCCATGGCTGGGGAAGCCTCAGGAAACTTACAATCATGGCAGAAGGAAGAGAAAAGACACGTCTTACATGGCAGCATGCAAGAGTGAGTGTGTGTCAGTACAGGAAAAACTACCATTTATAAAACCATCAGATATCGTGAGAATTCACTCACTACCAAGAGAACAGCATAGGAGAAACCACCCCCATAAATCCAATCACGTCCCAACAGGTCTCTCCCTAAACATCAGGGGATTACAATTCAAGATGAGATTTTGCGGTGGACACAAAGGTTAACCATATTAGAGGTGAAAGATCTCCACAAGTAGAACTACAAAACGTTGATGAAAGAAATCACAGATGACACAAACAAATGGATAAACATCCCATGCTCATGGATTGGAAGAATCAATATCATTAAAATGATCATACTGCTCAAAGCAATCGACAGACTCAACACAATTCCTACTAAAATATCAGCATCATTTTTTCACAGAGTTAAAAAAAATCCTTAAGTTCATATAGAACCAAAAACAGAGCCCCGAATAGACAAAGGAATTCTAAGCAAAATGAACAAAGCTGGAGGCATCACACTACCTGACTTCAAATTAAACTATAAGGCTACAGTAAATAAAACAGAATGGTATTTGTATAAAAGTAGACATATAGACCAATGGAACAGAACAGATAACTTAGAAATAACAGCCAAATATCTATAACCAACAAAACATACACCTAGCAGCAGCGTAAACAGACAATCCACAAAGTGGGAGAAAATCTTTACAATCTATACATCTGACAAATGACTAATATCCAGAATCTACAAGGAACTCAAACAAACAATCAAGAAAAAAATAATCCCATCAAAAAGTGGGCTAAGGACATGAATAAACAATTCTCAAAAAAAGATATACAAATGGCCAACAGACATATGAAAAAATACTCAACATCACTAATAATCAGGGAAATGCAAATCAAACCCACTATGTGATACCACCTTACTCCTGCAAGAATGGCCATAATCAAAATGTCAAAAAATAATAAATGTTGGTGTAGATTCAGTGAAAAGAGAACACTTTTACACTACTGGTGGGAATGTAAACTAGTACAACCACTATGGAAAACATGAGATTCCTTAAAGAACTAAAAGTAGAACGATCATTTGATCTAGCAATCTCACTACTGGGTATCTACTCAAGGGAAAAGAAGTCATTATACGAAAAAGGTACTTGCACATGCATGTTTATAGCAGCATAATTCACAATTACAAAAATATGGAACCAGCCCAAATGCCCATCCATCAACGAGTGGATAAAGAAACTGATATGTATATGTGTGTATATGTGTGTGTATGTGTGTGTGTGTGTGTGTGTGTATATCCATTTCTATAATTCCTACAAAAAGTTTTTAATAAACCAATTTCTATTTATAAAAGCACAAAATATATACACAAAATATATAAATATATAAACAATTTTTTGCATATATATATATGCAGTCCACACACAATGGAATACTACTAAGCCACAAAAAGGAATGTAATAATGGCATTCACAGCAACCTGGATAGGAATGGAGACTATCATTCTAAATGAAGTAACTTAGGAATGGAAAACCAAACATCATATATTCTCATTCATAAGTGTGAGCTAAGCTATGAGGATGAAAGGCATAAGGATGATGGACTTTGGGGACTCAGGGGGAAAGGGTGGGAAGGGGGTGAGGAATGAAAGGCTACAAATTGGGTTCAGTGTATACTGCTCGGGTGATGGGTGCACCAAAATCTCACAAATCACCACTAAAGAACTTACTCACGTAACCAAATACCACCTCTTCCCCCAAAAACCTATGAAAACAAAAATTTAAAAAGGATCAGACCACCCTACTTCTTCAAAAGGTGTTTTTTTTTTAAATAAAGGTTTGGATTTAAAAAAAACAACCATACACTGGGGAAGGAATACCTTGTTCAATAAATGGTGCTTGGAAAATTGGATAGCCACATTCAGAATAATGAAACTGGATCCCTATCTCTCTCCATTGTCAAAAATTAACTCCAGAGGGATTAAAGACTTAAATATACGATCTAAAACCATAAAAATTCTAGAAGAAAACTTAGGAAAAACTCTTCCAGACATTGACTTGGCAAATAATTTATGACTAATATCCCAAAAGCAAATGCAACAGAAGCAAAAATAAATAAGACTTAAACTAAAAAGCTTCTGCACAGCAAAAGAAATAATCAACAGAGCAGACAGACAACCTAGAGAACAGGAGAAAATATTCACAAACTGTATATGCAACAAAGGACGAATATCTAGATTATACAAAGAAGTCAAACAAATCAGCAAAAAACCCCAAATAATCCCACTAAAAGTAGACAAAAAACATGAATAGACATTTCTCAAAAGAAGATATAGAAGTTGCCAACAAACATGAAAAAATTATTAACATCTCTAACCACAAGGAAAATGCAAATTAAAATCACAGTGAGTACCATATTACCCTAGTCAAGAATGGCCATTATTAAAAAGTCAGAAAACAATAGATGTTGGCACAAGTGTGCTGAAAATTGAACACTTATACACCACTGATGGAACTGTAAATTAGTACAGCCTCTGTGGAAAACAGTATAGACATTTCTCAAAGAACTAAAACTAGATCTACCATTCAATTCACCAAATCCATTACTGAGAGTATCCATCCAAAGAAAAAGAAGTCATTATATTAAAAAGACACCTGCACACGTTTATCACGGTATGATTTATGATGGCAAAGATGAGGAATCAACCTAAGTGCCCATCATCTGATGAGTGGATAAAGAAAATGTGGTACATACATACCATGGAATACTACTCAGCAATAAAAAATAATGAAATCATCTCCTTTGCAGCAACTTGGAAGGAACTGGAGGCCATTATCCTACATGAAGTAACACAGGAATGGAAAACCAAACATTGTATGTTATTACTCATAAGTGGGAGCTAAGCCATGGGTATAAAACATACACGGAGTATATAATGGACATTGGAGACTCAGAATTGGGGAAGGTGAGATGGGAGTGAGAGATAAAACATCACCTATTGGGTACAATATACAATATATAGGGGACAGGTATACTAAAAGCTCAGGCTTCACTATTACACAATTCATCCATGTAACCAAAAACCACTTGTACCCCTAAAGCTATAGAAATAAAAAAATTTAATATTTTTTTAATAATTCTGCTCTTGAAGTAAATCTATCTTCAATAAAGCTCTCTTATCTTCTTTCCAGTTTCTTTCCCAATACTCCTATAGAAATTTCCTCTGCCAGTGATGCATTAGAGCCAGCAAAAAACCAAAAGAAAGAAAGAAACAAAAGAGTGTGGTGCTTGCTGGAGCTAGGCCCCAAATAAGATGAAGAAGCAGATGCAACCAAAGATGCTGGTGAGGCTGAACTTTGTGAAAGAAGGTTGTTAAATTTCTACAAGTGTTTGTATGTGATCTGATCATATTTTTTTTTTTTTTTTTTTTTTTTGGAGACGGAGTCTAGCTCTGTCGCCCAGGCTGGAGTGTAGTGGCGCGATCTCGGCTCACTGCAAGCTCCGCCTCCCGAGTTTACGTCATTCTCCTGCCTCAGCCTCCCGAGTAGCTGGGACTACAGGCGCCCGCCATCTCGCCCGGCTAGTTTTTTTTTTTGTATTTTTTAGTAGAGACGGGGTTTCACCGTGTAGCTCAGGATGGTCTCGATCTCCTGACCTCGTGATCCACCCGTCTCGGCCTCCCAAAGTGCTGGGATTACAGGCTTGAGCCACCGCGCCTGGCCCTGATCATATTTTAAACATGGTGTTCTTTATTAAACACCACATTAAAAGAGGGATATCAACTAAGAGGCATGTCTGAGACCACGAGAATGATGAGTCACCAGATTAGACAACACAGTTAGAATTTTCTTTTAAATGTGGACATGTTTTTAACATAAATTCCTCCAAATTATGTGTTTTAAAACTTTTATAGAAAAGTTTCTTTAGCAATTTTAAAAGTAACTGATAGAAAATAATTTCACACTGTGAAATTACTTGTTTAGCCTTTAATTTATATCTATTCTCTAAAAACATGTTAGATTACAAGCTAAAAGTAGGTGACTTTTAGGGTTACTAAGTCTTCTGAATGAAGGAAATAGGAAATGTACGCTGGAAGCAACTGTAATGAATATTTGTTATTGGCTTTCTGTCATCTATTTCTCTTTCTTCTTGAAACAGAAAGAATGTTTCCTCCCTTCTAATCTTTGTGGTTTTGATTGAACTGGCCTCAACTGTTTCAGGGTTGAGCTATGATTAGCAGAGCTAATGAGAATGTACCATTCCTGTTCAAAATGACTAGCACAATGACCTAAGCTGGTCCAACCACAGTGCCTCTTAAGGACATTGGTCTGAGGGTACTGAGCCATAGACTTATTGTTTCACGATTTAGAGTTCATGTAACTCTCACAGTTACTAGAAGACAATTTAAGGGTATAAGTCAGAGAGCCTTCCCCAAATGGAGTCAATATCCACATAGTGACAATTAAAAATAGAAATAAAGAAATTAGGTTCTAAGTCACTTTACTGGAGATTCAGAATCAATCCCCACCTGAATCAACTCACGTACTTCTGAAGTTTCAATGAGGTAAACAAATAAATTATCTTTAAGTTTAAAGCCACCCTCATTTGGGGTTTCTATTACTTGAACCTAAACTTTTCTTTGTTGACACAGAATCTGTGACATAGACAGACCTCAAAATCTGTATGTTGCTTTCTCATCAGCTGTCATGATGCTTCTGAGCTCTGTTTCTATGAAAATTGTTGTTTTTTTCTTTCTGAAATATAGGCACTTTGGCACCTTTATATATGTTGTAGTCATATGGTTTCTTTAAAGTATTTCCAGTTTTACAGTAAAAAGTCACTTAATGAGATGAAAATCTTTCCTGAGATTAAAAATCAAAAGATTGTATATTTAAAATTGAATTTTACATGATAATTCTGACATTGGGCTTATTCTATTTAAGGCTAGAAAGAGATAACAACAAACCACATGCAACATGTTTCAAGCGACAGCAACAAGCTGCCTTTTTAAAGTAATTCTCAGTAAACTATCCCTCGGCCAACTGCTAACCTAATTCAGAAACAGAAAAGAGAAGTAGATGACACATAAAATATTACCTCCATTACTGACAAAACAGAAATTGCAGAACTGGTCTCCATGTAAAAAGTGGGATTCCTAATACAAAAACTGAGAATCATACAGACACACCCATCCAGGCACAGACTACAATGGTCTGAGACTATTTTACAGCCTGTTTCTATAAAACTTGTGGCAGGCAACAGGCGAGAATGTACGTTCTCTGTGAGCATCTTGTTCCCAAGAGAAAGAGGAAAAACAAAGAAATTGCTACTTAGGCTCACTTCCTTATCCCAAGGGGCGGAACAGAAGAGACAGTAGGAGGAAGCCAGGAATATTATTTTAAAGCAGCTCCATCCATTAGGGAGGGAATATATGAGAAAAAAGGAGGATATCCTATCTACCAAAACATTTTAAGTCTAGAATTGTGTTCGGTTAAAGCAGCTCTAGTGCACCCAGAACTTCATGATTTAGGGTTCAAATAATACTTTTCTTAAACTGAAAGTTGATAAGATAGCAGTAAGAATTAATAGCTTTATAAAATCCATAAAAGGACCAAAGGCAAAGAGAATGTGACAAATATAGTTGGTTGCCTACTGAATATCTAATCTCTCTACTTTCTTACAAATAGAATCCAAATTTTATTCTGGGCAGCAGTGTGCCTGGTCTAACAAATTTCTTTTCTGGGTTTTCTCGTGGCGGTGATTCAGGCCAATAAGATTTAGATAGAAGTTTATTAGGTACAGTTTCTACAAAGCTACGTATTCTTAGTGAAAAGACATAAGCCCAATAGGCTGATACATTTCATACTTTATTCCTCCAACTTCTTAACTGTAATGTGGTCCTACTACCTATAACACAATAGCCCTCTTTTAATCTTGAGTTTTAAAGCCACACATTGTAGTAGCAGGGCATTAAGCAAGAGGAACATAGGTCTCTGTTAACTTCCTTGAGCAGTAGTATCATCCTTGAGCTGTCTACCTCCAGACTTCTTTTTACATGAGAAAAACATAAACTTCTTTATTTAAGCATGTGGTTATGAGATCTATGTTACATATAGTTAAACATAATGTCAACTAAAGCCGACTCGTCTCAACTGAGAACTCTCTAAGACATCTAGGCTCATTAGTAAATAAACAACAAACTTGTCATAAACAAGTAAATAAAAGGCTACAATAGACACAAATGGTCTAGGAACAAAAATATGTGCAGGTTGTCTGATGACATACAAGCCAAGGAGAGAGTGACTTCAAATAAGAGATAGAACAGTACAACATACGTCATAATTCCTTAATCAGTGGCTGCTGGAGCCAAGAGTCTATCATGAGCATCTCCTCCCAATTCTGTGTTCTGTGATGTCACACCGGTAGCTTAAACTCAGCCATGGATACTGACACCATGGAAATAGGCTAATACTGTAAATCAGGTCTTTTTTCTTTGGTGAGCTTGTTGTCAAGTATTTACCAGCACATCACTGCTTACACACCCCTGTACAGTTAGGCAAGAGTCTAGAAAAAAATGTGCAATGGGTAGCCAAACTGCTAATGCTATTCATCCAGAGACTTTATTAAAGAATACCTAACGTAGGGTCTGACTCAGTCACTATTTGAGAAAACAAGACAGTAGGAGAGAAAGAAAGGATTCGTTCTTGGCATTATAACTATAGAGTTAATTTTACTTTTCAAAAGAACTAAATGTAAAAAAACCCAAACACCTTCAGTTTTAATTTAAAGACACCCAAAAATCAATACAATTCTTTGAATATGCCATTCTACCCCAATCCTACAGTCTTTTGAGTTGCACGTTGTGACAGAGTTTAAGTGTGTTTATGAAATCAGAACATGTCAGAGCATTAAAAAAACCTTTGTAAATATGGTTTCCAAAGATCTAATGGCTAACGTAATGACAGTAAGCAGGAAGAGTGTCTGACTGCATTTAAAGTAGTAGATAATATGGAAAATAAAAAACCTGAAAGTAGTTACCACTAGATGGCACTAGAATATATAACTGAATCTACACATTTGTATCACACACAAAAAAATTATACTAGATTTTTATATTATACAAAATCCCTTTGACTTTATTTATTTATTTATTTATTTAGATGGAGTCTTGCTCTGTCACTCAGGCTGGAGTGCAGTGGTGCAATCTCAGCTCACTGCAACCTCTGCCTCCCAGGTTCAAGCTATTCTCTTGCCTCAGCCTCCCAAATAGCTGGGATTACAGGCGCTCTCCACCGCTTATTTTTAGTACAGATGGGGTTTCACCATGTTGGCCAGGCTGTTCTTGAACTCTTGACCTCAGGTGATCCATCCACCTCGGCCTCCCAAAGTGCTGGGATTACAGGCATGAGCCACCGCGCCTGGCCCTTTTACATTATTTTCTATTGGAATTATTTATATCATACTTCTTTGCACAAAGAATTTGAAATGGCACAAAAATAAGATGCAGAAAATAGTTAAGTAGAAATTGAAATTGGGATCAAAATCAGAAGTGGCAGCAGAGACCATAAATGAAAATTGGGTAAAAATTGAAAAAGGCTTATAAAACATGACAAGCATTCTGAACTTTTATCCTGTAGACAAAAGGGATATCATCAGATGTTTTGTATTAGCAGATATTCTGGTTGTAATCCTATGGTTAAACCTGAGGACCAGGAACAAATCTAGTGTCATAAAGATCAATTGGATTATTCCAATAATCCAAGCAGGAAACTATGAGGTCCTGAATTAAAACAGTGGAAGAGAATGAAACAAAATATATTTAGGAGGTTAATTCTGTAGAACTTTAGACGCAGGAAGTAAGAAAAAATAAACGTTGACTAAGTTTTTCTTTTCTTGAGGGGCAAAATGAATAAGATTTGGAATACAGGAAAAAGAAAGTTTGTAGAAAAAATATGTTCTATTGACCAATAAATATATTTAATAAACAACATTGAACAGAAAGAATTTGACAGTGTTTTCCCATCACTAATGAAAGTCTACATGGCAGATTCTATTTCTATAATGGGTATGAAGACTTGAAGACATTATGCCATTAGTTAATGTGTGTGATAAAGAATGTTATAATTTTTTTTATTATTGCAGTGGTGTAGTGGTGGTGGTGGTAAGAGTGGTTTAGCTGGCTGGGCGCGGTGGCTCAAGCCTGTAATCCCAGCACTTTGGGAGGCCGAGACGGGCGGATCACGAGGTCAGGAGATCGAGACCATCCTGGCTAACATGGTGAAACCCCGTCTCTACTAAAAAATACAAAAAACTAGCCGGGCGAAATGGCAGGCGCCTGTAGTCCCAGCTACTCAGGAGGCTGAGGCAGGAGAATGGCGTAAACCCGGGAGGCGGAGCTTGCAGTGAGCTGAGATCCCGTCACTGCACTCCAGCCTGGGCGACAGAGCAAGACTCTGTCTCAAAAAAAAAAAAAAGAGTGGTTTAGCTAAACTTAGCACTGAGTTGTGGGCACTTTACATGTATCCACTAATTCCTGTGAAGTACTATTATTATCATCCCCATTTTTCAGATGTGTAAACTGAGCCCAAAGTTATTTACTTTGCCTAAAATCACACAACTGGTAAATAGTAGAAAAGGAATTTAAAACTAGTGAAAAAAAAAAAAAAAAAAGCTGTCCTTATTGCTCTCAGCTGTTAGCTGACATAGTTGCTACCAGTTGGGCTCTGATTCCCCCCAGTACACATAAACAATTTCACAGAATATCAACATCAGCCAAAGGCTCACTGTAACTGTTATAGAACAAATGAAAAACAGTACTATTCCATCATCCTGCCTGAACAGAGACAAAGGCAAAGATGCCATGCAACCAAAAATAACCAAACATGCCCCTCCCCTAACTGCCACAAGTGACTATTACTTCTTCTCCAGTAGAAACTCTACCACTGTTCTGTTTGTCCCATCTCCAAGATTAAAATTAAGACCCTCAAACTGTCCCCACTCTCTAACAGCATCAAATTCAACAAAGACTCCATTTTTAAAATCCTCCCTCAAATCACCTAATACAAGTCCAACTTGTATAAGTGCCCCTTAACTCCTTCTTATTGAGATAACCCACAGTTTCATAAGGTTTGTGTCCTGCCTTGCTGTAGCCAACTTTTTTTTATTAGAAATGTGTTCCTTGTTGGGCGTGGTGGCTCATGCCTGTAACCCCAGCACTTTGGGAGGCTGAGGAGGGCAGATCACCTGAGGTCAGGAGTTGGAGACCAGCCTGGCCAAAATGGTGAAACCCGGTCTCTACAAAAAATTAGCTGGGTGTGGTGGTGGACACCTGTAGTCCCAGCACTTTGGGAGGCCAAGATGGGCAGATCACTTGAGGTCAGGAGTTCGAGACCAGCTTGACCAACATGGTGAAACCCCATCTCTTACTAAAAATAAAAAAAATTAGCCAGGCATGGTGGTGGGCACCTGTAATCCCAGCTACTCAGGAGGCTGAGGCAGGAGAATAGCTTGAACCCAGGAGGCAGAGATTGCAGTAAGCAGAGATCATGCCATTGCACTCCAGCCTGGCTGACAAGCGAGCCTCCATCTCAAAAAAAAAAAAAAAAAGTGTTTCTGGTTGTCTTTGGCTGGTGGACATCAACAGTAGCTCTTCAGGCTCCCTCCAAGGCTTATGTTCTTAAACACAACGTGAACACTCCTCATACATAAAATGCACATATCAGGGAAACTATCAATCTTAAAGCTAATTAAAGAGCTGGAAAAATAATACAAAAAGAGAAAATTAAAAAATAACAAATCTGTCATAAAATAAGTACTTGCAGTTAAATAGTTATGATGAATTTTGGTATAAAATAAGTATTTGCAGTTAAATACTTAACATATATGCCAAATTAATGATAATGCTTATATTTATATGAGTTTTTTCTATGTCTTATTCCACAATAGGACTACATTTGTAGCTATTTACAGATCGTCACTCAACAAAATATAGGGAAACATGGTCACAAGTTCCTCATCAGTTATATCAAGTGAACATATTTAATAGGTTCAAATAAATGTTTTTGATATTCTATTAAGTGATAAAAGTTTTACAAGGAAAAAACTAAAATTTACATAAAACCATAACTTTTTACTTAATTTGGATAATACTGTCTGAAAAACCACAAAAAAAATTAATCAAACTTGTTTAATCTTAACACATGGGAATTTACTCACGCTATTATCACTAATAATGACTACTAAACACATTCCCAATTCAAGAGGAGATTCCTTAAAAAGATACTGCACAGATTCATGACCTTTTTAGAACTTAAATAAAAAACACACACAAAATTTACAGTTCAGGAACCATAAAGGAGAAAAAAATCCAGAGAGTAAAGTCTATAAGGTATTTTATTTTTTTAATAATAAAACAGAAGCAGGGACAAGAATGTACTCACTTACGTTCATTCTGGGCTAGTCAAAAGAATCCAAGTTCAAGGAAAACTAAGATGATTTCTAGGTTTTCACCCTGTAGTTTTCATCATCACTAACAAGTTAAGACAATGTTTCAAATAAAAAATTTATAATACTAGAACCTTATCTAGTTAATCAATTTATGTATATGTATCCAACCAAGACTGCTAAAAAATTAAAATTACTTCGTTGTTACAATCTCTGTGATCCCAACTGTTGAAAATTATCCCTAGCACTACCAAAGATGTCTAGTAAATGTTGGCTATATGATGAACAAAGAATGAATAAACAAATTAAGCCAAAAACAAATTGTAACAGAACATTATTACGCATCATGGCCTTAAAATTATAATCTTCAGTATAAAAGTTATTAGAAAGACATAATACCAATGGTAATTATTATTTTGGTATATAAATTTTCAGTAGCAGGCATCTCCAGAAAGTGTTTTATACCGACTAAAGTAAGTAGCAGGCACCTCTGACCTTCCCAGTGAATCATTCCAGTCTCTTAACTTCATAGCCTAACTCTGATTATTAAAGTTCTTTGTTTTGCAGAAAAGTGGAATTTTATTTTTTATTTAATTTTATTTTTTCACAGATTTTTCTAACATTAGAAGTATATGCTATCTTTGTCAAGGTTATTATCATAATTATTATCTCACAGCATAGAAGCATAAGTAGAACAACTAATTTTGTAATTCCTCTCAATTGCTACTTTGGCATTTATTATTGCATTTATGTATTCATTATTAGCTTTTTACCTTAACTATTAATCAAAGACTAACTCCTTACATTGTTTTATAATTAGTTATTTGCCTTAGAAAACTTAAAAGGTTAGTTCTGATGACAAAGAGTAACTGAATATAATTTATTCAAGCCAATTTTTAAAATGGATTATAAACATTTATGTTTTCAGAACAGACTTTTCAAAATATTTGTATCATAAGGAGAATATATAATAATTGTATTTTGTGAATATTTCAGAATATTAATTATTAAATTAAATGAATGTTATTTCACAATTTTCAATTTTGCTTATTACTTGCTTATTTTTTAGTTGACACAATTTATAAAACCTTAAGAATGTTGACAATCTTAATGATATTTAGAAAATTTGATTTTCTGAAACTATAACTGGCTAGCATCTCCTTAAATACTTCCTTTTAAAACAGATTTAATTTTTATTAAACTGAAATTTTGAAGTTTAGTTAAGTAAAAACTTATTTTAATCATAATTTCAAATTTTTATATTAAACATTTAGTAAGGATTATATCACATTTTAAAAAATGTATATGCAATAATTCTTCCTTTCTGTAACCTAAATGTATTTCCAGTTAATTGGTGTTGCTAAGTAAATGACACAGAACCTTATGACAAGATATTCATCCTATATGAACCTAGCTCTGCCATTCTAAATATTTTAACACTTGAAAATATATATAAAAAAAGGTCACAAAAGTGTGAGACTAAGTTCAAAAAATGTGGTTAAAAGATTGTGTAATTAGTAGTAAAACCCAAAATACTTCCTACAATTACAGATTCACTTGTCATCTTGTTCAATAATATCCAATGTTAAGAGGTCTTTTGAATAGCATTAGTAAACATATTACCATGTCAGATTATACAAAGACAACATTAATGCAAAAGTTTATGAAAGCACAAATCTTTGACAGATGATGCATCTACTGACATTAGTACCTGTGCTTAGGTAAGTAGCAAAATTGGAGTCTCTGAAGAGAAATGACTGTTCACACATACTTTGTTATGCAAAGAAGTACCAAAATAAGTTTCCAAAAAGGGGGAAAAAATTAGGTTTTAAGCAAATACAGCACAACTCTGTATACTGGTGCAATGACAGGAGGTGTAAAGACAAAGATTCATTCTGAAGACCTTGAGATTCAAGTAATTGTTTTATTCTCAGAAAAGCCATTACATGTAGACATGAATTCCACATTAAATGATATTATCAAAATATTGTCTAAATAAAATCTAAGACATTGTAGTCCTGTTATTGCCAGCTTTATACAAAGAAATAGAATCAGCATATCACTCACTTTCTCCTGTTACATTATGAATGTGGTCCCTGTTCATAAGAAGTGCTCTGAAGAGTTTAGGGGACAAAACAAGTAATCTGAAAATATTTTGTTGATGATACACATAAACATAGCATTTTGGAGGACCAGAATGAACTTCTTAGACAATTTTAAGGACTGCATCTTAAAAATATTACTGTTTTCTAAGAAAGTTTATAAATTCAGAATAAAAAACCTAATCTGGAAAAGTGAAACTAAAATTATGAAATTTGTCATTTGAGTCCTAAAGAGCAACATCCATATGCACTGAAGAGCAAGTGAAATAATTGAAACGCTTGTAGAAATAAGTTGAAATGATACTAAATCCAATTGTATTATCACAGTAATACAATTTTCCACTGTTAGAAAAGGAAGAGGTGTTAAAGACTAAAATATTATACTTTAATCAAGTTTTTTAAAAATATTATCCAAATTCTCAATAATAGAAATCAGAGAAAAGGCAGTAATCTTCTATTTCTGTCACCTTTTAAGGAAAGTTTTTTTCTGATAATGAACATAAAGAATTTAAAGACATCATATTTAAATACATTAAGTTATCAGGAAATGAAGGTAGCCATTTGAAACATAAAAACTGATATTGATGCTGGGCGTGGTGGCTCACACCTGTAATTCCAGCATTTTGGGAGGCTGAGGTGGACGTATCGCCCGAGGTCAGGAGTTCAAGACCAGCCTGGCCAACATGGCAAAACCCCGTCTCTACTAAAAATACAGAAATTAGCTGGGTGTGGTGGTGTGCACCTGTAATTCCAGTTACTTGGGAGGTGATGTAGGAGAATCGTTTGAACCCAGGAGGCGGAGGTTGCAGTGAGCCGAGATCATGCCACTGCACTCCAGCCTGGGAGACAGGGCAAGACTCCATCTCAAAAAACAAAACAAAAAAGAAAAAAAAACTGATATTGAAAAGTTATATTCACAGAGAAACTCAAATTTCTCATTAAAAATTTTAATGGTAGTTGGAAAGTTATAATAATTTGTGAGACTTTGTGTTTATTTTTATTTTTATCATTATGATAAAATTATAATAAAAATTATTACCAAACCTCATATAAACATCTCCAAATCCCGTATGTTTATTCAAGTATACAATGTATATTAATATTTTCTATGTTTGCTATGAAGGGAAATAGTTTGGGAAACACTGTTATTTGGTCTTTTTTATAAAGTATAATATGGTTAGCATTAATCCATTCTGAATATAAAGCTCAACTCATTTGCCTTACTGATGATGAGAGATAATATCATTTAATTAATTAAGTTCTATTAAGGAGTTTATTTTGCTTTTCCAAAATAACTTTTAAATAATAAATGGTATGACAGAATACTTCGGTGCACAAGCACAAGCCACAAGCCACAAGCTCTAGAGTCAGGCACACGTGATGCTCTGTGATTGTTAGTGCTGTAACTCTGTAACTGTTACTTGTATGACCTCAGTTTACTGATCTATTAGTGGGAATAAGAAATTAATTTTCTTAAGAATAATTAATACAATTAAATGAGATAATATATGTCCAGTGCTTAACACAATACCTAGCACACAGCAAGTGCTCAATAATGAAAATCATTAATTTTTTTTTTTTACCATATGTCAGGTTATAAATTTAGCATAAAGTAAGTCTCAGGAAATTTTTTAAAATTAAAATCATAACAAGCATTTTCTCAGACCATGGTGGAAGAAAATTAGAATCAACATATAGAAGAACTTTCAAAACCACACAAGTACCTGGGAACTAATCAACTTGCTCCTAAATGACTTTTGGGTAAACAATAAAATTAACACAGAAATCAAACAATTTTTTGAAACAAATGAGGAGAAACCCCTACCAAACTAACATACCCAAACCCCTGTGATACAGCAAAAAGCATGTTGAGAGGAAAGTGTATAGTATTAAATGCCTACATCAAAAAGATAGAAAGGGCCGGGCGCGGTGGCTCACGCCTGTAATCCCAGTACTCTGGGAGGTCGAGGCGGTCAGATCACGAGGTCAGGAGATTGAGACCATCCTGGCTAACACAGTGAAACCCTGTCTCAACCAAAAAGGACAAAAAATTAGCCAGGCGTAGTGGCGGGCACTTGTAGTCCCAGCTACTCGGGAGGCTGAGGCAGGAGAATGGCGTGAACCTGGGAGGAGGAGCTTGCAGTGAGCCGAGATCATGCCACTGCACTCCAGCCTGCCTGGGCGACAAAGCAAGACTGCCTCAAGGAAAAAAAAAAAAAGAAAGAAAGATCTCAAACTAACAACCGAATGTGACACCTGAACAACTTGAGAAGTAAGAATAAACCAAACCCAAAAGTAGCAGCAGAAAAAAAAAAATAATGAAGAACTAAATGAAACTGAGACAAAAAACAAATCATACAAGGAATCAGTAATATGAAAAGTTGATTCTCAGCCTGGCCAACATAGTGAAACCCTGTCTCTACTAAAAACACAAAAATTAGCCTGGTATGGTGGCACACACCTGTAGTCCCAGCTGCTCGGGGGGCTGAGGCAGGAGAATGGGCTGAGGCAGGAGAATGGCCTGAACCTAGGAGGCGAGGTTACAGTGAGCCAAGATCGCAACACTGCACTCCAGCCTGGACGACAGAGCAAGACTCCATCAAAAAAAACCAAAAAACAAAAAACAAAAAAAACAAAAAAATAAACAAACAAACAAAAAAACTTCGTTCTTTGAAAATATGAACAAAATTGATACACTGCTAGTTAGATTAACCAGGACAAACAAAAAGAAGATTCAAATCAGAACAATCAGAAACAATAAAGGTAACATTACAACTGATACTAAAGAAACAGAAAAGATCCTCAAAGACTACTATGAACATCTCTACACACACAAACTAGAAAACCTAGGATATATTTCTGGAAACATACAACTTCCTAAGAACCCAGAAGAAATTAAATCCTGAACAGACCAGTAATGAATAATGAAATTGAATCATTAACAAAAAAACTTCCAACAATAAAAGCAAGCCCAAGATCAGATGGATTCATACTCAAATTCTACCAGACATACAAGGAAGAACTTACACCAATCCTACTGCATATATTCCAAAAACTTAAGGAGAGGCACCTCCCTAACTCATTCTATGAAGCCAGCATCAGCCTAATACCAAAATCTGGAAGACATACCACAAGAAAACTCTGGGTCAATATTCTTGATGAACATAGAGGCAAAAATCTTCAACAAAATACTAGCAAACCAAATCCAACATCAAATTAAAAAATTAATATACCACAATCAGGCTGCCTTTATTCCTGGGATGCAAGAATGGTTAATATAAGCAAATCAGAAAATGCGATTCACCACCGTGTAAAGAGAATTAAAAACAAAAAGCATGTGATTATCTCAACAGATGCCAAAAAAAGCTTCTGAAAAAATCTAACAACATCCCTTCATGATAAAAATCCTCAACAAACTAGGCATCGAAGAAATACACCTCAAAATAATAAGAGCCATCTATGACAAACTCACAGCCAATATTATAGTGAATGGGGAAAAGTTGAAAGCATTCTCCCTAAGAACCAGAACAAGATAAGGATGTCCACTATCACCATTTATATTCAGTACAGTACTGGAACTCTCATTCAGAGTAATCAGGCAAGAGGAAGATAAATAAATAAAACACATCCAAATAGGAAAAGGGGAAGTCAAATTATCTCTGATCACTGATAACACGATTTTCACATAGAAAACTCAAGATTCCTAGACTTAACAATGACTTCAGTAAAGTTTCAGGATGCAAAATCAATCTACACAAAATCAGTAGCTTTTCTATACACAAATATCACTTCAAGCTGAGAACCAAATAAAGAACTCAATCCCATTTACAATAGCCACAACAAAATAAAATACCTAGGAATACATTTAACAAAGAAGGTGAAAGATCTCTACAAGGAGACCTACAAAACACTGATATCCACAAATGGAAAAACATCCCATGCTCATGGATTGCAGGAGGTAATATCATGGAGATGTCCAAACATCCCAAATCAAGCTACAGACTCAATGTAATTCTTATTAAAATACCAACATAATTCTTCACAAAATTAAAAAAAAAATTCTAAAGGCCATATGGAAGCAAAAAAGAGCCTGAATAACCAAAGCAATCCAAGGAAAATGAAAGCTGGAGGCATCACATTACCTGACTTCAAATTATACTACAAGAATAGGGTAAATAAAAGAGCAGGGAATTCATACAAAAATAGACATATAGATCAATGGAACAGAACAGAGAACCCAGAAATAAAACCGAGCATCTACAAACATGTTGTAATGGCTGTAATGTTAACTGATCATCAACAAAATCAATAAAAATAAACAATGGGTAAATGACACTATATTAAATAACTGGTGCTGTGAAAATTGGATAACCACATTAAGAAGAATGAAACTGAATCCATCTCTCTCACCATATATAAAAATTAACTTAAGAAACATTAAATAATTAAATGTAAGACCTGAAACTATAAAAGTCCTAGAAAAAAGCCTAGGAAAAACTCTTTCAGACATTGGCCTAGGCAAAGAATTTATGACTAAGAGCCCAAAAGAAAAAACAACATAATCAGAAATAAATAATAAAATTAAAATAAAAAGCTGCTGCACAGCAAAAGAAAAAACCAACAGAGTAAACAGACAACTTACAGAATGGGAGAAAATATTTGTAAATTATGCCTCTGACAAAGGACTAATATCTAGAATCTACATGGAACTCAAACACCTCAACTAGAGAAAAACAAACTGCCCCATTAAAAAGTAGACAAAGGACACGAACCGACATTTCTCAAAGGGAAACATAAAAGCAGACAACAAACATGTAAATATAGTCAACACCACCAATCATCAGAGAAATGCAAATTAAAACTACAGTAAGATACCATCTTACACCACTCAGAATGGCTATAATTAAAAAGTCAAAAAACAACAGATGTTGGCAAGGATGCACAGAAAAAGGTTAAATTTATACAGTGTTAGTGAGAATGTAAATTGGTACAACCTCTGTGGAAAACAGTATGGAGATTTCCCAAAGAACTGAAAAAGAACTACCATTAACCCAGCAATCCCACTACTGGGTATCTACCCAAACGAAAATAAATCTTTATATCAAAAAGACACATGCACTCATATGTTTGTTGTAGCATGATTTGCAATTACATAGTCATGGGATCAACCTAAGTGTCCATCAACAGTTGACTGCAGAAAGAAAATGTGGTATACATATACAACATGGAATATTATACAACCACAAAAAGAATGAAATCACCTCCTTTGCAGCAGCATGGGTGGAGCTGAAGGCCATTAGCCTAAGTGAAATAACTCAGAAACGGAAAATCAAATACCACATGTCCTCACTTATAAGTGGGAGCTAAACAACAGGTATACATAAACATAAAAATGGAAACAATAAACACTGGGGACCCTAAAAATGAGGGGTTTAGGAGTTGGGGGAGACCTGAAAATTACTTATTCTGTATGATGGTCACTATTTGGCTGATGGGCAAGAAGTCCAAACCTCACCATTATGTAATATATCCATATAACAAACCTGTATATGTAATTCCTGAATCTAAAATAAAATAAAAAATAAAAACAAATTTTAAAAAGAAAAAATATACTGTGTCTACTTACTTTTGTATAGATAATTGTTTAAGTTATGCTGCTTTTAACATTTGCACTTGGATAAAATGCTTATGTGTGTATAGGAATGTCATAGTGCAAGATGCTGCTAACCCAGGCACAAAGTATTAAAATTATTGTGTAGGGAAAAAAACATTATTTTATAATATTTCTGCTCACTGGGAGGTGTAAAGTTTCCCTTACTTGACCCTAGAAGAAATGTTGAATTAAGAAAAATTTGTCATATTTTCCCACATACTTCTTTTTTTATCTCTAATTTACCTCCTAGTGTATGTACTCTTTCACTAAGTCCTCAAATGGCTAACAATAACAGTGGTTGTTAATATTTATTGAATATGTATTATTTGCTAAATACTACACATGGTGATTTACTGCACTATCTCATTTAATTCTCACAAACAACTCCATGAAGAAGGTTCTATTACATTATCATTTGTACAAATCAGAAAAGTGAAACAGAGTACTTAAATAAAAGATGAACCAATAAGGAGTGACAAAAACCTAAATTTGGGCCCAGTGTGTTTTACTCTAGAACCTGCACTCTCAAAACATGCCATTCCCTTATGTGTGCAGATCAGTGAGCCATCTCAGTTCAACAGGGAATAAATTTGAGAATATTATTATTTTTCTCCAGTGAGTGCACTCAACTATGTTCTGTTGAACTTCCCTTTCCCATTCCATAATGATATCTAGAATAGCTCAATTATAGCCATCTTCAATGATGCTGATTAGACCTATGGAAAATGCATTACAGTAGATATTACCAGGGTCTTGTGACATGAAATTTTCCTCCCCTTCTGGCACAGAGAGGAACACACATCTTATTTTCATCCATTAGGGAGGGGTCAAGTGATGAAGCCGGTCCACTGAATTCCTAAAGAAAGCCTATCATTTCTGTGCTGAGGTAGTAAAAAGCCCATGCCCTATTCTCCAGTCTTTCCCCCCTGCCCACATGCACTAGACAGTGTGGCTTCAAGATGTTGGACCCTGGACTGCTAGACCACATAAGAAGTAATTACCCTGGAGAGTCCCCCTTACCCACAGTGAACTACACAAGAACAAAAAGTAAACCTCTTTTGTATGTTAAGCATTGACATACTAGATTTGCTTGTTCCTGCTATATAATCTTGCCAATCATGAATACTAGATAAACATTCCTTTCCACCCCACAAATGGAAATACAGGCTGCTCTCTGACACCCATCCACCTAACCTCTTTTCAATGATCTTTTTCTGTGTTGAAATAAGAATAGGGATAGATAGATGGGTAACTTTACTGCTTAAATAGATGGCTAACCAGGGAATTGAATGCTACCATCCCCTTTCTGTTAGCTCCTCTAATTGCTACAAAAAATTCTGTTGGAGATTCCCTTCATTTGGCCTTCAGTGGGGGTGGGAGGAAATAGTACATCCCTCCCCAAAGTGGTGGAAAAGGGAGCAGAAAGCTTCTGCATTCTCCACTAGGCTCCAGATTTATTACTCAGATTGCTCTCTTACCCCTTTCCTTTCTTCAGTCCTCATGTATATTACAAAAAGTGAAGGTTCCAGTGAGTTTAAGGGCTGAAGGTAATCGTCAGTTTCTTTCCTTTTAGAAAACCCTGAGAAGAGTATCGGGACCCAATAGTTGCCAGAACTCATTTTAATAAGATGCTTAATGCTTTTTTTGCCCACATTAGATTTGTCTGTAATTCCAAGCCAACAGAAAAAGACCCTCTCTGTATCCAATTATAACAATTGTGTCTCATGATCTATCTTGTAGTACTTGAGTTTATTTGATCCTGAAAATTTATTCAAACCTCAATTATCTATATCTATTGTTATGCTATAAAGAACTACTTCAGATTGAACCCATTCACACAAATAAATGAATGACAAGCTCAATGAATATATTCCAGATGGCTTCTATTTCCCCTTCTTTGTAAAATGTATGGCTCAGACTAGAGAATGAAGATTCCCTTTAGTTCTACTCCACTATAATCATATAATTCTGTAACTATTCTGTTGTATATTATGATCCCGTGTGTGTGTGTGTGTGTGTGTGTGTGTGTACAGGTATGTATATGTATGTATGTGTGTGTGTATATATATATACACACACACATATATATATACACACACACATATATATGTGTATAAATATATATGGTTAAGGTTTCCTATACTATTCAGCCAGGAGAAATAAAAATAACTTTAGGTAACTAGGTTCTGAATCAGATGAGCTCGGCCAATCTTTTTGCTAAGGTTCTCCTTAACTTAATTTTTCTGATTTTACATGATAATCTGTCTACTAATATTAAAATACAATTGGAAAGTTGGCCAGCAGTACCCAATAATTTATAAATTGTTTCACTCAATTTTTATTCCTTCATGTATATTTTAATTTTCTACTAGCTACAAAGCATTATGCTAGACATGACTGGGATTTAAAATGTTAAAACAGTATTCACTGTGTCCAAAAATGTATTCTGAGGAGATACATAAAATGGTTACACAGGCTTCACCAGGCCAATGTCTCATGCCTGTTTTACGAATAATGTGCAAATGTTTTTGAAGCTCATCTCAAAAAGTTAACCTAATTATCAGACTACATTTGGCTGCAAGTCCTAGAAAATCTATAAAACATCTAAACAGGAGAAGTATTTATTTCTCTGTACAACAAGAAGTCAATCTAAGCCTGGTGCAGCACTAAATGATGCCCAAAAGACATCAGACTCTCTCTAACTTATTACACTATAATACTGGACTTGGGATATTACAGCTCAGATATTTCTCCTTAGGAAGGAGAAAGGTCAAAGCCAGAGAAGCTGCACTAGCTGACCACATTCTCTTTGTCCAGAATGGAGTCACAAGGCTACCTGAAGTTACAATGAAAAGATGAGCTTTTTGTTTTGTGTCTTCTATAGTAGAAGAGAATGCATAGTAGAGGAATAAAGTGAGAAGAGAGTTGTAATGGACATAATGAGATCACACAGAGTATTGACACATCTCTTGATTTGGTGACTATCATTCTGATTTTCCAATTAAGTGTAATTCTAAAAACAACAAATTGATTAGAATATAACAATAATTGTATGATAAAATTAAAAATACTAAATATTGGGTATCTCATGGAGAATTAATGATCAACAACTACTTTGAGATTAAACTAATGGCCAGAATACATACAACTGCATACACATACATATCCTAAAATAAACAAAAATATTTCAAAGCAAAACATAAGCTTCACAACTCCAAAAAAATTGATAAATGAAGACCTTTAAAATAAGTACAATATTAAATATTGAGTTAAATATTGAGTAACAGTTTTTTATAATATATATGAACAAATAGCTGCATAAAGACAAAAATAAAAACAAGTGAGCATTATAATACGCAACTGATTTGAAGAATTTCAATAAACTATAACTGTCCTATTCATAACAAAATAAGCAAACAGCTCAATAAAAGATTCTGAGGCACTAGTCATGTCCTTAGAGTCTTCATTAAATGCAACACATATTTGTAAACCTAGAGTTGTAAATCAATAATTAAACCCTTATCTGATTTCTTATCCATTAACTTCGGTAACTCATGAACCATCCTGAGTAAAATTTTATATAACACTGTATCTCAGCTATTATCACACCTTAAAGAAGACAGACTGCAGATTTGTAGGGGAAAAACTCAAAATTCAATGTAATGATATTGATTGTCTCTACCTATACATAAATACTTAAAAGAAAAAACTTAGCTTAAATTTATTGAAAATCTTTTTAAAGGTAACTGAGTCGTGCGTCTGTAGTCCCAACTACTTGGGAGGTTGAGGCGGGAGAATTGCTTGAACCTAAGAGGTGGAGGTTGCAATGAGCCAAGACTGTGCCACTGCACTCCAGGCTGGGCGACAAAGTTAGACTCCGTCTCAAAAAAAAAATAGAAAATAAAAAATAAACTGAGTTATCTATATTATCCCACCAGGACTGAAAGATGGCGAACTGAACAAAACAAACTATTAATTAAAATGTTCAATTAATGTTCATGGTAGCTAGTCTTAGATATATGCCATATTTATCATAAGTAGAATCAGTACTTTGGTTGTTTAACAAATGAATGCTTTCAGGCATAAACTATGTGCATAAACTATGAAAGGCCACCAGCTTTCCTCTTTTTAATCCCCTCCTTTCAAATTGCCATGTGAACGTATTCTTGACAAATTAATCAGCTACAATTGAAAATCAATTTAGTGTAGCAGACAAGACAGCTTCTTCTGAATAAAAATGTTTCATGTTGCCATTCCAGTATAAAAGTCACATCTGAAACACAGAAGTTTTGTATTCTCTGTGACATATTAGTAAGTTAAAACTTGTACATAAAAGTGCTTTGTGACACAGCAAGTTGGATAAAAAGACAAGCTCCAACCATCTCTGTCTTCAAGAGACCCATATCACATGTAACAACACCTACAGGCTCAAAGTAAAGGGCTGTAGTAAGATTTACCACCCAAATGGAAAACAAAAATGAGCAGGAGTTATTATCCTATATCAGATAACAGAGTTGCTATCCCATATCAGATTAACATAGATTTTAAACTACTAAAAAGTAAGAAATACATTACAAAATGATAAAGGGTACCATCCAACAAGAAGAAATAAGTATTCCAAATACACATGCATGCAACATCTGATTCAATTTTGGAGTACCCAGATTCATAAAACAAGTGCTTGTTGGCCTACGAAAAGACTTAGACAATCACACAGTAATACTGAGGAACTTCACCACCCCACGGACAGTATTAGACAGATCATCAAGGCAAAAAACTAACAAGCAAATTCTGGACTTAAACTTGACACTTGACCAACTGGATCTAACAGTCATCTACAGAACACTCCACCCGACAACAACAAAATATACGCTGTTCCCATCTGCACATGGAACACATTCTAACATTGACCATGTGCTCAGTCATAAAGCATGTCTTAATAAATAAAAAAAATTAACGTACCACAGAGATTCTTGCATCACAGTACAATTAAAAACAGAAACCAATATCAAGATGACCTCTCAAAACTACACAAATTTATGGAAATTAAACAACTTGTTCCTCAATAACTCGTAGGTAAACACTGAAATTAAGGCAGAAATAAAAAAATTCTTCCAAATTCATGAAAATAAAGATACAACTTACCAAAATCTCTGAGATGAAGCTAAAGTAGTGTTAAGAGAAAAGTTAAGACCAAAGTAACAAATGCCTTTATCAAGAAGTTAGAAAGATCTCAAATTAACAATCTAACTTTGCACTTAAAGGAACTAGAACAAAAAGAATGAACCAATCCCAAAGCTAGTAGAAGAAAAGAAATAACTAAAATTAGAGAAGACTCTAATGAAATTGAGATGCAAAAATCCATACAAAATATCAATGAAACCAAGAGTTTGTTATTTGAAAAAATAAACAAGATTGATAGACAACTAGATTAATAACCAAAAAAGATCCAAATAAGTACAATCAGAAAATATAAAGATGACAGGCCGGGCGCGGTGGCTCAAGCCTGTAATCCCAGCACTTTGGGAGGCCGAAACGGGTGGATCACTAGGTCAGGAGATCGAGACCATCCTGGCCTACACGGTGAAACCCCGTCTCTACTAAAAAATACAATAAAACTAGCCGGGCGAGATGGCGGGCGCCTGTAGTCCCAGCTGCTCGGGAGGCTGAGGCAGGAGAATGGCGTAAACCCGGGAGGCAGAGCTTGCAGTGAGCCGAGATTGCGCCACTGCACTCCAGCCTGGGCGACAGAGCGAGACTCCGTAAAAAAAAAAAAAAAAAAAAAAAAAAATATAAAGATGACATTAGAACTGATCTCACAGAAATACAAAAGGTCTTCGGAGAATACTATAAACATGTCTGCACAAAAACTAGAAAACACAGAGGAAATAGATGAATTCCTGGAAAAACACAATCTCCCAAGATTGAATCAGGAATAGACTGAAATCCTGAATAGACTGAAATCCTGAATAGACCAATATCGAGCTCTGAAATTGAATTAGTAATAAAAAGCCTACCAACCAAAAAAGCCCTGGACCAGACACATTCACAGCTGAATTCTACCAATAATACAAAGAAGAAATAATACCAATCCTAATGAAAATATTACAGAAAAGTGAGGGGCTCCTTCCTAACTTATTCTATGAAGCCAAATCTGACAGATACACCATAAGAAAAGAAAACATCAGGTCAATATCCCTGATAAACATAGATGCAAATATCCTCAACAAAATACTAGCAAAACAAATCCAACAGCACGTCAAAAAGTTAATACACCACAACCAAGCAGGCTTTTTCCTGGGATACAAGGATGGTTCAAGATACACAAATCAATAAATATGATTTACGACATGAACAGAATTCAAAACAAAAAGCATATGATCATCTCAATAGATGCAGAGAAAGCTTTTGATGAAATCCAACATCTCTTCATGATTACAAAAAAAAACCCTCAACAAACTAGGCAACAAAACAACATGTCTCAAAATAACAAGAGCCAAATATGACAAACCCACAGCCAGCATCTTACTGATTAGGCAAAACCTGGAACAATTCTCCCTGAACAAGACAAGGATGCCCACTCTCATGACTCTTATTCAACATGTTATTGAAGTTCTAGCCAGAGCAATCAGGCAAGAGAAAAAAATAAAAGACATCCAAATAGGGAAAGAAGAAGTCAGTCTATCTCTCTCACTGATGATATAATTATATACCTAGAAAACCCCAAGGATTCTGCCAAAAGTCTACTAGAATGATAAAAATTACAAAATCAATGCAAAAAATTAGTCACATTTCTATACACCAATAATGTCCAGGCTGAGTGCCAAATCAAGAACACAATCCCATTTACAACAGCCACAAGGAAAACGAAGTATCTCGGAATATAGCTAACCAAGGAGGTTCTAGAAGGAGAACTATGAAACACTGATAAAAACAAATCAGGGTCGGCCGGGCACGGTGGCTCAAGCCTGTTATCCCAGCACTTTGGGAGGCCGAGACGGGCGGATCACGAGGTCAGGAGATCGAGACCATCCTGGCTAACATGGTGAAACCCCGTCTCTACTAAAAAATACAAAAAAAATAGCCGGGCGAGGTGGCGGGCGCCTGTAGTCCCAGCTACTCTGGAGGCTGAGGCGGGAGAATGGCGTAAACCCGGGAGGCGGAGCTTGCCGTGAGCTGAGATCCGGCCACTGCACTCCAGCCTGGGCGACAGACCGAGACTCCGTCTCAAAAAAAAAAAAAAAAAAACAAATCAGGGTCTACACAAATAAATGGAAAAATATCCCATGCTCATCATGCTCATGGATTGGAAGAATCAATATTGTTAAAATGTCCATACTGGCCAGGGCAATTTACAGGTTCAGTGAAATTCCTACCAAACTACCAATGTCATCCTTTACAGAATTAGAAAAAAAAACTGTTCTAAAATTCAAGTAGAATCAAAAAAGAGCCCAAATAGCCAGAGCCGTCCTAAGCAAAAAGAACAAAGCTGGAGGCATCACATTACCTGACTTCAAACTATGCTATAATTCTACAGTAACCAAAACAGCATGGTACTGGTGCAAAAACAAACACATAGACCAATGGAACAGAAAATAAAACTCAGAAATAAAGCCTCATACTTACAACCATCTGCTCTTTGACAAGGCTGACAAAAACAAGCAATGGGTAACGAACTCCCTACTCAATAAACGGTGCTGAGACAACTGGCTAGTCATATGCAGAGGAATAAAACCAGACTCTGACCTTTCACCATATATAAAAATTAACTCAAGATGGATTAAAGAGTTCAATGTAAGACCTCAAACTATTAAAATCCTAGAAGAAAATTAGAAAATACCCTTGTCCGCTCAGCCTTAGCAAAGAATTTTTGGCTAAATCCCCAAGAGTACTTGCAACAGAAACAAAAATTGACAAATGGTACCTAATTAAACTAAAGAGTTTCTGCATAGTAAAAGAAACTACTAACAGAGTAAACGGACTACATGCAGAACAGGAGAAAATATTCACAAACTATGCATCAGAAACAATTCAACAAGAAAAAAATTAAAAGATTGGCAAAGGACATGAACAGACACTTCTCAAAAGAAGACATACAAGCAGCCAGCAAACATATGAAAAAAATGCTCAGCATCAGTAATCATCAGAGAAATGCATTTTCAAAACCACATTGAGATACTTACTATTCCATGGCAGTCAGAATGGTTATTACAAAGTAAGAAAAAGAAGATTTTTTGGTGAGACTGTGGAGAAAAGGGAACACTTATATACTGTTGATAGGAATGTAAACTAGTTCAGCCACTGTGGAAAGCAGTTTGGAGATTTCTCAAAGAACTTAAGATAGAGCTACCATTTCACTCAGCAATTTGATTACTGGATATACACCCAAAGGAAAATAGATCATTATACCCAAAAGACACATGCACTCATATGTTCGTGGCAGTGCTGTTCACAAGAGCAAAGACAGAGAATCAACCATTGCCCATCAACGACAGATTGGATAAAGAAAATGTGGTACATATACATCATGGAATACTACATAGCCATAAAAAAGAAGTAAATCACGTCCTTTGCAGCAACATGAATAAAGCTGGAGGCCAAGTGAATTAATGCAGGAACAGAAAACCATATACCATATGTTCTTACTTACAAGTGGGGGCTAAATATTGAACACCCATGGACATAAACATGGGAACAACAGACACTGTGCTGTACTTGAGGCAGGAGGGAGAGAGTGAGGTTTGGGTCAAAAAACTACCTATTAGGTACCATGCTTGCAACCTGGTTGCAATATACCCACTGAAGTATACTGCAATTGAGCACAAACCTGCACATGTACATCTTGTATCTTTAAAAAAAATGTAAAAAAATAAAAGAAAGTGCTTTGTAACCTACAAAATTTAATTCTACTGTAATACTACCTATAATCTTAGTTTCAGACTTCAAATAAATGAAATCATTTTTAAATGTATTTAATTAATTCATGATTAAATTGTTAAAATTAGCCCCCAAGTCCCTATGTGAGTCCGTCGTTACTATATCCATACTACTTTCTTTTGTCACTAGCTCGCTTCTTAGTTTTATTAATGCTAATTCCCCTCAGGCAAACCAGCTTTTCTGACATAAGAGAAAAAACAGGATCCAATCTTGTTGGAAGTTGCAATCACAATCCTACGTTAAAACAGCCTCTTCACTATCTAGGTAATGTTTTCTGGGGGGAGGTCATTAGTGTCTATCCCATCTTGGAGTAAGGGAGAAGAATACAGAAACTGCAGTGGAGGACTGGTCTAAATGCCCATCTGCCTGAATATGATTTGTAGCATCTACACACAAGAGATACAGAAAGATGCAATCTAGCTGGTTCTAATTTTTGTTTGTTCTTTACAGTGCTGAACCATAAAATAATTAATGATTTTTCTAAAAGTGCAATTCATTTTCATATTCTACATGTCTTTGCACTGCAATAAAAAATATATGCAGCAAATGAAATCATAATATGAATAAACTCCCATTTTACATATCAGTGCACGTAATTTGTTTGGTTTAATTTATTACAGCCGAAAAGTGTCATTCTTTGAAACTTAAACTTTTGAGTTGCCTCTGTGTGTGGTGTGTGTGTGTGTGTGTGTGTACACAGCATTTGTATAGACACAGGCATACACATCTATACATACACAATTGGTCTGCAGCTAGCAACTATAAGAATACTAAAATCAAACTATTTTCAGTACATAAAGATAAGGAAGAAAATATACTCTACTTTTAGTCATATATTTGAAATCTCACTGTTCTAACTATATAGAATATATATTTTTCATTTATGTTATTTTTCTTATATTCTTATTTTAAGGAATCACTCTTATATTATCAGATTTTTTCATGTTTTATTGACAATATAAATATTTCTGAATTATCAAAATTATAAGGCAACTTTATATAAACTAGCAAAACATATAGCCTATAATTCTTAATAGAAATACATTACCGCATACCAATAGAATATTCACAACCATTTTAAAACCAAGTTCCTTAACTCTAAGAATTATCAAAAAGGCAACTAGATATATAACGTTTGATTATGGCTGGTCACTTCATTTCCCTTTTGTTCTTCCATGTTACTTCATGAAGAAAAGTTTAAATAAATATTAATAGTTGTTCTCTAAGCATCTTTCCCATTATGCCTGAATATAAAAATTCACATCAGATTTGACAAAAATAATTTACAATGCAAAAACCATATGAGTTTGTAAGTTACTTTTCCAAAACTCCAACTAAGTGAATAATTAGGATATTCTTTAGCATTTATCTAAAACTTACAAAAAGCTTTCCCCACTCAAGGACATCATAGATTTAACACAGGGAAACATATTTAATGCACCTTATACTCAATAATTGGTTGTCTTATCCAGTAGTGAATACTGGATAAGAAACATATAGGATTCTAAATATACTTTCAGTTAAAGAAGATCATGTGCAACAGAACAGATCTGGTACATTTCAATCATTCACATTAAAAATATATGACTTACCTACTAAACTCCAAGACTATTTCTTAGCTCTGTTCGTTTAAGAGTTGTAGCCAGAAATATAAATAAAAGTACAAAGTCATAGTCATCCAAAAATAATAGGTGGCCACAAAAGATAAAGAGATTAGAACTAGGATGCCTCCAGTCTCTTCACCCTCAACCAAAACCACAGCATTTGGTCTCTGGCATTCATTGGAGAACTAAACAGGCACCAGGGAGCTACATTGGGAAGATGATCCTTCCTATCAGACAGTGTACTTAACAGCCTCTGTAACAGGACTCCAAATAGCACAGGCACCAGAGGAAATCTACTGAATTGTCAACGACTTGGGGACCCTGATCATGATGGAGTAAGAATTTTGTTTGACAATTTATTATCAATACCAAGTATACATTATATTTTGAAATTACTCATTGCATAAGAATAATGTTTTCTTCAAATGGAATAGTATTCATTCTTTTGTTCTACAAATAGAAGTCACAGATACAAATCTTGGAAATTTTTCTATTTGTGTAATATATAGTCATATGTAACTGAATGACTATATTTAAACAGTAAAGACTAGATTATGAATATTACCTTAAATTATAAAGAATGATTTCTGGAGTGAAATAAAAGTGAGTGAAAACAAAAATGTTAATACCGTGTTAAATAAGATATTGGCAAATTTCCCAATATTCAATATTGTTTTCTTTCTAGTATGGAATCCATTCAGTAATTGTCTTTTGCTACATCCATCCTCTTAAACAAAGTTACATGTAAACAGCTATATTAGGACCATTTTTCTTTTTAACATTTTTCCTCACTAACTTACTCAATGACTAATATATCCACCTCCCTCTTTAGACAAAAGAGTTAATTTTTATAACATGGTAAAACACTGAAATCTGTAGAGAGTTCCTAAGCCACAGTATTTCAGGAAGATATACATAATTTTTGTTTCTCCTTATGATAGAGACTGTTAATGTCTTTACCAGTCTTTTTTTTTTTGGAGACGGAGTCTAGCTCTGTCGCCCAGGCTGGAGTGCAGTGGCGTGATCTCGGCTCACTGCAAGCTCCACCTCCCGGGTTTACGCCATTCTCCTGCCTCAGCCTCCCGAGTAGCTGGGACTACAGGCGCCCGCCATCTCGCCCGGCTAGTTTTTTGTATTTTTTAGTAGAGACGGGGTTTCACCGCGTAGCTCGGGATGGTCTCGATCTCCTGACCTCGTGATCCACCTGTCTCGGCCTCCCAAAGTGCTGGGATTACAGGCTTGAGCCACCGCGCCCGGCCGTCTTTACCAGTCTTTACCCTTTACCAGTATTATGAATCCCTCCCGCAGCTGCTGTGAGTGTTGGCTACAATAATGGCAAACATTTTCCGTTCTCCAGAGAACTGGCCCCCTCAACTAACAGAAGTCACCTCCACTGGAAAGTAGCACTGTTATTCCCTCCCCAGGTATGGTTTAGAGCTAATGACCTACTGATATGGTGATACCAAAGTTGGCCACCCTTGCTTCAAAGGAAAAAACAGTGCCTTGCAATTTACATTCAAAAAACAATTCTCCAAAATACACATTTCCCCATACACAAACAGTGAGGATTAGCCAAGGCAAGGCTTTACCTGAGACCACATGCTTCCTCAGCTCTTTTCTCATTCCTGTCTTGGTTCCATCACCTCCTTAAAGATTTTTCCTGAAGAACATTCCTTCATTAAATCAAGTGTACAGAAATCCCTGTCTTAAGCTCTGTTTCTAATGAACTTGACCTAAGACAATGCCAGGAGTGAGCCTAGAGACAGACACTAGGAAGGAAATTCTGGAGTTGGATTACTTGCTGGCCAACTAGAAATGAACACCCCATCACTGCTATAAGTGGAATGAAATATGTCTGTGGTCCCTGCCACACAGTGGTAATGCAACTGCTAAGATTTTCACCTATAGTGAATTGGAATAGATTATAGGTAGCAAGGGATGCACTGGATTATGTGGCATCTATCATTTCAAAGGTATGGGAGAAACAGTAATTGTAAAAGACTAGACGGTCATTGCTGAATGCCAAACTGATGCATTACAAATTAAGAATGACACGGTCAGGGAAGTCATCCACTAATATAAAGCAAAGTATGAGAGTCAAAAGGCCTCTCTCTAGCATTGTTTAAAGGGTTCTTCATCTCTTAAAGTTAGAAAGAAGATAGAGTTAAAGACTAGTCACAGAATTTAATTATAATATTGAGAGAACTTCAGAGAAGGCTAAATTCTCAGCCTAAGCAAATCTTCTATGCTAAAGTGAGGGTCCCGTCAGAGTAGGGCCCAGAGCAAAACCAGAGATCCACAATTGGTCCAGAACATGATACAATCCCATATAACCCATGGTACTAGAGACACCTGTGGTAGAACAACATAAACCCATAGGGTTCTAGAATAGAGCATACTGTTAAAGCAGAAAACCATTCATGCCACGTAGTCGGGGTAGAAATGGAACATCTGATCTCAAGACATCAAGTGACTATGAATCCAGAAGCACCCACCATGAAACCTACCAAATCATAAGACCAGAGAGACTCAGCAGCATTCCATTTCCAATAAAATAGAAGTAGCTGATCTGGGCCTCGGGTTGAGCAGGTCCAGATGCGACAAGGAAGATGTTGCATCTTCCTTGTGGCTCAGACAACCAAACATGTGGCTCAGACAACCAAGTTACTTAACACTATTGCATCTGTGCTGCCTCTGAAGTTCATATCCACTTGAAGAAAAAAGAAAAAGGCCAAGCTTAAATAGTGAATGGATCAGCTCAGTATGTGAGTGTAAACTAAAAATGGAGTGCGTCTTCACTTCAGACCTGTTCAGTGTTGGCCTTGAAATAAAGTAATGAGAAGAAATCCTCCCAATAAGCAGAGCTTCAGTTCACAACCTGGTTATCCATTTTGTGTAAAAAGAAAAGAAGCCTGAGGTCATAACACATATGGACAGAAATAGTGGTGAATAGCTTAGCTGATTGGTTGGGGGCTTCTGGAAGATTGAAGACAAGGAGTTCTAATAAAGAGGCATGTGGATGGACCTTCGGGAGTGGGCTGAGGGTGTGTGGATCCTTGCATTACATACTTATGTGTACCAGAGAAGATCTAACACAAGAGGTATTAAATAACCAAGAAAACCAATGAATTCATCATGAGGTATCTCCTGGTCTCTGTCCTCACCAACTCCACCCACCTCCATAAGTAGAATAAAGCCATACTGACAGATATATAGGCAATGCATGTGCCCAACAGCATATTCTACTCCTAACATGATGTATATAACCCTTGCTTCTGCTGAATGCCTCATCTGTCAATCACGGACCCCTCCCCAACCTCAACATGATTCCACCCTTCAAGGAAACAACTGGACATCTGGTGATAAGTTGGCTGCACTAGATACATTCTACCTTGTAAGGGTCAATAATTCATTCACACAGATATAAAGAGGCATTCCAAGTATGAGTTTGCCTTTCCTGCCCAAAGCACCTCAGCAAGTACCTTTATACATGTGCTCATAGACTGCCTGCTTTACCTACATGGGATACCACATATTTAAGACAAAGCAAAGGAAATATGTTTCTTTGTAGTGTTAATGCAGTAAAAACACTAATTATGAGATCCACTGATCCTACCACATACTGTGCCATCCAGAACTCTTCAGTCTGACACAGCAGTAAAATGCCCCATTAAACATGTAGCTAAGACTCTGCTTACAGTGGACACTTTGCAGGATGGGACACTATCCTTCAGGACATAATATATTCCCTAATTCAAAGGTTATCATAAGCTACTATGCCCCAGATATGTAGAATTCACAGATCTAAGAACCAAGGGATAGAAGTAGGAGTGGTACCACTAACCATTACTGCCAGGTATCCACTTGAGAAATCTGTACAATACTGTTGTTTCAGGCTCTGTGAATCAAGAAATCATATGGGAGGATATGCTTCAACAGGGGACACATAAAGCTATGGCTACTGCCCAGTCACTGTGTGATCCTTGTGCCAGAAAAAATAATAATCATCACTCTGGCATTAGTAATTGACCCTGATCACTGTGAGCAAGTAATACAGCTGCTACAAAATGGGTATGGGAGAATATGTTTGAAATTCAGGTTAGCCATTGGAGTGACTTGTTATTCCCAAGTCACGCTGCAACTATAAATGGGAAACCATAAGTACATGATGACAAGGAGCTCAGACTCTGCAGGGATGAGGATCTGAATCAATCTACCAGGTAAGTCATCTAAATCAGTAAAAGTGGAAAAAAATATAAATAAGTATCAGTTAAGATCACAAGATCAGAGACAAGTTTTAACAGAAATTGTGAGCATAGAATCCTGGAGGACCTGTGCCTGAATAGAGTAAATTTAATTATCAGCGGCAACTGGCTCTGACTGGTACAAAGGGTACACTAATGTACACATTGTTGGTGGCTTATCCAAATCTCCTTTATCTGGATAGTGCACTCATCTTCCAGCTGCTGTGAATATTGGCTGCTAATTGCACACAGTATCCCTGTTCTCCAAAGAAATAACCTCAAATGATAGCCATCTCATGTAGGAGGTTACGCTCAGCCCAAGGATAGCTCTGATAGGGGCATACAGATAAGAGAAAAAATTGAGGAATGACTTATGCTCAGAGTCCTTCACCCCCATAACTAGGCTTAACCTGAAACCATGCCCTTGACTAGTTCTTCTTTCCCTATCCTGCTTCACTCCATTCCCTTACAGTTTATTCCTGAAGAGCATTCCCACTATAAAGTATATGCACCTGAATTCTTGTCTTAGGCTCTGCTTCTAGGCAATACTCCTCTTTTTCTTTCTTTTTCTAAGCCTCAGCATAAATTAAAATGAACTGGAATTTTCAAGCACAAGGCAGTAAAAAGAAAATAGACTTCAAGATTAATATTAATTAAATATCAAAATTCTGACTTATAGTCCTCAGGCCCAAAATTTCACGCAAACTTAATTAAAAAGAAGTGACACAGCCAGTCAACTGCAAATGACTTTTCAACTGGGCAGAATCAAGGTGAAACAAAAGGCCTAGTTTAAGAACGGTTTGTTTGAATACAAGTTTTCCTTGTAGTTAAGGTCACAGGTAAGTATTAGTTCTTCAAGAATAGAGACCCTTAGTATCTTTTTCCCTACCTTCCTCCTCAGTGCCAAAAGAGAACTTGGCAAGTTGTAGGTACTTAAGTATTAGTTCAAAGAATAAATAAAAAGCACTGGATAAATAGCGACCTTTGTTTGAAACAGGTGCTTTTTAATTTTCCCAGGAAGAAAATAATGGACACACAGCATCCTAGACAGGACTTAACAAAATTTATTACCTACACCAAGGTCAAGGTTCTCAAATAAAATTAAAGGATATAATCAAGTTTTTGTCTAAGGTTGTGCAAGTCTCTGCAAAAGTGGAAAAGCAGAGAAGAAACAGTCTGTATGGAATCAGTTGTAGAAGAAAAAGGCAGGTAGCACTTCAATTGGCATATAACACAAAACAAATTGGGAAAAACAGGAAAATGAACAAAGCAATAAGGGACAAATTGAAAGAAAATTTCAATTTGAAATTTTTGAGGTGAAGTGCAAGTAACATTTATGTCACTTGATTTGATCAAATCCCTCTATTACTCTTGCCATAATGAAAATTTACCTAGGGCCCAGGGCTGTCTCAATGCAGTTAAAAATCAGAAAAACAGGCCAGGCGCAGTGGCTCACACCTGTAATCCCAGCACTTTGGGAGGCTGAGTGGGCAGATCACCTGAGGTCAGGAGTTCGAGACCAGCCTGGCCAACATGTTGAAACCCCGTCTCCACTAAAATATATATATATATATATATACAAAAATTAGCCAGGCATGGTGGTGGGTGCCTGTAATCCCAGCTACTCAGGAGGCTGAGGCAGGAGAATAGCTTGAATCCAGGAAGCGGGAGATTGCAGTGAGGTGAAATCGCGCCCCTGCACTCCAGCCTCGGCAACAGAGTGACTCTGTCTCAAGAAAAAAAAAAAGAAAAACAGTTACCAAACATTCCTAAAAAGGCTAAAATTCTCTATCACCTTGATTGCTCTTTCCTTTCTTGCATTTTTGATGTTTTAGTTAGTAGTCAGCATATTCAAATCCACAGCCTCTACTTACGCTTCTTTCACTTATTATGATTCCTTCTGGACAGTATTACTCCACTAATATCAACATGCCAGCATAAGACTACCATAGTAGAAATTTCCTAATTAGGAATAGATGAAAAAGAGGAAAGAAAGCATTTCAAGAGAAACTAAAAGAGTCAAGATAAAGAAAATAAGGAAAGTACTGCAACTAAAGAAAGTACTCAAGATCCAGTTAGAAACTATAAAAAGAAGCAAAGCAGGCAAACAAGAATACAGAATCAGAAAAAAAGAGAAGCGTTAGGGAAGGTAACTTATATAAAACTTTAAAATGTGACATTACATTTCCTTACAGACAACTCACAGCAAACCAGGAATACATAAAATCAACATTGCCATAACTCACAAGAAACAGACTATGGGACCAGGTATAAGCTTAACAAAAGATGAAACTGAATGCAAAAACCTCATAACTAGGGATAAACCACTGAATGTGGCTTATCCTATAGGTCATTAGAATTTATGTTCAGAAAGGGGTTCTTGTTTAATAAATGCAGAGCTACAAAGAAATATGAAAGCTAAAAATTCCATATATGATTATATATGACAAATGAATGGAAATGTGAAAGAAAATCAGAGTATAAAATAATATGGCCCTCCATATTATTAAAAGCTAAGTTCTTCAAAGAAATTGCTGCCTCCTCATATTTACAGCAGAAAGCTTATGTCCATATGAAGATTTATAAGTAAATATTCACAGCAACTTTAACACCAAAAATGTAGAAAAAACCAAGGTGCCCATCAACAAGTGAATAGCTATACAAATTTTGGTGTATCTATATATGGGAATACTAATGCTCAGTAATGGATTTAAAAATAAATGAAGAATAAATTATTTATACACACAATAACATGGATGAATCTCAAACTCATCACACTAAGTGAAAGCTGTCAGATTTTTAAGAGTACATAATATAATTTCATTTACATAAAACTCATACTAATATAGGACAGAAAGCACATCAGTGGTTACTCAGGGATAGAGCAGAGCAGAGATGGATAGGAAGCAGGAATTATCAAGGGGTTAAATAAGAAACTTTCAGCAGTTATATTGATGCTATATTATCTTTACTATGGTGATGTTTCCACAGGTGAATACTTGTGTATATTTGTGTATTTTACATATGGTCAGTTTATTGCATATCAATTATACTTCAATAAGCTATTTAAAAAATCCAGGTCTCTCTCCAACTTCAAATTTCATGCTCTACATTTAAATGATATCCTACCTCTTTAATATGAAGCTAAGTGATCAACAAAATTGCATGGAAAGATGCTCAACAAATAATAAATCTATTTCCTCTTCCCCATTCTTGTCTCAGAGAAGAATCTGCCATAGTAAGGTATTAATCGGAATCCATGTTGGCATTTGGGATTAAGACTTGTGGACTTCATGATCTTCCTATTCTATTCAAGTACGAACTACCATAAAAAATTGGAGATGTTGCCTTAGGCTGTTGCTCTTCCCAACCTTTACCCCACATATGCTAAGTTCCTACAGTGTGGGAACTTTCAAGCCCTTTTTCTTATACCTAGCAAAAAGCATATTTGACATGTATCTGGCTATGAAAAATTACATAATTTTAAGTCAGAGCACCTGGGTTTGGGTCCCAGTTTCTGCCAGTTGTGAAATCATGGGAATATTACTTACCTATCTAAACATAATTTCTAAAACCTGTAAAATGATGACAGTATACTAATACTACATGATTTAGAGAGTCATAGTAATGATTATCTAAGATAAGTGAAAGTACTGATTAATTGTAAGGCATCAAAATATTAGTAAGCATTATGATTGTTTTAAAATAATTTTCAGTAGTAATAGCAGGTAGGGATACTAGTAATTAAGGTGGCAGTTTCCTAATAATGAAAGAATTATAGATCATTTCTCCATATCTTCTGCTTTTCCTAACACATTGGCTACAGAAATCAAGTATACCCATAAAAAAGGAGAATGGTACAAAGTGATATAAAAAAGAGTGATGTACAAGCAAGAGATTTTGGATGTGTAAAAAGTGTTTTTAAAAAGGATCTTGGACTATTCTCCACAAAACTTGCTTAAAATTGAAGTGACTGTAGGTTTAACTTTCACAAGCAACAATAAAATTGTATAATTTTGAGAATAAGATAAGATTTTATTTGGTTAAAAAACAAAGACTTGACAGAAATAAGGAAACTAAGAAAACGTATTTTTCCACAAAAACAATTAAAAAATAATCTTGAAGCTAGAAGTTTACTCTATTAGGAGCTGGAAAATGCTGAAATGCTGAAGTATGTTGAAAAGCATTTTAAAATGCAACGAAGTCAATAAAGTAATATTCTCCTTAAAAATTGAATATTTTTACTGAGTGGCAAACAAAGAATAGCTAAGGTAGAAGAAAAAGGTAATAGGGAGAAGCAGAAACAAAAGACAGATAATTTCAGTAATATGAAAGAAAAAGACTAGAGAATAAACTCTCATTCTCTCTGTCTCTTCTTAACCAAAAAGCACTGAAAAATGTTCAAAGAAAATAAAAAGTGAAGGTATTTGCAGGTTTACCATTTTTAGGAAAAAATAAATTTACAAAAACTACAAAGAAAAGTTACTAACAAAGTGGCTTTATTTCTATATGATGACTTTCAGAGACAATGACATTATCAAAGAGGAGTGAGCTTGAGATATAACTTAGAAAGATTTTTTTAAAAGAGAGGACTTGAAAACTAAGACTAAATACAGTTTAAGAAAAGAATCATAATCAACCTTCAAGAGTGATGAACCATATCTGGGACTGACAGTTCAGTTTGCGGACAGCTGAAGTGAATCTCTTAAAACCTTTAATGAAATATGGAAATAGAAGAAAACTAAACTGACTACAATGTTTTTCTCTTTTCAAAATATAAGGCACTAGAAGCTGCTAAGCACACTAAAAATACAGCACATTTCTCACAGATACTACCTTATAAAAACTGGTGAAAGTAATTAAAGACACACAAACAAGGATGTCTTTTTTTTTCTTTTTTTTTATTATACTTTAAGTTCTAGGGTACATGTGCATAACATGCAGGTTTGTTACATATGTATACTTGTGCCATGTTGGTGTGCTGCACCCATCAACTCGTCAGCACCCATCAATTCATCATTTATATCAGGTATAACTCCCCAATGCAATCCCTCCCCCCCCCTCCCCATGATAGGCCCCAGTGTGTGATGTTCCCCTTCCCGAGTCCAAGTGATCTCATTGTTCAGTTCCCACCTATGAGTGAGAACATGCGGTGTTTGGTTTTCTCTTCTTGTGATAGTTTGCTAAGAATGATGGTTTCCAGCTGCATCCATGTCCCTACAAAGGATGCAAACTCATTCTTTTTTATGGCTGCATAGTATTCCATGGTGTATATGTGCCACATTTTCTTAATCCAGTCTGTCACAGATGGACATTTGGGTTGATTCCAAGTCTTTGCTATTGTGAATAGTGCTGCAATAAACATACGTGCGCAAAATCTAGGTAGTACCATTCAGGACATAGGCATGGGCAAGGACTTCATGTCTAAAACACCAAAAGCAACGGCAGCAAAAGCAAAAATTGACAAATGGTATCTAATTAAACCAAAGAGCTTCTGCACAGCAAAAGAAACTACCATCAGAGTGAACAGGCAAACTACAGAATGGGAGAAAATTTTTGCAATCTACTCATCTGACAAAGGGCTAATATCCAGAATCTATAAAGAACTCAAACAAATATACAAGAAAAAAACAAACAACCCCATCAAAAAGTGGGGAAAGGATATGAACAGACATTTCTCAAAAGAAGACATTCATACAGCCAACAGACACATGAAAATATGCTCATCATCACTCGCCATCAGAGAAATGCAAATCAAAACCACAATGAGATACCATCTCACACCAGTTAGAATGGCAATCATTAAAAAATCAGGAAACAACAGGTGTTGGAGAGGATGTGGAGAAATAGGAACACTTTTACACTGTTGGTGGGATTGTAAACTAGTTCAACCATTATGGAAAACAGTATGGCAATTCCTCAAGGATCTAGAACTAGATGTACCATATGACCCAGCCATCCCACTACTGGGTATATACCCAAAGGATTATAAATTATTCTACTACAAGGATGTCTTAAAAGGAAAATGTATTCATCCATTTTCATGCTGCTGATAAAGACATATCTGAGACTGGGCAGTTTACAAAGGAAAGAGGTTTAATGGAGAACTCACAGTTCCACGTGGCTAGGGAAGCCTCACAATCGTGGCGGAAGGTAAAGAGGAGCAAGTCACATTTTATGTGAATGGCAGCAGGCAAATGAAACTTGTGCAGGGAAACTCCCCTTTTTAAAATCACCAGATCTCATGAGACTTATTTGCTATCATGAGAACAGCATGGGAAAGACCTGCCCCCATAATTCAATTGCTCCTACTGGGTCCCTCCCACAACACGTGGGAATTCAAGATGAGATTTGGGTGGGGATACAGCCAAACCATAGCAGAAAGAAAATTCAAATCATGCCCAAAAAAAGTTATTTTAATTACAACAATCATAAATTTTTTATAAGATTCTGAAAGATTACATAAAAGACAAATAATTATTAATAGAGATGCCATAGTATCATGTGGTAAAACTCATTCCTATAAGAGAAATAATAAGGTAGTTTTCACTATAGTTATGATAAAGTATTATAGATGGGCAATATGCACTATTCTAATTATAGTGTGACTTCAAAAGAATAATCACTTAGCTCCCTACAAAACTTTGAAGAAAACCATTAATTCAAAGAGCATATATGCCTAGGAATAAGAGGAATATGAGGGAAAAGTCTCACACAGACACATTCTCAAAAAACATAATCAATATCCTTCCTTTAAAAGTTACTGAAAGCATTCACTGTCTGCTGAAAAATAAATTACATTTAAGAAATCAAGAACAGACAGGCACAGTGGTGCATGCCTGGAGTGCATAATATGCCTGGAGTGTATGTTAGCAAGGCTGAGGCAGGGCGATTGCTTGAACTCAGGAGTTCAAAATCCAGCCGGGGCAAGATAGCAACACCCTGTCTGTTTAAAACCAAAAAAAAGTCAAGAACAATGAAATTGTTGGGGTTAATAACTAGAGAAAGCAGGCACAGAAACAGAAGCACTAAATTCTCATGAAAATATATCGATTTATCCTTGATTAATAATTAAATGATCTTGTGGGTTGAATTGTATCTACTCAAAATTCATGTTGAAGCTCTAACTACCAGTATCTCAGAATGTGACTGTATTTGGAGATAGGACCTTTAAAGAGGTGATTAATGAAAAGAAGACCATTGGGGTGGGTCCTAATCCAATCTAACTAGTATACTTATAAGAAGAGGAAATTTGGACAGAGACACTAAGGATTGTGTACAAGGAGGAAAGATCAGTGAAGACACAAGCAGGAAGGCAGCTATCTGCAAGGTTAAGGAGCTAGGCTTCAGAAGAAACCAAACCTCCTAACACCTTGATCTTGGATTTCTAGAATCCAGAACTGTGAGAAATTAATTCCTGTTGTTTAAGCCACCCAGTTTATGATACACTTTGTTACGGCAGCCCTAGCAGACTAACACAGATGAGTAAATGTTTAAATTTTTAAAAAAACTTCTATAACAACCAATGAAATTACAAATAGGACAATATGAAAGCAATCAATGACAATGATGAAGAACAATTCTAGGTGTTCATGGTAGAAATGGTAGAAACCTTTTGGGAAAGCAATTAGATAGTAAGTCTTAGAAAAGTTGATACATTTTGACATAGTAATTAAACATCAAGAAATCTTTCAGAGTGAAATCCTGAATAGAAGAAAAGGCTTAATCAGTAAGAAGCAGTAATAATTGATAATAATTAATTTATTATAAGTTATTATTTACTTAGTGTTTGTTATTAGCGGGGCCATCTTCTAAATCTTCATAAAATTCATTCCCACATTATTTATTTTTAGTTATATTTAAAATTATAAAGCCCAAAGCAATTGCTGTTAACATTTTGCTACAGTTTCTTTAGAGTTTCTTTAATTCTTCTTTCTATGCCTTTTTATTTCTTATATGTAAAACAAAAACAAAAAGCATAACTGTATTTTTTTCACTTAATATGGATGAACGCAGTCAAAAAGCATTATTCTAATATCAAATAACTGAAATTATAAAAGCACTCAATAGAAAACTAGGATTTTGTTTTATGTGCCAGATTTTATGAACACACTTAAAATGAGGTTAAGCTCTATTCTTCTGATTACCATAATCTCATACATATTTGGCTGCTTTTGTTTATTTTTCACTTCAATTATAGTTGCACTAGAAGTAAAGTTAGTGCTGAATAAGTATAAACATAAAGCTATCTATTTCTTTCTTTCTTTTTTCTTTGAGACAGAGTCTTGCTTTGTCGCCCAAGCTGGAGTGCAGAGGCACGATCTCAGCTCACTGCAACCTCTGCCTCCCGGGTTCTAGCAATTCTCCTGCCTCAGCCTCCCAAGTAGCTGGGATTACAGGTGTGTGCCATCACACCTGGCTAATTTTTGTGTTTTTAGTAGAGACAAGGTTTCATCATGTTGGCCAGGCTGGTTGATGTAAAGCTATTTCTTAATGGCAACCCTCAAATGTCTACAGATGTGTAGCCAAGGGTAACCACAAACAGGATTCAAGCAAAACAGGTAGAAGCAGTTTGAGAGTTTCAAACAGATGCCAAGAGACTTCTGATACATCAGAACCATCTGTAAGATTTTATGGAGTAAAATGTCTAGCTGATTGGGTTAACAAGGCTCACCTGCATTTCTGGAGCCACATGTAGACTGGACAGTACTATCAGGCTGTGAAGATTGAAATTCTTACGATGATTCATCTGGTTGTACTCTGTTGCTGATAACGGTCATTTATACCAAGACAGAAAATCATCAAGTCTAGATTTTTCAATGTTTAATAAAAAAGATTTGAAAAGAGATATTTATAAAGTAATATTATATATGAGAGAAAGTAGGGAAACATTCTTCTGAGCCAGTAAGAAAAAAAGCAGCAATTTCAGATCCTGAAATACATTTTAGAGACTTGGCATTTATTATTTCTGGATATAAAAGTCAAAAAGGAATTAATTTCCTGATAAAAATATATGAAGAGGGAGGACGCATGATACTAATTAATTGGCAATAAACAAACAATTCCTTAACAACAGCATTAAGGACCTAGATGAGCTCAGACAGCCTAATTTGTTTTCACTACAGCAATAGTTTTCTCTGGCAATACTTAGCAATCTGGAGACTTTATCCATGAAAATACCCTGTGCTCTTTAAGTCCTGCTCTGTAAACTACACCTAGCATTCCTGCCTGTTTCAAAGCTTTTCCTTCACTGATGCAGGAAGGTTTTATACATTGTTTTGGTATTTTAAAAAAAGGAAAACAAAGAAATTTCTGAGTAAGTTCACTTCAGATACACTTATTCTTTAATTTTATTTTTGTCAAAATAACAAGTGTACCTTCCAGCAGCTGCCTGGTTTAAATTTTCCAACTTTTTAATTAAGGTTTTGCTCTTGAACCATTTCATTCCCACAGTATACAGGGAATACACTGAACTGTCATTGCCTTAAAACTAACTGGAAAATACCTCAGTATTATTTCCTAAAGTTAACATATGAACGAAAAGTATCCACGAGAAGTTCCTACATATGTGCAACAGAAAACATGCACAAAAATGTTCACAGCAGCACTTTTACAGTGCCAAAAGCATGGAAACAACCACAACAATCTCTCTGTGGGAAAGTGGATTAAAAACTGTGATACGCTCAAACTCTAAAATATTATAAAGCAGTCAAAATAAATGAATTACCACAATCCACAACAATATGAATGCAATGTAAAATTAATGGGAAAAATGCCTTTTTATAAAGATGAAATAACCAATGATTTTTAGAAGTACATATAAGAAACGTGTATAAGAGAAAAAACAGGAATGATGAACTTGGGGCTGAATATCATGATAGCCACAAACTGGAGGAGGCAAGGAAATGATTGCCAAGGTTCTAGCTCTTGCTTGATAGGGTAGTTTCATGGATGTTTATTACATTATGAAATAATTAACAGGTTCCCGAGTAGCTAGTATTAGGTTTGTCTTCTGTCTATAAACAACTGTAAAACTGGGCAGAATATGAAACAACCACTTTAATGTGTTGGACAAGACAGAACATAAGGCTAAGATTCTTAAGAAAGAGGTAAGCTTCACATTAGCTTTCCACCTGGAAACAATCTTCCAACCGTAGTATTAGGAACTGGAGTCCAAGCAGAAGCATTGGTTTCACAGAGCATAAGCAGCACAGTCTGGTGTTAAAAATAGAGATTAAAATTCAGGCTTGTTAAGACAGCTAGAATTTTGTTTTTGTTTTTGTTTTGCTCTACACATTCATAGAAACTTCTTTAGTAATGAACTGCAGAAATAATCCCTGAAAGTATGGTCTTGGCAGCTAGAATTTTTGATGCAAAGTACTAGGACAAAAGAGAGCTAAGTGAAAAAGCTCCAGAAATAGGAATAGAAGTTTTGCTCTTGTTCCTGCCCAGACTCTAAGCAGTACATATGCAGGCTATCTGGAGCCTGGCAGACTGCACCTGCTGAGGGCTGAAAGTTGAAGAGAAATTTCAGAAGTCACACCCTACTATAAAACTCTCTGATCAAGCAAGCTTGGAGAGATATTTGTGAAAAATCCCAGGGCATTCAGTTGAGGCCTCACAAAGGCCATGTATTAAGAGTAAAAAACCATACCCTAGAAGTAAGGGCTGTGCCCTATGACAAAGAAAAAAAAAAAGAGTACTCTCCAAATAAAGCCTAAAACCAAACTTTGACAAGATCGAGGTGATCCTCCTTAATTTAACTGCCTGACATAATCAAAATTAGCATCCTCAAGATGAAAACGTAATATAAAAATTCTACAATACATCATTTAGGTGTTTACCCTACAAGACTATGTTACAAGACATCCAAGGAAACAAGAAAATTAATCCATAACCATGAGAACAAAAAGTCAATAGAAGCATTAGAAACAGTCCTACAGATGACCAGAATGTTGCAACTAGCAGAGACAAGCTTTAAAATAACACAATGAATATGTAAAAGGATTTCGTGGAAAAGTGGATAAAGTAGGAAAACAGATGGAGGAATTTCAGCAGATTAATAGGAACTTTAAAAAATGACAATTCTAGAAGCAAAACATGCAATAATAGAAGTGTAGAATACACTGCACATGATTAACAGTAGAATGGAATAAAATCAGAGGTGTCCTACACCTTCTGCTTATCCAAACTATATGTAACTTTTGAGAAGTAATACAGAGGTAGACACTCTGACATTATTATATAATAGAGTGAGAGATGTTGAGATTGATATCTGTGTTCTCACATATCACATGATGAAAACAAAAGCTACCTAATAGTTTAGTCTTATTGAAACCAATATGGATAATAAATTATGCTAAGAGGCAGGAAATATTACTTTAAAATTCAGACTATTTTCTTTGGCTTCTCCTTTTGCTATAATGCTGTAGGGTCACGTGCCTCAGGAAAACAGCTGTACTAATTCTAAATCACAATTTCTAATGACTTTTGCTTACATGTAGTTTAAACCTTGCTAGCAGAAAAGGAAGTGAGAAGGATTTCAAGCAGGTGAAGGATCTGATATGCTATTGCTGGCTTTGAAAATAGAGGGAACAAGGCCTGTCACAGTGGCTCATGTCTGTAATCTCAGCACTCTGGAAGGTGGAGGTGGGTGGATCTCTTGAGCTCAGCAGTTTGAGACCAGCCTGGGCAACATGGTGAAACCCCATTTCTACAAAAAATACAAAAATTAGCCAGGCATGATGGCTTGTACCTATAGTCCCAGCTATTTGGGGGCCTGAGGCGGTAGAATCACTTGAGCCAGGGAGGTCAAAGCTGCCGTAAGTGAAGACTGCCACTGCATTCCAGCCTGGCCAGATCATGGGAGGGAGACACACTGTCTCAGGAAAAAAAAAAAGAAAGAAAAGAAAAAAAGAAAGAAAGAAAAAAAAAAAGAAAATGCGGGGTACTATGAGGCAAGTAATGTTAAGAATCCTCTAGAAGCTGAGAGCTGTCCCCAGCTAACAGCCAGTAAGGAAACAGTAACATCAGTGCATATCTGTGAACTGGGTTCTGGCAGCAATCTGAATTGTTTGGAAGTACAATTCAGATAAGTGCCAATGCTAGTCCACACCTTGATTTCAACCTTGTGAGACACTAAGCAGGGAACTCAAACAAGCCCACCTGGACTTCTGACCTACAGAACTGCAAGATAGTAAACAGGTGGAGTGTTTTAAACCACCAAGCTATGGTAATTTATTAGACAACATTAGACAACTAACATATAGTGCATTTGTATTAAGTGTTTTATAAAGTAACGAATCCTCTTTGCATTAACCGTCATAAAAAAAAATGTAGAGAAAATTAAAAGATTCATGCATTCATGCAGGTGAACAATTCCATATAATCTGTGCACTGTACTATCAAACCGTGGTACCACTTTTCATCGAAACTGCTCATCTATACATTTGTTGCAACGCCAACACTAAAAAATACAAATAAGAATGTCCTTAGTTGTGTGTGTTTCATGGGAAATATGGTAACTTTTTTTAAAGCACACATTTCTCTGTGTGAATTTTCATCACCAGATTTACATTTTGTGCAACTAGTTTTTATAACAAGCTGTTCAACTTCTCTAGAAAAGGTAGTGTGTCCTATTTTTATGTTCATCATGTTTTGTTCTAAAATTAAGATATAACTCAGAAAGACCCAAAAAATTATTGTTGAGAAACTTATTGCAAAAAATACATTGTGTGGCATAGGAAATTTTATTTATTTTTTTATTTAGAGATGGGGTCTCAGTCTGCCACTTAAGCTAAAGTGCAGTAGTGCAATCATGTCATGGCTCACTGCAGCGTTCAATTCCTAGGCTCAATGATCCTCCTGCATCAGCCTCCCAAGTAGTTGGGATGACAGGTGCACACCACCATGACTGGCTATTTTTTTTCTTTCTTTCCTTGTTTTTGAAAAGAGGGGGATCTCACGATATTGCCCAGGCTGGTCTCAAACTCCTAGCCTCAAGGATCCTGCTGCCTGGGTCTCCCAAAGGGGTGGGATTACAAACACCACGCCCAGCTGGAAAACGTATTAATTTAAAAGATCAGCCACGATTTTAAATAATTATCATAAAATTCTTCAGCACACACTTTCCATTTCTTATACTGTAATGGACACCAGTTGAAGATCAATTGATCAATTAATTTCATCTTTAACCTACTCATTCTCACTACAACCCTAAATCAAATTTCCTTTAAAAATTCCCTGTGGAAATTGTCTTTGTAATGTATGCCCACCCAGTTAGAAGGTAATGAAAATGTATGATAGATTTTGTCTCTTCATTTTATCTTATCAGAAGTTTTCTTTTAAAATTAGATCAGTCACATCAGTCTTGCATTTTCTGTGAAGAAAGTCTCTGCATATCTTGCTCATGTTTTGTTATTAGCAATAGTCATTAGAATCTAGATGAAGTAAAGGAGTAAAGAAAGAATATTTAAACATTATATATTCTAAGTATACTCTGATAATATAGTGATTATTTAATTAGGACATACAGTTCCAAATCAGCCACTGAACAACAGGCTAACCAATGATATTTAGAAAAGCACAATAAATTATAAAGAATGAAGCTGAGGATTACAGAAGAAGCCACATATATAATTCCCACTAGCAAGTATAGGATCAATACAACTTAAAATATAAAAGAACAGATTCCTTTTTTTGATAATGGCCAGTCAGCTCTGCTCAAGCTAACCTTGCCAGAGATGGTAAGTAAAAATCCTGGACAAAGTATGAACACACAACAATTTGAGGCCCTCAATAACAAAAAGACAAAAAATACTGGAGAGCAATTGATTCTTGGAGGAAGATGACACCAAGTGAATTTCTCATTTTTATGATTTTAATATCACAAATATATGATATTAAATACATGTTAGAAAACTCAGTCTTGGCCAGGCGCGGTGGCTCATGCCTGTAATCCCGGCACTTTGGGAGGTTGAGTCGGGCAGATAACAAGGTCAGGAGTTCAAGACCAGCCCGGCCAACACAGTGAAACCCTGTCTCTACTAAAAATACAAAAAATTAGCCGGGCATGGTGGCACGTGCCTGTAGTCCCAGCTACTCGGGAGGCTGAGGCAGGAGACTCTCTTGAACCCGGGAGGTGGAGGTTGCAGTGAGCCAAGATCGCGCCACTGCACTCCAGCTTGGGCAACAGAGTAACACTCCGTCTCAAAAAAAAAAAAAAAAAAAAAAAAAAATAGTCAGTCTTGGCCAGATGCAGTGGCTCATGCTGTAATCTCAGCACTCTGGGAAGCCGAGGTGGGCAGATCGCTTGAGTCCAGGAGTTCAAGACCTGCCTGGACAACACGGCGAGAACCTGTCTCTACAGAAAATACAAAAATTAGCTGGGCAGGATGGCGCATGCCAGTAGTCCCAGCTACACAGGAGGTTAAGGTGAGAGGATTGCTTGAGCCTGGAGCAGGAGGTGGCAGTAAGCCAAGACAGTGCCACTGCACTCCAGTCTGAGCGATAGAGTGAGACCCTGTCTCAAAAAAAAGAAAGGAAAGAAAGAAAAGAAAGAAAGAAGGAGGAAAGAAGGAAAGAAGAAAGAAAGAAAGAGAGACAAAAAGAAAGGAAAGAGACGAGAAGAGAAAAGAAAAAAAAAAAAGAAAAGAAAGAAAAGACCTCAGAGGCTTACTGACTTGAAAAACCTGAGGAAGGAGTTTGAGCAAAAACAGACTGGAAAGTGAGGGAGATATGACAAAAAGAAAGCTAAAGAAAGAAAAAATAAAATTATGTGTATAAAAAACACTGCCAAAATCTCATGCATACACGAGAAGACTTCAAGGAGCTCTGCTGAGCACAGTGGTATGCCCCCTACAATCCCAGTACTTTGGGAGGCCATGGCAGGGGGATTCCTTCAACCCAGGAGTTTGAAGCTGCAGTGAGCAATAATTGTGCCACAGCACTCCAGCCTAGGTGACAGAATAAGACCCCCATTTCTTAAAAAAAGAAAAAAGACAAGACTTATAATTTACAAAAAATAAAAGCACAGATAAAATTAAAACAACTAAATTACATTTTAAGCTACTGTCATCTCAAGGGAAACAGAGTTAATAGCTAAAGCTCAAACTAACTTCTTTTAAAAATAATCAACGCTGTATCTGCAAAAAATTAAAAAAATAAAATGGTGCATGCCTGTAGTTCCAGTTACTCAGGAAGCTGAGGTGGGAGGATCACTTGAGCCCAGAGGGTTGAGGCTGCAGTAAACTCTGATCACTAGACTGCACTTCAATCTGGGCAACAGAGTAAGACTCTTTCTCAAAAAATAAATAAATACATAAATAAGCAAACGAACAAACAAATATCAGCATTCTTCAGAGGGACAAACTAATATCAGAGCCTATAAAGCATTATCAGTCATGTCCAAATACACTTCAAACTTACCTGATATATTAGGAAATAGGAAAACAAGATCCATACTCAAGAGAAAAAACAATGAATGAAGACTGTGAGATAATAAACCCAGATATTAAAATTAGTAGAAAAAGATTTTAAAGCCACTATAACACCTATGCTTGAGGAAATAAAGGTAAGATTCTCAAAATGAGTAAAAAGATAGGATATCGCAACAGAGATATAGTGGCTATAAAAAAGAAACAAATGGAAATTTTAGAACAAAATATAAAACATTGGAAATTAGTAATTCACTAGATGAGCTTTACCTTTGATAAGAGATTCTGAAAGAAATAAAATTTAAAATTAAAGAACACAGAAAAAAGTTGAAAAAAATTCCAAGAACTGATGGGATAATCTGTAAAAAGTCTAAAATACAAATAACTGAGAAATCAAAAGAAAAATAGAAAACAGGGTAGAATAAACGCTACAACAATGGCCAAACTTATTAAGTTAAAAATTAAAATTTGGTTTAAAACAGAACATAAATTTATACATGTACAAAGTACAGCCAACCCAAGCAAAATAAATCCAATAAAAACACACATGTAAGCATATCATAACAAAACTGTTATAAAAAGAAGATAAAGATAAATTTTGGAAAGAAACCAAAGAAAGCAAATTAAATACAGAAAGACTATCAAGTGCCAATGACTTGTCATCATGAACCACTTACTTCTCATCAAAAATTTATGAAGGCCAGTTTAAACTACAGAAACACAAATTTAAATATTAACAAAAAAGACTGTCAACAATAGAATTCTATTTCCACCAAAAATATTCATAAAGAATGAAGACTAAGTAAAGGTTTTTTCAGGTAAAAGCAAATGGAGATGTGAATATCTGCATTTCAAGTAATACTAAAGGGTGTTCTCCAGGCTGAAGAAAAAGTCTATCAGATGGAAATCTGCATCTTCAGAAAAGAAACTTAAAATAAGGAATATGTGAATAAATGTAAAAGACTACTCATTTCTCTTGATTTGTTTAAAATACATAAGACTGTTTAAAGCATTTCACATAAAATGGCACAATATAAACACTAAATAGATTGTGAATGATTGTAAATAGATTGTGAAAGTGCAACCAATAAGAACTAATGGTAAAGAATATATGTAGCTAATAAGCAAATAGATAAATAAAAAATTGCAGCCATAAAAAAGAATGAGATCATGTCTATTGCAGGGACATGGATAAGCTGGAAGCTAATATCCTTAGCAAATTAATACAGGAACAGAAAACCAAATACTGCATGTTCTCACTTAAAAACAGGAGCTAAACGATGAGAACACATGGACACATAGATGGGAACAACACACACTGGGGCCTTTTGAAGGGTGGAGGGTGGGAGGAGGGAGAGGATCAGAAAAAATAACTAATGGGTACTAGCCTTAATACCCAGGTGATGAAATAATCTGTACAACAAACTCCTATGACACAAATTTACCTCTGTAACAAATCTGCACATGCACCCCTGAACTTAAAATAAAAGTTAAAAAAAATGAGTTCCACAATGTATTCATATAATTCAAAAATATGGCAGGAAGAAGCAAAAATAAAAGTGGAACAAAATCCATAAAACAAATACCTAAATTCAAATATATCAATAATTATATTAAATGTTAATGAACTAAACACTCTATGTAAAAGGGAAAAATTGTCGAAGTGGATGAAAAAAGTAAGAGCCAATTATGCTCTTAAAGTGATAAAAGATACATTGTATATTAAAGTCACAGAAACATTGACAGTTAATGACTAGAAAAAGACACACTAGAGAAACAGTATGCATACATGGTTATATTAATATCAAATAAGATGTTTTTGTTTTTGTAACAGGAGCATTTTTCACTATTGAGACAAAAAAAGGAAAGGACATAGGGTGCTGAGCTATCCTAGTGATCTCCCTGACCACCTTCAACTAAGGGTTAGACCCATAAGACAAAAACAGGACTCTGAGGCTTTTTGTGAGTCCATAGATCCAGTTGAGGCTAAAACTAGTACTATCAGTTTTGTTTTGTTTTGTTTTGTTTTCAGTTATGTGAACTGATAAATACTATTTTTCCTTAAGCCATTTTTAGTTGGGTTTTCCATTTCAGCAAAAGAATAATCACTGGACTCTACCTAAGCCTCACTTTCCTTAATGGTATGACGAAACTTGTAATACCACCTTGCAGGGTTTGCAAAGAAAAAAAATGGCAATTAATGTAAAAGACAAAGCCCAGAAAAGATGCCCCCAAAATGGTATTTAATACTATTAACTACCAAAGACAAGCTTACAAAAATTAGATTTCATATCATTATGAAAGCAAAAAGCAAAGGAAGCAAAGCAAGGTGTGAAAATTCTCTGGAGCTCCTCTGTGTTCAGAGTAGGCCAATTGGTTGAGGTCAGTGCTCAGTGAAGCCTAGGATCTGGCTTGGACTATTCAGAGTTACACAAATAGAAAGGACCACTGACCTTGAGTCACTCTGCGACTGGTTTTTCTCCAATGTGTGTTCCCTGACACTGTGTGTTATTAGCCACATAGAAGGAAAAGAAAAGCCCTCTTGCAGGTCAAAGATGAGGAGGCTTCTCACCTCTTTTCTCTTTACTTTGATATGTCTTTTAAAAAAATCATTGACTATTCATATTTGGAAGGGGGAGCAAATGCTGTAAACCAAGAATAAATATAGAACAAGTACAAAAAACATTAATATTAATAAGACTTATACACAAACAGTAATACCAAGGAAACGAGAAACATTTCACAAAGCTTTTCCTATAATGTCAATTAATCAAGAAAACATAGGCCAGGCACGGTGGCTGATGCCTGTAATCCCAGTACTTTGGGAGGCCAAGGCAGGAGGATCACTCGAGCTCAGGAATTCGAGACCAGACTGGGAAACACAGTGAGACCTCATCTCTATAAAAAATAAACAAAATTAGCCAGGTGCAGTGGCTTGCACCTGTAGACCCAGCTACTCAGGAGGCTGAGGTGGGAGGATTGCTTGAGCATGGGAAGATGAAGCTGCGGTGAGCCAAGGTTGTACCACTGCACTGCAGCCTGAGCAACAGAGCAAGACCCTGTCTCAAGAAAAAAAAAAAAGAAAATAAAACATAAATATCACAAATGTGTAGATATCCAGTAACAGAGCTTTAAGGCACATAGAGCAAAAGCTGACAGAATTAAAAAGACGATAAATTCTATAATCATATTTAAAATTTTTTAACACATTTCTTTCAGCAATTGAGAGAAAAAATAGGATAAAAAGTCATTGAGACATAAGATCTGAACAATACTATTAAACATCATGACATAATTGATATTTATAGACCACAACATCCAGCAAGTACAGAATACCCATTCCTTTTAAATACATGTGGAATGTTCAAGATAGTCCTCACAGTGGGCAGTAGAACCAATACCAATAATCTTAAACTGATTGAGATTATACAGGTATGTTCTCTCACTAGAATAAAATGTCATCATAAAAAATAGTAAGATATTTCTCTCACCAGAATAAAATGTTATCATAAAAAATAATAAGATATTTTTAAATTAAATCTTTAGAAATGACCATACTTTAAAATAATCCATGAATCAGAAGAAATCATACAGTTCCACCTTCTGAAACTTTAAAAAGAAGAGGAAATTAAATCCATAATAAGTAGAAGAAAAGGAGTAATTAAGGCAGGAACAGTAATCATTGAAATGGTAGATAAACAAGAGAGAAAAGTAACGAAATAAAAAAAAAAAAAAGATGATACACTCCTAGGTAAACTGATACGCAAACGAGAGAAAGATCACACATCACAAAATAACAGTATCAGAATAAAATAAGGGTCATCACTATTAGATCCATAGATATTAACAAGATATAAAGAAATATGAAATTTATAACAACAAATTAGTCAACAAATAAAAATAAAAATTTACTGAAAAACATAACTGACCATATTGAGAAAGATTGAACAGAAAATCTAATCAATCCTATTTATCTTAAAGAAATTGAATTCTTTTTAAAATTTGTAGTATTTTTGTCATCATATTGTTATTACCTTTTTCTTTCCAACTTTAATTTTCGGTTGGGGGTACATGTGCAGGTTTTTTACATGAGTAAACTTGGGGATCTGGTATATAGACTATTTCATTACCCATGTAATGAGCATAGTACCTGATAGGTAGTTTTTCCATGCTCATTCTCCTCCTATCCTCCATCCGCAAGTAGACCCCAGTGTCTACTCTTCCCTTCTTTGTGTCCATGTGTATTCAAGCTTAGCTCCAATTCGTAAGTGAGAATATGCAGTATTCGGTTTTGTGTTCCCGCATTAAATTGGTTAGGATAATGGCCTCCAACTCGATCTATGTTGCTGCAAAGGACATAATTTCCTACTTTTTATGGTTGAATATTCCATGATGTATATGTATATTTTCTTCATCCAGTCTATTATTGATTGACATCTGGATTGATTCTATGCTTTTTCTATTGCGAATAGTGCTGCAATTAACATATGCATGCATGTGCCTTTATGGTAGAACAGTTATATTCCTTTGGGTATATACCCAGTAATGGGATTGCTGGGTTGAGAAATCTCCAAACTGCTTTCCACAGTGACTCAACAAATTCATGTTCCTAACAACAGTGTATAAACATTCTCTTTTCTCCACAACCTTGCCAGCATCTGTTATTTTGACTTTTTAATAACAGCCATTCTGACTGGTGTAGATGGTATCTCATGCTGGTTTCTGATTTACATTTCTCTAATTATTAGAGCTGTTTTAACATTTTTTAAACTATCAACAGTATTTCACACAAAATTAGAAAAAAGAAAAAAAAAAAGATTCTTAAATTTACATAGAACCAAAAAAGAGCCCAAATAGCCAAAGCAATCCTTAGCAAAAAGAACAAAGCTAGAGGCATCATCACATTATCCAATTTCAAACTATACTACAAGACTACATTAAACCAAACAACATGGTACCAGTACAAAACCAAATATAAAGTCCAACAGAACAGATTACAGAACCCAGAAATAAAGCCACACAACTACAACCATCTGATCTTCAACAAAGTTGACAAAAAAGCAATGGGGAAAGGGGACTCCGTATTCAATAAATAGTGCTGATATAACTGGCTAGCCATACGCAGAATATTGAATCTGGACCCCTTCCTTTCACCACCTACAAAAATCAACTTAACATGGATTAAAAACATAAATGTAAAACCCAAAACTTTTTTAAAAAAAACAAAAAAACAAAAACAGAAAATACCATTCTGGACTAGGACCTGGCAAAGATTTCATGACATAAAGGCTCCAAAAGCAATTGCAACTGAACCAAAAATTGACAAGTGGGACCTAATTACACTAGAGAGCCTCTGCACGGCAAAAGAAATTGTCAACAGACACCTACAGAATGGGAGAAAATATTTGTAAACTATGCATTTGACAAAGGTCTAATATCCAGAATCTATAAGGAACTTAAACAAATTAACATGCAAAAACCCAAAACTCCATTAAAACATAGGCAAAGCACATGAGCAGACACATCTCAAAAGAAGACATACATGCAGCCAAAGAAATTGAATACTTTATCAAAATTTTCACATACAGAAAACTTTATGTCCAGATGGTTTTGCTGGTGAATTCTATCAAATATTTAAGGAATAAATAACACCAATCTTGATACCAACTGTTCATCCAGTAGAGAAAAAGCAAATACCAAACTCATTTCATGAGACCAAAATAACCCCAATGCCCAAACCTGTCATGGACATTTCAACTTAAGAAAACTAAAATCTCTCATGAACATAAATGCAAAAAAAAAAACCTATGAAAATCACAGAAAATCTACACCAGCAATATATAACATGGAAAATATCTCATGAGGTGGTATTTAACCCAGAAATGCAAAGTTGGTTTAATATTCAAAAACTAAACTTATACAGTTAGCATTATTATGGAATCAGGAATAAGAATTATGTAATAATTTCAGTTACTGAAGACAAAGCACTTCACAAAATGCACACCCATTCCTTTTTTTTTTTTGAGATGGAGTCTCACTCTATCACCCAGGCTGGAGTGCAGTGGCGCGATTCTTAAAATTCTAAAATTCTTTTTAAGAATTTAAGTGGCGTGATCTCGGCTCACTGCAACCTCCGCCTCCTGGGTTCAAGTGATTCTCCTGCCTCAGTCTCCTGAGTAGTTGGGATTACAGGCACACACCACCATGCCCGGCTAATTTTTGTATTTTTAGTAGAGACGGGGTTTCACCATGTTGGTCAGGCTGGACTCGAACTCCTGACCTCTTGATCTGCCTGCCTCGGCCTCTCAAAGTGTTGGGATCACAGGCGTGAGTCACCGCGCCTGGCCCATTCGTGATTTTTTTTTTAAAAACTATTATTTAACAAAGAGACTCTCACAACTTCTGTTTGACATTATACTGTTGGTTGTATGCATTATAATATGGCAATAAAAAGAAATAAAAAGCATAAATACTAGAAAAGAAATAAAACTGTCTCTGCAAATGATATGATTGTTTACAAGGAACAGCATAACAAATCTACAAAGCAACTATTAGAACTAGTAAGTGAATTTGAAAAAGTTAAAAGATAAAAGGTTAATATTAAAAATAAGTTAGATTTTAATATACTAGCATCAAACAACTAGATATTGAAATTTTAAAAAGAATTCCATTTATAATGAGATAAAAAACTTAAAATATGGAAATTATCACAAAGTCATACAAGATCTCTAAAAACTATGAAACATTGTTTGGATACATTTAAGGAGACCTAAATAAATGAAGAGATACAACACTGGAAGACTCAATGTTAAGATGTTATTTCTCTTCAAATCAATCTACAAAAATACATTGCAATCCGAGATTTAATCCCAGCAAACTTTTCAAATCAAAATTAACAAAGTGATTATAAAAAATATATGAGGCTGGGCATAGTGGCTCATGCCTGTAATCCCAGTGCTTCGGGAAGCCAAGGCAGAAGTATAGCAGATAGCCTGAAGCCAGGAGTTCCAGAATATCCTGGGCAATATAGCAAGACAAAAAAAAAAAAGTTTTGTCTCTACAAAATTCTACAAAAATAGTTCTAGCTACTGGGAGGCTGAGGAGAAGGGAAGAAGGGTCACTTGAGTCCAGGAGTTGGAGGCTGCAGTGAGCTACGATCACACCACTGGGTGACAGAGAGAGACCTTATCTCAAATATATATATATATTTGAAATATATATATGCAGAAGACCTGGACTATCTAACCTATTGGACAAAAAGAACAAAGGTGGAGGATTAACACTGCCTGACATCAAGATTACAAAAAGTAAGACTGGCGTATTACACAGATCAGAAATAGAACCATGCTTATACAACTATTCAATTTTCTACAAATGTGACAAATCCATCCAATGAGGAATAGAAACCTTTAAGCCTTTATAGCAAATGGTAATGAAATAACTGGATATCCATCCAGAAAAATATTAATCTTGACCCCTACCTCACACTATATGAACAAAACTTAATTTATGATGGATCATACATGTTAACCAAAAAGCTAAAACTCAAGCTTCTGGAAGATACAGAGAAAGATAGTTTCCTGACTTAAGGGTTAACAAGGATTTTTAGAGAGCAAACAGAAAACAAAAACCACAAGGGAAGACAATTAATAAATCACATTTTATTGGAATTAAAACTTCTGCTCATCAAAAGGCATTGTTAAGAAAATAAACAGGCAAACCACAGAATGGGAGAAAACATACATTATATATATATATACATTCACTTACTAGTGAATTTAATAAAAAAACAGCCTAATTTTAAAAATATTGGACACTTTACAAAGGAGGATACACAAATAGCCAACAACAGTATGAAAAAGTTCTTGGAGTTGTTAGTCATGAGGCAAATATAATAAAATTATCATAAGAAGATGCCACTATAAACTCACCAGAATGATAAAAATTAAAAACCTGTATCACCAAATGTTGGAAAGCATATGGCATCACCAAAACCTTCAATCATTGTTGGTGGGAGTCTAAAACTTCTTTCAATAAAGAAAATACTTAAAAACTGTAGATAAGTATCATTTAAATGTGTTTTTAAAAATGATGTGGCATTATGAAACTAAACATACATCCACCCTATGATCCACAAATTTCTCTTTTAGTTATTTGCCCAAGAGAAATAAAAATAGATGACCACAAAAAGACTTACGTGAAAGTGTGGTATATTCATAAAAAGAAATACTATTCAGCAATGAAAAGGAAAAAACTACTCACACATGCCACAATATGAATGAATGTTTTAAAACTATGCTGAGTAGGCCAGGGGCGGTGGCTCATGTCTGTAATCCCTGCACTTTGGGAGGTGAGGCAGGTGGATCACCTCAGCTCAGGGTCTTGAGACCAGCCTAGGCAACATGGTGAAACCCTATCTCTACCAAAAAAAAAAAATTAGCTAGGCATGGTAGCACATGCCTGTGGTCCCAGTTTCTCAGGAGGCTGAAGTGGGAGGATCACTTGAGCTTAGGGGAGGTTGTCATGAGCCGAGATCACGCCACTGCACTCCAGTCTGGGTGACAGAGTGAAATCACATCAAAAAATTAAAATAAAAACAAATAAATAGATGAAATTATGCTGAGTAAAGTGCCTTACCAAAAAAGAGTAGCTTCTATAAAATTTGATTATGTGAAGTTTCAGAACAAGCAAAACTAATCTACACTAGTGGGGAAAAGCAGTACAACAGTTGGTTCTGGAGGCTGAGGGGAGTGGGTATTGACTGGGAAGGAGTGTGAAGAATATAACTGTGGGAATTCAGAGATTAATAAATATGTAGCCCCTAACTCAAGGAGCTCTTAGGACAGCAACTTTACCAGTAACACATAGCCAGTAAGCAGCAGACCCTAGATATGAGCATAACTGCTATGTTCAATACTACCGAACACAAAGCTACAATGTGTAGTAGAAAAATCAGGCACAAATAAATCCTTACTTAAACGCAGCAGTTTTCCTTGTCCTTTTCCATTAACTCTATGTCTGACATTTCAAAGGACTTACAATGAAATGAAAAGTTTAAAGCCATATAAGTAACTGTCCTGAGTTTAAGTAAGCAGCTGGACTTTAGTTTGTTCAAGAGTAAAATGACAGCAGTAGAATAAAAAAGTCTCCAAATGTGTTTCTTAGAACCAAACATGGGTCCCATGTCCCACTTTCTGTACTGGAGTTGCTCTACTTTTATCTGCTTTACATATTGAGTTAGACCTTGAAAGTGTTCTCTGCCCAAAACAGAAAGCATAGTTTAAAAAATACTGGGCAAAATAAAGAGCCCTCATATTTTAAGATACTATAATTTTTAACGTGCAATGGGTTTTTTCTATTTTGCCCTATAAGAAATGTTCACACATTTTTCTAAAATACTTACAATTTCTCAAATTTGAAAGCAAAATTAAAATTGTGGAATTCTTTCGTTGGGGCCATGAAATTTTTGTGAGTAATTCATAGACGGATAAGAAGAAAGCCTATAGCCCACATGAAATGAATTCATTTTACTATTTAGTGAGTAGCGCCAGAATTAAAGAAGTTTACTAGTAATTATTTCCAACTTTTAAAATCCTTTATGATCATACAGAAGTTGATAATTTAAAAGTAGAGTTAACATTTACCTGTCAGTCATCACCAAAAGCAGTAGCTTTATAAAACTGTTTTCAATAAAGAAAATACTTAAAGACTGTAGATCAGTGTCAGATTAAGGACCTATACTAATAATTGTAGTATATCGCTAAGGTCCACAGGTATTCTTGTGAAAATACTAATGACACACATATCCAAATCAAAAGCCATTTTGATTAGAAGTCTAAATAGATAATTGTGTTATAAGCTTTTATGTCTATAATGAATAATGTTATAGTTATAAAAATATTTTATAACCACAATTATGTATGTTTAATAAAGTATATATATGTACATAAAATGTGTATATTAGATGACTGGGTGCTTTATAACTCGTAACACAGACTTTTCTTGCAATATGAAAAATCAGTTGTGCTGGAATCATACCAAGTCCAAACAAAGCACACTGTGTAGAGAGCACCCTGAGAACTATGAAAAGTAAGCATGTTGTTCTTTCAATGTCAAAGTAGTCATTAACGTACCATGATGAAGAATCATTATCTGTGCCAAAATTCCTGAACACAAATTACTGGTTTGATTGTAAACCAAAGCAATAATAAATGCTACAGGAATAACTTAGAACTTCTGACCAAAAATAATACTAAATAAACATTTATTTAGCAAATCACATTTTACTTCAAATATTAATGTTTTAGAAAGCTGAAACTGGATCCTTTCCTTACTCCTTATACGAAGATTAATTCAAGATGGATTAGAGACTTAAATGTTAGACCTAATACCATAAAAAC
>NW_012113253.1:4087262-4116345 GCF_000951035.1 Colobus angolensis palliatus
AAATAAAAAAAAAAAAAAAAAAGAAAAGTGTCAATGTTTCCATGGAAAAGAATCCACTTAAACTAAGTGAATTTAAGCTTTATATTTCACTTTTATAATTAGAGTAGCCCTGTAATTTACTTTCAAATCGCAACACCTTTGAGAGAGAATAGTACTAATAATAATCACTGGATGACTGCAGGCATAAATTGGGAGTACTCCAGGCAAACTGGATCATATGGTTATCTTACTTGTAACTGAAAAAAAAAAACTACAAATATTCTTCAGTCTACTAACATTTTTTCTTTGCTTACTTTTAAATATGAAAGTCTGCATATTTCATTGTACGTATACGGAGAGACTGTTTTTAATATCTACTCTAAATAAATTCCAGTTCTATTATGCCCCTGTGTGGCCAGAAGGCACAGCAAATTCACTGTCACACATTCAATGGCAAAGAAATACATCTAGAGGAAAATACAGATCTCTTTATTGTATAAAAAAGATGGCTAAAAATTGGCAAATGAAAAAACTTACAGGATGAATTTTATCACAAAAAATAGCCATCATTAGCATGTTTATTTGAATATTGCCCAAAGCAATTGATAACTCAATGCAGTGAACCATGCTAAAAAATACATCTTCTAGCATCTCAATATTTACGTGCTTCCAAAGACAAGCTCACAAAAATTAGATTTCATATTGAACTCAGTACTTGACTTTTTTATTAATGATAAAAGTGTCCTGATTAAGTAATTTCACTTGAGAGAGTTTACAATGAGAAAACTTGATAACAAAAAATTAAACTAAAGTGGCATTTCATCAAAACCTATTAAGTGAGTCAAGTGAGTTTATGCAGGATGAAGACTTTTTGTTTGTTTGTTTTTGCTAGACTTCCAGTTGTTTCATTTTAGCTGTAAAAGAACAAAGAATCCTGCTGCCTCCTTCATGCACTAAAATGGCACTCAAGAACCATACAATAAGAGAATAAGCTAAACACTTTCAGTATGAAAATAAGGTTTGTGCTGTATGGTTTCCAACAAAAAGTTAGTCTAAAATATTTTAATAATTATTACTAATAGATAAATTTCATTTAATCATTAGTTAATGAATTCACTTAACAATCTATATTAATCTCCAGTTGGGAGACTTATGACACATACAGTATTATTGGTGGATTTAAAAATCTTTCCTCCTTTGACAAATTGAACTTGGAAATTTTTCTGGAGCAGTTATTATGGAAGATTTTCATCCTTTAATGTTTTATTGCTAATATGTCACAGAAGTCAACTGCCTCACCATCTAAAATCCTAATGAAAGTTGAGTTGCAGATTTGGGAATAAGATTAGCTACCAAACAGAAGTCTTAGTTTAAAAACTACTTGAAAGGGCCCCCTTTTAATAATATATTGTCTACAGATTATGCATAGTACTATTCTAGTAATCCCTACTAGAAAGCAATTCAGAATAAAATATCTAATTGTCCAAATTGATGGCTATTTTTCTATCAATTTAAAGATTATAGTTAATGTCACAATACAAATACTGAATATTCCATGTCAACTACTCCAAACAATTAAATGATCACTATTCATGTACTAACAACCAACACTGTTCTTTCCAGAGGTGATAGTTATATAATTGATGCTTAAATTGATGCTTAAGAAGATCATAGAGGTCGAATTGAAAGGTCCATTATTCAGAAAAAAAATTTAAATTCTTGCATATGAGATATTTTGATGACATATTCAGGTCATTCTTCTTCCATGATATTTTTGTTCAAGGATAATTTTTTAGTCTATATCTTTACTTTCCACTTTAGTGTTAACTAAAATGTTAATACCTATGCAGGATACATAAGCACTTATATTGTTTAAAAGAATATAAGCAGAATAAAAGGTTTAAAAGACCCTTGTATCTAAACTGAACACAAAAAATAACCAAAAAATTAAAATATGTGGAAGCATAAAATTCATATACTTATTTTTTCACTCATCATACTTCTAAAACAATAACTATTTGCAGAACTTTTTGATTGATCTTAAAAGTAAATCAAGTAGCTGATCATTTATGAAGATGCATAGATGTATTTGTGATATAAGGTCACATGATTTTTAAAGACTAATAAGTTAAGGACATATAAAGGCAGAGATTTTTTCCCCTAAAGCAAGATAAATTCTTTATTGATTAATTGGTAGTTTGGGATAAATTTAGATAATAATCAATATAAGTTAAACTATATTGGTCATATAGAAGTACTAAAAACTTCATAGTCTAATGTTTAAGGGCAGCAGCATAAAAGTCCAGATTTTAATGACAGCTTTAAAGGCTCTTACTGAAATTAGAGGCATGCCAACAATAAAAGAAACTTGAAGCCAAAGCAAGTACACAGTGATAGGGATGCACACAATTTCCTCAAAAAATAGTTATTTTCAGATTTTTAAATTAATAATACTTTAAAACCAATTCTTTACTATTCTGTTAATAGCATAATTTCTATACCTAAACCCTAATATTAATAAGTTTACACATAAATTCTTAGCATTAAAAAAAAAGATGGAATTAAAACAAGAAAAAGGTTTATAAAGGATGAGTACAAATCCTAAAACTCTGGTAGCTTCAGGACATGGAAATTTTTAGAAAGCCATACTTGCTTTTTAATTTAAATATAACATAAAATAGATATTTTTTCATAAATTATAGACACTAAACTGATGTATTACTTTAAAAAAGGAAAAAAGCATCTGAAAATATAGATATCCAATTTAGCATATCCTAACATTTCATATACTGTTTTATGTTTTTAATTAGTCTCCAGATAAAATATAAACAAAATCCAATTCATTTATTGAATAAAACTGGATTGAGGAAAGAAAGTGAAATTTTATAAGAAATAGATATGTTATCCCATATTCAAAGTAAAGGTTGTAAATATATTTATCATCAGTAAACATTTTAAATGCCAACAAATTTTAAAAGCCTTGTTTTCATTTCCTAAATTAAGATACATATTGTATAAAAGGTATTTTTTAAATCTCCAAAACAGGATGCCTCACACTGTGCAGAGATACTAAAAAGAAGAGATGAGTAAAACCATTCAATATTTTATGCACTATTAGTTCCCCATCAGTTTCCAGAAGGTTTCAGTACATTGCCATGTTCACAGAATTTCTTTCTCAGTCTTCTCCACATATATTTAGTTAAAATGGGGTCTTTTTTATACTAAGTATGTAACATAAGAAATTGTCAAAAGCCAAACAACTTAAATGAGCAAAGAACTGGGTGATAAAACTGCATTCCAAAAGCATTCTTTAATAGAATATCTTTTAGTGTAAGCCAGAGAAACCATCTGAAAGATATGTTCATAATTTAACAGGCTTCACCACAGAAAAATGATCAGGTTGAAAAAGCAATAGGAATTTATAACAAAGAATCCTGCCAAATTAGCCGACCTAATGCAAAGCATTATTCGCAGTTCCACAATATATCTTGTTTAAAAGTGATTATTGAGCTACCCTGCATAGAGAAATGTCTTAAACCTAGAAAACATCTACCACATGTTTCACAGGAGGATGCACGATTGCTAATTCACATTTTCAACCAAATCACATATGATTATATGGCCCCATCCTTATATATGCAATGTAATCACTGCCATGATCACAAAGAAAACATCTATCTGGCATTTTTAAGTCATTTTACGTATTTAGAAAACAAAATAATGAAACAGCCTGATATCTGTATTACGTTTCAGAGGTCAAGCTAGTTAAATTTAAGATGCTTTTTCTGCTTTGAAGTAAGCTTATTTTCCTTCTTAAAATCAAATTAAGAATGCTACATAAAATTTTAAATTTACAGTAAAAAGACAATACCTTTGTAATACTAGCACTTTAACACAAAACAATTTTTACAGGCACATAAGATTATTATTCTGAAAACAACAATATTAAAAGAAAATAGAGTTTAGCTCTACTCACCTTGCATTGTTCAGTGTTTGTCCAAAAAGCTCATTTTGTAAGATATTTGGTGGGGATGAAAAAACCCCATGAAAATGAGATAAAACAGAATTGCAGACCTGGCGCAATGTCTCAAATTGCATTTTCTTTCTTTTTTTTCCCCCTTCTCTTATTTTTCTCTACCACCTGTCTTTAAAATCATCTATTTGCTGACACCATCAAATAAAAACATGTCAATCAAGTTCCATATTTCTCCTGAGCTCTGTAAAAACTGTGCTTAAATGAACAGAGGTTGATAGTTAATTGTACAGTCATTATTCTTCTAATTCAGTTGTAGGAGATTCAGTACCCGTGCAGCTTTCGGCTTTCTCCTGACTGTAGCAAGAATTCTAAACAGCAGTAAGCTTTTTGGGCATTCCCAGCTGAAGTGTGAAGCTGAGCTGCTTTCATGTACTCTACTCATATTTCTCTAAGCCTATTAAAAACACGCAATGAATAGATGCTGTCGTCAGGAGTTTTAGCACATCTGGCTGCCAGCAATAAAATATCAGAAGTAATAAAAATGGGGACAAGGTATCTTCTCAATGCTACTACTGGGTAAGAATAAGAGAAATCATGCATTTCCCCAACCCTTTTCTCTTTTCCTGAAAAACAAATAACTCCAGCAACAGAGTGTATCTCTTCAACGTGCAAGCTGCTGCAAAGGACCAGAACACTCTAAAAATAAGTGGTAGATTCTTCTTTTGATGTCATGAAGCAATGAAAATATGATCAACAATAGAGCATTTATCATCTGCATTTAAAATGCCATGCTTCTAAGAGAAGTACATTTGGAAAACATGTACTTAGGTGTTTTAATTTCTCATTTTAAAATTTCTCCATTTATTTATTTTTAAAGCAAAGTGGATAATGTTGAATCTAGTTCCTTTCTAAAGGCTATATACATAGTGACTACATGGTTATTCACATAATTTTAGGAAAAAATGATAGCTTATCAATTAAAATTCACCTAAACACCACACACTAAATTAAAACTTCTCTCCAAATCCAAGCGGAGGAAAGACCTTACAGTCAAGGCCGGAGACACTTCATCAGTTATTACTAATTTATTTCAATAATGGTGGTCATAGTATTTTGTAGAAGAAAATGTTTCCTGAAGGCTCCTACGGTCTTGGAAAGCCACCCCATCATCATCTATTATCATTGAATAATTCTGTTTCTGATAAACATTTAGGTTATCCTATACCAAAGTGGAGCTATCTTTCTATAACAGATCTCTAAAACTAGTGTGTAAGCCAAATTTTAAATATCAACTCACTTACAGAGATGTTTAGTATACTTATTGACTTTTAATAGCTTCTAACCTTTGACATTTCTTTAATAGATCCAGCCCTTTTTGCCCTTTTTACCTCAACTCATTGCCTTTTTATCCTTTTCCACACACTATCAATAAATAGACATTTAAATACATTAAGTTTTTAAAAGCTATGAATTCTTTTTTGGCATAATCATGTCACAAAAGAAAAACACAAATTAAACATGTAATAATATAAATTTTTAAACAACCATTTTTAAAAATAAGATGTTCAGTTATGGGTTTCTTCTCAACTAAGAATGTCCCTATTTTATTATTTCAGTTTATTATTTTATTACTTCAATATTATTTATTATTTCAGATTTTTATAGGTATACACCAATCTATTTGTCAAACACACATACATGCCTAAAAATCATAAAGTATTTTTAGTTTATAAAGCACTTCCAAATTTATTTTTTAATATCCAGAAAACATTGTATGTGCTAATGCCACTTTCATTTTATGGATGAAAAGAAACTGAGGCTTTATTTATTTATTTTTAAATTAATTAATTTTTTTTTTTTTTTTTTTTTGGAGACAGAGGGTCACTCATTGTCACCCAGGCTGGAATGCAGTGGTGCTCACCGCAACATCCGCCTCCTGGGTTCAAGCAATTCTGCCTCAGCCTCCTGAGTAGCTGGGATTACAGGAGTGTGCCACCACGCCCAGCTAATTTTGTATTTTCAGTGGAGACAGGCTTTCACCATATTGGCCAGGCTGGTCTCAAACTCCTGACCTCAAGTGATCCACCCAGCCTGGCCTCCCAAAGTGCTGGGATTACAGGCGTGAGCCACTGTGCCTGGCCTGAAGCTGTACTGAATTAAATATCACATAATTTATAAAAGATAGCAAACATATTTTGAATTTTTTTTTCAAAAAAATTTATATTTTTTGCTTTTGGAGTCTTTGCTTTGGACTCCATTTTCTATGCTCCTTCCCTATGATTCTGTTTTTTTACACATATACACACATGTGCACATGTACATATACACACACACACACAAATGCACACCTATTGTAAAATGGCCAATTTTGATAGATGAATAGGAAAACTACCTGTCAGTGTCCTAATCAAAGGTATTTTAGTTACAGCAAATATCTCAAATGTTTTAACTCACAAGTAACTTTAAATGGGCTTCTTCCATTTACCTCAAGCAGAAGCAACCTGATGTGCTTTAATTTTTAAGCCTCTGATTATGAGTTGACTTTTCACATCTATGAAAGGTCAATTTCTACAAGCGTAAACAAACATTTTAAAAATTCTTATTTTCAAGTCAATTTCAAAGCTCGTACTATCTGTGATGGGAAAAAATTTAAAGTCTCCCCTTTTAAATAGATTTAATTTTTATCAATAATTAGAAGCCCTTTAGAAACAAGTCTACTAAGTAAGAAGGTGATCATACTGCAAAACAACATTTGTTATTAAAAAGGTTTCTTTTATATTTCAAAATTGGATATGAAGACCAAGTCATAGAAAAAGCATCAAAGTGGTCTAAGTAATGTAAACACTAGAAAGAAACTTAAAAATGACTCATTTGAAAGAGTCAATGATATATCAACTGCTTTCCTCGGAGACTTATTTTTCCAGCTCTCACTATACAACACCCATACTACCGAGCAGCTTTCTTCTAGTTCCCTCAGTATCCCAGAAATGATTTCTTCCACGTTCCTTCTCCATTACCACCCTTTAACCTGCTCCTACTCATCCTTAAGGGCTCAAATGTCCCTCCTTTAGAAAGACTTTCTCTGACCTAAATTAGGTCCCCTATTATGCATTCTCATTATACCCTATGCTCATTCTTCACAGTATTTGATATGTGTGACTATATATTTACTTGAAAAAAATGTTTAATATCTTTTACCCTCAATTCCATGAGTTTAAGTCCTGCACTTGTGTCACTCATCAAGCATAGTGCCTAGTACAGAGTAGGCAGTTCATTAAACATTTATTGAATAAATGGATGCCTACATGTTAACAAAAAGTTAATTCTTTTTCAATGACATACATAGACAGGATAGGAAACTACCTCAGGACTTCATTTGGTTCTCAGTTTCTACAGGGTTTTTTTGCTTGTTTATTTTTAGTCTGCCACATCATCTTATAAGGGTCATAAACACAGGAGTAACCAATATTTGCAATCAAAAACATTGTGCTTTGAATGGACTTTGTAATTTGTTATGGATATCCTGAATATTACAAAGAATGTTTACAGATAATGTTTGTTGTAAATTTTCAATATAGTGCAGGTTCACATGTAACATAAATACTGGAGACTTCTGTCAGAACAGAAAGAACACGGTATTTGGCATCAGGCAGCCTGGTTTTAAGTACTGACCCCAACCCAAACTAGCTGTATTACCTCAGCATATTTACTTTATGTATCTGAGCTATGGTTTTACCAAATATAAAATAAGCTATATCACCTCATAGAGAAATTACTGTATTAAAATCTCATAAGTACCAACACATTTTATAAATTATAAAGTGTTTGGAAGTAAACTCACTATGAACTATTTAGGGAATCAAATTACTGGTATCTGAATTCTAATAATTATGCTCAAGTATCTTTTATTTATCACACTTACTCATTTGACAAATATTTATATTTTCCTTGTCCAAGTCTCTATCCTTCTATCCGTTAGTGCTGATAGGATGTAGGGCTTATGATTATCCTTTTCCAGAAAAATTAGATAAACTCAAAAGGACTTCCAAGCATCAGCTCCATATTTACATTGAGTGCAGCAGAGAGACATTAACTCTTACAAATGGTATAGATGATGGCAATTGCTTTCTCTATGTATGCTCTATTAGAATTTTTAGAGTCTCACTGGAAATGACAGTGATAATAAGAGTTCTAACAGAAGATGTGTTAAGGAACTTTTGGAAGCAAGGCAATTCATGACAGAAGATATCTAAAAAACTAATCAACACTTGAATAAGTTCAATCTAAAAGCAATCAAAAGAATGCATATAAAAATAATAAGGTAATGTATTTTTCCTATTAAATTGACAAAATATTGACCAGTGGATCAAAAAATGCACAGTCTCATACCATATTTATTGGTAGGAGTGTACATTGGTACAACATTTTAATAAATATTTAGTAGTATATCTCAGAAGGTTTTTAAATGTTCAAAATCTTAGAGCACACTGCAACAATATAAACCAAAATGATAATATTGATTATTTCTGGGTAAGAACATGACAAATCTTTTTATTTATACTTTTTGATACATTAGCCACAAGTAAAGCTCAAAATTTAATTTACAAACAGTGGAGAACTCTAAAATTATAATACAATCATTAACTATCACATATTAAATATGATGTTGGCCCATGAACTTTTCTTTAGCAGTGCTCAAGTAAATAAAATAGTAGATTATTAGCTTTCATGTGATTAGCTGTATCATTAGCAATGGTTTCTCCCCTTCTATATCAATATAGATATAGGTATAGATATAGATATTTTGAGACAGCGTCTTGCTGTGTCACCTGGGTGTAACCCCGAACTCCTGGGTTCAACTGATCCTCTTGTTTTGGCCTCCCATGTAGCTAAGACTATAGATGTGCACCATCATGCCTGAATAATTTTTTATTTTCTTGTAGATATGGGGGGGTCTCACTATGTTGCCCAGGCGAGTCTTGAACTCCTGGCCTCAATGAATCCTCCCTCCTCAGCCTCCCAAAGTGTTAAGATTACAGGTGTGGGCCACTGTGCCTGACTTCTCCTTCTTAAACAGTAAGTTCCTAAAATTCTGTAATAACTCAAATTGTGTAATTAGTACTGTGAAACATCCAAATGACAAGAGAAACCAAAACTCAGCACTAACTTCTTTACATCATCCTCAAAAATATTTGAAGTGTAAATTCTTTTGGTTTTTTTTTTAAGTTCTTTTTAAGTTTAGGGGTACATGTGTAGGTATGTTACATAGGTAAATTTGTGTCATAGAGGTTTGTTGTACAGATTATTTCATCATCCAGATATCAAGCATAGTACTTATTAATTATTTTTCCTGAACCTCTCCCTCCTCCTAGCCTGCACCCTCCAACGGGCCACGGTGTCTGTTGTTCCCCTCTATGGGCCCATGTGTTCTCATCATGTAGCTCCCACTTATAAGTGAGAACATACAGTATTTGGTTTTCTGTTCCTGTATCAGTTTGCTAAGAATAATGACCTCTAGCTCCATCCATGTTCCTGCAAAAAAACATGATCTTGTTCTTTTTCATTGCTGCATAGTATTCCATGCCTTACATGTACCACTTTTTTTTATGCAGTCTACCATTGATGGGCATTTAGATGGATGCAATGTCTTTACTATTGTGAGTAGTGCTGCAATGAACATATGAATGCATGTTTCTTTTTTCATCCCATTACTGGGTATACACCCAAAGGATTATAAATCATGCTGCTCTAAAGACACATGCACACTTATGTTTATTGTGGCACTATTCACAATAGCTAAGACCTGGAACCAACCCAAATGTCCATCAAAGATAGACTGGATTAAGAAAATGTGGCACATATACACCATGGAATACTACGCAGCCATAAAAAAGGATGAGTTCATGTCCTTTGTAGGGACATGGATGAAGCTGGAAACCATCATTCTGAGCAAACTATTGCAAGGACAGAAAACCAAACATCGCATGTTCTCACTCATAGGTGGGAACTGAACAATGAGAACACTTGGATACAGGGTGGGGAACATCACATACTGGGGCTTGTCATGGGGTGGGGGCAGGCGGGAGGGATAGCATTAGGAGATATACCTAACGGAAATGACGAGTTAATGGGTGCAGCACACCAACATGACACATGTATACATATGTAACAAACCTGTACTTTGTGCATATGTACCTTAGAACTTAAAGTATAATAATAAAAATAAATAAATAAGAAAAAAAGAAGTGTAAATTCTTAAATTAAAATTATTTAAGAATCTTGGTTTATAAATGCCTAGTGGCTAAGCTAAATATCTTAAGTTAACACCAACTCAAAAATTAAATAAAAGAATCAAAATTGGAAAGTTATGCTCTTGAATTAAAAACAATACAAGTCTCTAACCTGATAAGCCATGATAATTCATGACACACTTAGATTTTACAGGCTGGGTTTAGTTTTAATTTTTAAGAGTATCAAAGCATTTCTATTAAAACATTCCATACATGAAAATAAACAAATAACTAAATAAAGTTAATGAATCATTAAAATCATAAGATATACACCATGTATAATCTATAACAAAAATCCCTGAAATGCTAAAGGAATTTTTCCTTTTCTTAAAATTTGTATCTGTAGTCCCAACTATATAATTGAAACAACTGCATTCTCTCTTCCATTGCATTATTCTTGTTCCACTAACTACTTGAAGCATCCGACTGATAAAAATCTAAGGGTTATAAGAAAGATAGTCCAGAGACAAACATTTTGAAAATAGTATCTTCATATATTTTGCACATTAAAGTACTCTGTTGTAAAGTATTCTGTATTTCCCTGAGGCACGGATTATAGAACAATTGACCTCAGGGATAACATATAAGAAAAAAAAAAAAAGGCAGATGATGGAATTCCTAACAAAAGGAGGAAGAAGAAGGCATTCAAAAAAGGTAATTTGGTCCGGGCACGGTGGCTCACGCCTGTTATCGCAACACTTTGGGAGGCCAAGGCAGGCAGATCACCTGAGGTCAGGAGTTCGCGATCAGCCTGGCCAACATTCTGACCATTGCTGCAGAACAGACTAATAACACAACAGTTTCTGGCATTTAATTCACAAAGAAAGGGGAAGCATGGTGAAACCTCGCCTCTACTAAAAATACAAAAATTTGCCAGGTGTAGTGGCATGCGCCTATAATCCCAGCTACTTAGGAAGGTGAGGCAGGAAAATCGCTTGAACCCGAGAGGTGGAGGTGTATGCCGAGATCGCGCAGTTTGTGGAGATTGCACAGTGAGCCAAGATCGTGCCATTGCACTCAAGCCTGGGAGACAAGAGCGAAACTCCATCTCAAAAATAATAATAATAATAATAATGATGTAATAATTTGACCTATGCTTCAACTTAGGATGAACCATACAGTACACTCAGGAATGGAAGAAAGGAAGAACAGCCTAGACCTAAATAACCACACTACAAATCTAAAGATGACTAGTACATTTCTACTCATAAAATTTCAGATAAAAATCAGGAAACAGTCCTGATTTTGTTACATCGGTTTTCATAAGTTTTAAAAATTTGTTGATGGCCAGCTGAAAAAAACATGTTGTTTTCTGATGTACAAAAACATTTTATAGCATTGCTTAGGGACTCAACCCTGTATCTATCGATAATTCTGACCATTGCTGCAGAACAGACTAATAACACAACAGTTTCTGGCATCTAATTCAAAAAAGAAAGGGGAAGCATGGTGAAAGCCACCACAAATGTGTGAAGCCACACCATAATTGTGATCTCTCTCACTCTTCTTTCTAAGCCAGAAGTATAAGGGCTAATCCTACTCTGCTTTGGTTTGAGGGGCATTATTCTCAAAAGTATTACTAGGTTGCTTTAATAATCCAGTACAAAAGCAGGTTTTGCAAGAGCAGTTCCAACACCTAAAACCTGGCAACAGGTGGGCGTGGTGGCCCATGTCTGTAATCCCAGTACTCTGGGAGGCTGAGGTGGGTGGATCACCTGAGGCCAGGATTTCGAGACCAGCCTGGCCAACATGGTGAAACCCCGTCTCTATCAAAAATACAAAAAATTAGCCAGGTGTGGTGGTGGGTGCCTGTAATCCCAGCTACTTGGGAGGCTGAGCCAGGAGGATCACTTGAACCCAGGTGGCAGAGGTTGCAGTAAGCCAAGATCGTGCCACTGCACCCCAGCCTGGGTGACAGAGTAAGATTCCAACTCAAAAATAAATTAATTAATTTAATTAAATAAAAATAAAAGCTGGCAACAGCAGAAATATCTTTCTTGTTGAATACAAGAGTTAGTTATAGAGTACCAAACCTAGATTTAAGCTCCACAATGAGAATGTCCAGAGTGACACCTGGAGATTCTACCAATTAAAAGAAAAAGGACCAAGATCCCTGAAAAAACAATTTGGAAAATCCTTTCAGAGTTAGGACTGCTAGTTCCAAGTATGTATTTCCTTGGTAACTAACAAGAGAACCACTGAAAGCAACATTACAATTTCAGGGAGCTATATCAACATAAATAAGCTTCAACTCCATCTCCAATAGTTACATTCACCAAGAGCCACAATGTAAGGAATGTTTATAGCCCTGAGATTTCAAGGACTCACACCGAAACTTGCAAACTGCCTGTACAAGTCACCTGTTACCTAGTAACTTCCAAGTGCACCTAGATTCCTCAAGAAACAAATATTGACTGCACATTGTTATTAAATAAGATATTAGAAATAGTAATCATTGGCACAACTATTAAAAGTGTTTCAGCAAAATATGTGAACAAATGAAATACTATGGAATAATATTGGCCTCCAAGAGTGCCCATTCATAATTCCTTTCTTTCATATAATTCCTCTCTCTACTCATTACACTATGAAAAAAAGGCGGTGAGGGATCTTTTCTCCCAAAGGCTACCTATTCTATAAATACAAATATTTGTTTCACTTTGACATTGGCTGTCAGAAAAAAGTGCCTTAGAAGTTTTAAGAACATTAGGATATGTTAATTTGCATGAGTAAAGTAACCTTTTTAGTATCTATATGTATATCAAAACATCATGTTGTAGACCTTAAATATTTACAATAAAAAATTTTTAAAGGACATCATTAGGTTCAACACTGAAGAAAAAATATCTACATAAAGATATAACAATAAAGTTTAAAGTACTTTGTTTTCACTAGAACTTGCATATGACAGACCACTTCTCATAAACTAGAATATATTGTCATTGCCAGCTATATAATACATTCAGTTAAATATGCTGCAAGTACTGACTAGCTGCTTGCCACTGATTGAGTGTCAATGGGAAACAGTGAGTTGGAAGGTACTTGGCTGACTCTCTTTCATTGCCTTCCTTCTCCTTTCTTTCTTTTTTATCTTTCCCTGCCCACCTTCCTTGTCAGCACAGCCCAGGAAGCCACTAGAACTAATACAATTGCCTCTAAGGAGGCTCCGCTTAGAGGCAGTATTAATGGTGATTCTAATGGGAACATTTTTTTCTATTCCAATATAGGCAGAAGTCTTTGGAGAGCTACTGAAGAGTGAACTGGTTAGAATTAGTCCTGTGACAAAGGCTCAAGCAATTGCTGTTATGTTCCACCTTGCTGCCCTTAAATGTATTCAAGAAGAGGACATAAGGGATTTGTATAAAGGAAGACTGAATTATGCAGAAGCTAAGATTATCTGACTTACAAAGTTCCTTCAAAATTTTATGCTGAATCCCAAATGCCTTCTGCTCCATCGTGCTTTAGTTACAAAAGGGATTACATCAAGACTAATATCTCAAATTTCCCTGGATTTTTTACCCTACCTTATTTAGCAGGATGTCAGCTTCCTGCTAAATGACCTTCTATAAATGTGCAAGTACCAGGCATACCAAATATGCCTCCACAGTCCTCTAAGTCTACTCATATCCTCTCATCAGTAATATGTGCTGATTATAAAGCCACTTGAGGATGGCGCCTCCCCACTTGATGGTGCCCTCAGTCTGAATTCCAGTCCTCAGCCAAAGGTGGCAACTCGTAAGGTTACAGCAATTCAAGGTATTGTGCTTTATGCAGGTATTGGGAGAATAAATCACTGTTCAAAATTCACTCATTCACTCAACAAGTATTTAAATACTGACTAAAGTATCAGAGGTACTTTTCTAAGTACTAAAGCAGGAAAGAAAGAAAAAGGAGTGGAGGGAGGAGGGAAGAAGAGAAAAAGAAAAGGAAAAAGGAAGTAGGGAGGACACCATCCAGCCCTTACAGGAGTTTTTATCTGTAGTATAGCAGGGAAGACAGAGACTAAGAAATTATATGTGTTATTGAGAATTCAGATTAGAAATGTTAAGAAAACTTGTAATAATAGGTTACCTTGAAATAGTCTTGGAGTTCAGAAGTTCATACGAAGTTTTCCTAAACAAACAAACAAAAAAAAATAGATTCAAAATGAAAAACACCAAATGATAAGCATTGGCCAAGCCAAAAGTGGGACAAAGGAGTATTCCAGATATGGAATACTCATATACAAAGATGTACAAAGATCAAGAGATGACACTGATTATGGCAAAAATCAAAGAACCACAAGAGGTCAATTCAGGGAGAAATCAAATAGCTGGAGAAGAAACAGTAGCCACATCCTACAGAGCATGGAAAAGTGTTGAGATTCTGATTTTTAATCAAATCCATGAATAATTATGTGTTCTGCTGTAACAATCCTTTTTGAGTCAACAGATGTATCAAGTCCTAGCAGCCAGAATGGAGAAGATTCAGGAGTTAACAAGAAATACATAGGAGGATATATAACCATAAATACACCAAAATATTATCTCACTGTATGTGGAAGCAGAGAGATCATTTAGAAAGTTAATGTAATAGTCCAGGCAAGATTTTAGTTGGCCTGGATTAAAGTGATCATAATAAGATAGAGAAAAAAGAACAGACTTAAAAGGTAGATGTTGAATCAACAGGACTTAGTCATTGATTGGTCATGGTCAAGATAGGAGTAAAAAGTAACTCTTAGATTTATCTAAGATAAGATCCCATCACATTTAAAATAGAATCTAAACCTCCTCCTTCTACAGAAAAGAGATATGATGTTGTTTCATCCAAGGCTTTTTGGACCAAATGGTTGGTCACAAAGTTAGAACTAGTACCTAGATCTTGTGACTTATAGTCCAGTGCTTCTTACATGGTACTACTGTATCTCTGTCATTCAGCAACTTCTTATGGAACTCTCATTTAAAATGTAAGTTAGTGTTACAGTTTTTAAGGGTCCTTGGAACTTAAAATCCAAAAGTGATATAAAAATACAGATAAAAAGAACAAGGCCTTCAGCCTTGAAGATAAACATAACTCTTAAGCCTTATGCTTTCTGAGAGAATAAAACAATAAAGCATAGATTCAAACATGTTTAGGCAGAAAAAAGAAATATTGCAAGGGCACAAATCAAATCTTCATAATCCTCCCACCCTTGTGACTCTAATTCTTATTAAACAAAGCCAAATAGAAGAGAATCTGTTGTCTTACCAATTTGTAGACAGGGGTTTTTATTCTAGACATAAATTCTATGTTAAATTTTTCATATAAGTGAGTTTCAGATATATATCACAGAAATAAAAAAGTTATTTTACATTGCAACAATTTTGACTCCCTACACACTGTAGTCTTGCCATCTTGGTTATGTGAAAAATATTATAAATATTTCTGAGAGATGTAACTAAAATTTATTAATCCTGCTTTATCACAACTGAGGCAGAGAAAAGGAAGATTAAAGTGATTAAAGAGATTGAGTATACAGAAAACTCAATAGGAATTTGAAAATATCAATGAGGAAAAATAAGGGGAAAACTAACTCTAAGAAATAGATTGAAAAGTTCAGGTGGAAATGTAATAAAAGAAAAAATGAAAAAGTGGAAGAGAGATTGCATTAGTAGGGATTGGGAAGTCAAAATAAAGTTTAATTTTCCAGCTCAAGTACTGTGTAATTAGGTAAGCAAAGTGAGAACTGTTCTACCAATAACCTTCAAACCAACCTTGAAAGACCTTATTTCCAAACAAAGAGTTCCAAATCATACCTTAAAATTTCCAACTGTGTCAAATAATAGATATTAACAACTCTCAGGTATGTATCACGGAAATAAAAATAGTTGATTATATGTAACAATTTTGATTCTTTGTAGTATTTATTTTTGCTGACTTGGTTATTTTAAAAAAAAAAAGTAGCTGCAGATTACTAAAGACAAAATCCACACAATATATTAATGTTTGTAACACCAAGCTGCATCCCAAATCTTAGGACAATAGCGAATTTATCAAGTATTAAGCTATCTTGAGATGCATGGGACTAATTCACTCTTCAGGATTCCTAGGAATAAAAATGGTCACACAAAATTAAACAAAAACACTCAAGAGAAATAACAATTAGTACCATTATTAAGTATTACACATACAGAAAAAAACACATACATAAAAATAGATACACACACTTTTTAAAAAATAAGGCTGGGTGTGGTGGTTCATCCTGTAATGTCAGCACTTTAGGAGGCCAAGCCAGGAAGATTGCTTGAGGCCAGGAGTTCGAGACTCACCTGGGCAATGCAGTCAGACCCCATCTTAACAAAAATAAAAAATTAGCTGGGCGTGGTGGCATTCGCCTGTAGTCCTAGCTACTTAGGAGGCTAAGGTAGGAAGACTGCTTGATCTCAGGAGCTAGAGGCTACAGTCACCTATAACTGTACCTCTGTCCAGCCTGGGTGACAGAGCAAGACTCTCAAAGAAAAAAAAAAAGAAAATTCCTATAAACTTCTTATAAGTGAAAAACTACAGTTTAAAAACTCCTCTTTTTAAATCAAATCTTTTTAAGTCAAATCTCTCAATGGCTACAGCACCTTTGCAGGTAAATACTACAGTCAAAGTATGCCAGGATGATTTAGAAAAACTGTCTCAATTCACTACATATTAAACATATTTCTATCTATTCCTCCTAGAAATGAGAGTCAGTAAGGATCTACTGCATTTTCTTACCAGAAGGAGTAGAGAAAATAAACCACATAGACAAACTCAAGGATAAAAGCAGAAATCAAGTGAAAAACAGTCAAGGAAGCTGAGTGTTCCAGATATGTTACGTTATCTTATATAATCTTGTCCACATACAATTCAATACTCTGTTGGTGGTAGAGGAGGAGACTACTGAAAATTTATTCCAAAATCTAGCAGTTCTTAAAAGTGTAATCCAGTGCCCTCAGTAGAATCCCCAAATCCCTTTCAGAGGATCTGCAGGGTCAAACCTATATGCATAATACTAAAATGTTATTTGCCTTTTTGATTCTCATTCTCTCTTGGGTGTACAGTGGAGTTTTCCAGAGGCTAAATTATGTGTGATATCTCGATATACTGAATACAGAAGCTGTCTTCCACTAAGTTAGACAATAATGGAATTTCCCCAAAATGTAAAATAGTGTCACTTTTCTTACTAAATTGTTCTTTTCTTTACTTTTTTTGAAATATGCTGTACTAGTTTTCCATTGCCGCAAAACAAATAACCATATTTTTAATAGCTTAAAAAACATATATTTATTATCTTACACTTTCCATAGATCAGGAGTCCAAGTATGGTTTAAATGATCCTCTGACTCAGGGCCTCAGAAGGCTGTTATTAAGATGTCCACTGGACCACGTTTATTTCTGAGCTCAGGATCCTTTTGCAAGCTCATGTGATTGTTGGCATGCCTCAGTTCCTTGTGGCTCAAAGATTTAGGTCCTCACTTTCTCGCTTACTGTCAGAGACATACTACTCAGCTCCTACAGGCCCCACACAGATCCCTGACGCATGGCTCTCTCACAGCCCTTTTACAACGTGGCATTTTATTTACTTCTAAACCAGCAGAAGAATCTCTTGCTCCAATTGAAGACATAATCTCATATAATGTAATAAAACTATATAACTGACTATCCCAACATCTTTGCCATACTCTACTAGCTAGAAGCAAGTCACAGGTTTTATACATACCCAAGGGAAGGGTAAGACTCATTGTACATAACTTAGAATTCTGTCTACTGCATACAGTTAGTTGTCATACAGTGGGTTTACTGTTATTTTTAAATTAATTAATAAATGCATGTTTTTAATTTTTTTATCAGTTATTTCTAATATGATAAATATCAATAAATATAATCCATATAAACAAAAGCTCTTTGAGGTCTTCAAGCATTTTTAAGATTGTAAAGAGGCTCCAAGACCAAAAAGTTTGAGAACTACCACTTTAGTCTAAGTTACCTCTTACATTTGACACATAACACTAGTTTTAAACAGAATAAGCAGAAGTCAAATCCCCAATATAAAAGATGTTTTAAATTATGAAAATTATTCAAGTTATTCAGTTATTCCATATCATTTAGCATAAAAATTTGAACTATGATAATTATTTTTGTAAAACTTTATTCCCCACCCAATCTCATACTGCATTTCAGAGAATTCCATGAGCTATGTCCTTGAGTAGATAAAAATAGGGTAGGTTCCACACACAGTTAGAGCAGGGATTGCTTATCTTTTCTATAGTAACAAGCAGGAAGGCAGAGAATATAAGTGCAGATGCTTCAATGTAAATGAGTAAAAAATCTCAAAGGTTCCACCATGATGCTCAATTCATGTTATTATGAATTGACCAATTTAAATGCCTGAATCCTTGGAAAATTAAAAATATACAATAGGAAAATGTATCTTCATCTTTATTAAAAGTGTTGATTCCAACTCCCCACCGCCCCCATCTGTTTTTTACCTCTAATGAGGTGGCTAGACCTTGTATGACCCTTGAAAAGACTATTTCTGCTCCTTAAACTTCAGTAATAAACAAGATCAATTTAGTGGCTAGCTCCTTGGTCTCATTCTTCTTCCCCTTTGATCCTCCAAAAGGTACTTCCTAACTGGTTCAACCTAGGTCTGTCTTAGCACATTGGCTCTAAGACAGAAAAATATCCGGTGAGGCAAATAAAAGAAGAAATTTATTTCAAACCACTTTCTTTATTACTGTTTTATTTGCTTTACAAAAAGATCTAAATAAACACTTTTACATTCACCAGCCCCTACCCTTGCCTCACCTTATTATGGTTGCCAAATTTTGTAGTCTTTATCCATTATATCCTTGACCAATATTGGAACTACCTCACTTGTGTGTATTGGGAGAGCCAAAGGGTAAGGGGAAAGGTGGGTGAGAAGTCAGCATATAGCATTAATATTGCCATAAAAGCCCAACTAGACGCAATGTACTCCCACAGTCCACTCTGCACACTCACATATATACTTCTGCCAATATATCTGTAAAATATCTGTGAAAAAGGATTATACGAGCATATACACAAATATCAGTTAAGAATGCCTTACAATTTATTAAATTTTATGTTGTTAATGCATGAGAGACTTGGGTAATCTAAGACACACATTAATGTTGGAATAAATTAAAGAATCTCAAAAATGGTCATTTTGGTGTTAAAATTCTCTCCACAACAGCTTAAAAAAGAGTGCTGTTGGCTAATAAAACCACCAACATTGGCTAACAAATACCCCCATTTTAATGCCTTACTAGCTTTTCTTTGCTTGTAATTTTACTACTAAAGCAATTTCTTTGATACAATTATCAATAACAAAATATATTTTACAAATGAATATATGGTGCTGAAAGAAAGCTTGTTAAAAATGAATTTACAGATATTGTCAAGAAATAGCAAGTAACAAGTAGTGTCTTGGTCAGTTAAATGTCACTGATTATGACATTGGATATTGGCTTACAATAGTTAAAGTATGATTGAAAAGCAAGTGCTTCAAAAGTGGACTATCTGGTGAAGTCATGCCCTACAGGAAATAGATAACAGCTTCCCTAGACTTTAAATAAGGACAAAACAAGTGGATAGCAGACTAAAAGGCAAAACTTCTGCAAGGTAAAGGTGAATGACAATGATTGAATATCTCAGATGAAAAGTAAAAAGTCACTAAGTCCAGCCTGAAACAACGAGAAGTTATCACTAAAATTATCCCAATAGTACTGGCAGATATAAAAAGTGAGTTGAAATTGGAATTAAATATAGTGTAAGATATATAGATTAGTATGGAATATGAAAAAGGTTAAGATGAAAAAGAGTATGAAAATGTCTATTCTGCTTCTAATATTTTAAAAGGAAAAGAAAGAATACTTTTTAAATGATTATTTAGACATCCCTAGAATAAATATAGCTACCATGGCTATATATTTACTAGACTGTAAAAATATCCATATGCTTAAGGATAAATAAATAACCTGAACGGCTGCATAATCATAGGAAAAACTGAATTCATAGTTTTTAAAGACATTGCTGGCTGGGTGCCGTGGCCCACGCCTATAATCCCAGCACTTTGGGAGGCGGAGGCAGGCAGATTGCCTGAGCTCAGGAGTTCGCGACCAGCCTGGGCAACATGTGAAACCCGTCTCTATTAAAATACAAAAAAAAATTAGCCGGGCGTAATGGTGTGCGCCTGTAGTCCCAGCTACTTGGGAGGCTGAAGCAGGAGAATTGCCAGAGGCGGCGCAGATTGCAGTGAGCCGAGATCAACGCCACTGCACTCCAGCCTGGGTGACAGAGCGAGACTCCGTCTCAAAAATAGAAAAAAATAGAATAAATAAATAAATAAAAATACAGAACTACAAGAGAACTCTAGGCCCAAATGGCAGTAGAGGCAAATTCTATCACACATTTAAAGAAATAACAGCTCTACACAAACTATTCTAGAAAATTGAAGATAGAAGATCGTTTCCTAACTTATCTTAGGAGGCCAGCATTCCCCTGATTAAACCAATGATGTTACAAGGAAAGGAAACTACATACAACTCTCCCTCATGAACATAAATTTAAAAATTTTCAAACAAAGTATTAGTAAATCCAATCCAGCAATACATAAATAGAATAATACCATCATGACCAAGAGGAACATCCCAGAAATGCAACATTGATGCAGCATTTGAAAACAGTCAGTATGATTCACCATATAAAGGACTAAAGAAGAAAAACCATGTGATCATTTCAACAGAGGCATTAAAAAAAGCAAATGACAAAATTCCATAGCTATTCATGAGAGAATTCTCAGCAAATTAGTAATAGAAGACAATTTTTTCAGTCTAATAAAGGACATCTATGGAAAACCTATAGTTAACATCACATTTGATTGTGAAAGACTCAAAGCATCACCCTAGGACTGGAAAGAAGGCAAAGATGTTACTCTCACCACTTCTTTTAGTGGAGGCACTAGCCAGTAAAATAGGATAAGAAAATGAAACAAAAGGCTTACGACTTGAAAAGTAAAAATAAGGCTTTTTTCATTACAAGTGATGCAACCATCTATGTAAAAAATGCCAAAGAACCAAAAAAAAAAAAAAACAATCACAGTGTGGTAGTATTACAGGGTAGAAAATAGACCAATAAGACAGAACAGAGAGCTCAAAAGTGGCCCAATTATATATAAGTGTACTATAAACATTATATGTAAGTGCAAAAACCAGTTATATGAGAATGGTTTATTTAATAGCTTCTGCTGGGAACAGTGGCTCACTATATGGGAAAAAAAAAAAACTTGGATTCATACTTCATCATGTCCACAAGTAAAGTCTGAATTAATTTAAAATATACATGAGAAAAGTAAAAACTTTAAAGCTGGTAGTAGAAGTGTAAAAGAGTATTTCTAGGGAATTCTGAATGATGACTGACTTTTTAATCCTGACTAAAAGAACACAAACTATAAATTTTAAAAAGTAGTGAATTTAACTACATCAACATTAAAATGCCTGCTAAAAAAAACAACAGACAAAAATGTGGGGAGCTAATTTTTTCAAATTGACAGATAAATAAATACTTCATAGTAATGGCAATCCAAGTAGCTAATATGTATGGGAGGGGATCCTCAGCTTCAATGTAATGAGGAAACTGCAAATTAAAACAAAAATACCCCCTCATATCCACCAGACTGCAAACACATGAAACTCTTAGTAATATCAAATATTAGTAATGATACGGGAAATCACAAATCCTTAAGCACTACAAGTAGAAGTATGGACAGAGGCACTCTTGAGAACAAAACTAGTGAAATAAAGTATACATACCCTATGCCACATTAATTATACACCTACATACACAGACTATAAAGTCTTGCATAGGTCCATAAGGAGACATGTACAAGGATGTTCACTGACTCACTGTTCATAGTAACGAGTTTTGACATAGCCTAGATTGTCCATCACTGATGGAATGTCAAATAAAATATAGTGTATTCACAAAAGGGAGTATCTATTAATTTTATATTGTTGAGGTAAAGAAAATTACCACCAATTTAATGGTTCAAAACACAAGTTTGTTGTCTTACACTTATGTAGGTCAGAAAGTCTGGTAGAAGTCTCAGTGGACTAAAATTAAGATGCCAGCTGAGTTTCTTTTTGGAGGTTCTGGGGGGAATCTATTTTTTGCTCATTCAATTGGCAGAATTCACTTCTCTGTGGTTGTAAGACCAAGGTCCCCATTTTCCTGCTGGCTATAAATTGAGGGAGATTCCCAGCTTCCAGAGGCTGGCAAATTCTTTGACTCATGGTCCCCTTCCCCCATCTTCAAACTCAACAATAGGCATTTTAGTCCCTTTCCTGCTTTGAATCTCTCCTTCTTCTATCTCATCTCATTGACACAGCCAAAAAAAGTTTTCTACCTTTAAGGCTTCATGTGACTAGATTGGGCCCACACAGACAATCTAAATTAATCTCCCTATCTCAAGTTCCATAACCTTAATCATGTCTGCAAAGTCTCTTTTGCCAGGTAAGGTAACATACAGGGGTTCCAGGGATCAGGGTGTGGACATTTTTGGAGGCCATTATTCTGTCTACCACATTATAATGCAGCAGTCTGGAATAACAAATTGATATTCCCACATGAATGAATCTTTTAAAATGTAAGATCTAAAGCACCATATCCTTTAGGTAATTTAAAACACATACATACACAAAGCAATATTCTGTATTATGTAAAGATACATATTTAAGTGGGAAAAAAACACAAATCACCAAAGTGCCATAAACTGACAAATGATTAACAAACCTCACTGTATCTGAAGACCAAAACAAAATAAGAGTGACAGAAGAAAAACTGATAAAATAGGAATGTCTATACTATACAAACTTGCTTTCATGCTATTTTTACACAATGCTGTATCTTCTATCTTTTAAAATTCCTTTATTAAAATTTCGTTGGTTTTAACAAATCTACAAAACTTCTCCCAAACTTCCCTATTTGGTTTCATCATTTAAATCTGTTAATGTATAAAAGTAGTCAATTATCTGACTACTTTTATATATTTCTAAATTACATTTTCATATATTTGTATTTGCCCATTTCAAATATTTATGTTTATATAACTATATCATTAATCCTGACTTATTAGATTATAAATTTATATGACACAGAGAATCTTCTACTGTCTTTGTATTTCTCCATATAAACTGTTATATATAAAGTATATACTCAATCAATATTGTAGACTACATACCTGAAGTAATATTTGCTGCAGTATGATTCCATTGGGAATTTTCAACAAGTCTAACAAGTATTGGGCAGCGTGTATATGAGCTATCACATAGAAAGCCTCAAAGAAGAATAGGAAGAGCATGTAATTCACTGTCAACCCCAGGATACTTTTGAGGGTGAAAAGGGTGCTCTTAATAATTATGCCAAGATAACATATATGAGCCAGGACCGGCAGTGACAAACTGGGACATAAGTCATGCTGCCCAAAAGTAGATAGGAGAGCATGGAAAAAAGCAAGACATTCAAGCAAATTATTTAAAATGAAGCTAGAATGTGACAGGTTAAAGCAAATAGGCATAACGATTTCTTTTAAAATATGCTAATACACTTTAAATGATCCATCATCATTGCAGGTTTCTCAGAAAAAATCGAATACTAAAGATCAATCTGATATGTAGCAACAAGCAGTTTAATTCTTTTATGCATGTTAACATGATTTTACAAAGACACTGGGGCGAAATGAGGATAAGGGGGCAGGGAAAATTACCAGATTCTTTAAGTAAATTCCGTTTTTGTAAACACAGGATAATTGTAACAAGTAAAAGATATGAAGAAGATAATACTACTACTACTACTTTTTTCAGTGATTTAGTTCAATTCATTCTAATTCAGCTAGTATTCAATTTCTAGAACCTTAACTTGGTACGTATAAATCCAAAGATGTAAAAGACAGTATGCCCTCAAGTTGTTTGAAATTGAGTAAGAGAAAAAAGAAACATTGACAAGTATACTGAAGATAACACAGTGGTAAGTGCATTAATAAAGGTATCCTTTCTAAGCAAAAATATAATTCTTGCTATAAAAACATACAGGAACGATTCATGTAACTAGGAATACTTGAGTTAGGCTTCGAAGAAAAAGGTAAGATTTAGGCCGATATGCCAAGGCACACCCTCACTTAAGAATCTTGACACTTGCTATTTCTCTGCCTAGAGTGCCCTTCCCTCAGATATCTACATGTCTTAGATATCTTCCTTTAAGTTTTAACTTCCTTTAAGTCTTAACTAAATCTTAAGCAATGCCTTCCCTAACACCCTATTTAAAATTATAAACTGCTTCCCCACAAAAAATCCCTTTCCTTCCTCCCATATATTATTATACTATCTTCCTCCACAGCACTTGTCACTAGGACCTCAGAGGTGCAGAACTCCAAGTTGTGCCACTCACACTAAGTGAATTGTGCCTCCTGGAGTTCTGCTACACATAACCTGGACAGCGAAATGCACAGGACTAAAGCTACACTCCTATCCAACATATTAGTTTTTTCTTATTTCTTTGTCTTTCCCAACTAAAAAGTAGTTTTGTCTATTTGTTCACAGCTATACTCTAAGCATCTAGAAACCTGACACACAATCAATACTCAATAAATATTTGTTGAATTAATACATACATAGCAAGAATAGAATTCTAGATAAGAGGAAAAACATGAGCAAATACTTAAAATTTTAAGGATGAAAGATTTTTAAAAATTCATCAGCGATCTGCTGAGGCTAGATTATAGGGGAAAGGGAAAAAAGTGGTGGGGGATGAGGTGAGAAAAGGTAGATAATAGTGAGTCTCAAAAAGGGGCATAACAGGCTTTTGAGTTAGAAAAACCCATGTTCCACTGGAAACTCTACCTCTAATTTTGGTATGTTAAAAATTATTTTTGTATAAAAGGATATCTTAAATACCACTTTATGACATTTTTATGGGAATTAAAATTACATGCATTATTTTTTTTTCTCACAAAGTCTAAAACATTGTAGGTACTCAGTAAATGTTCATTTCTCTTAAAAAGCTAAGAATTTGAACTTTAAGTGCAAAATGAGAAGGCATCAAAAGTGAGCAATTTAATGACTTCATCATATCTACACTTTAATATCATGTTGCAGGAAACCCAGTAGAAAATGGAGACCAGTAAATAAAGCTGAAAAGCAGGAGGCCAGAAAGGCAGAAAAATATATTGTGGGGAGTTGATGGGGAAGGGGATGAAATTAATCAAAATCATAAATATGGGGAGTTGATGGGGAAGGGGATGAAATTAATCAAAATCATAAATATGTACATATTATAAAAATCAAGAGGAAGAAGATTAGAAAAATGATACCTAAGCATCTTTAATTGGCCAGAAGAATGATTGATGGTGAATAAGATGGGCTAGGGGATAACAAAGAAGCTGCTACTTTGGGAGGAAGTATATACTTACATTTTGAACATCTTGATTTTGAAATATTTGTGGAACAAAAGGTAAGACTATAAAACTTGGAGTTGTAAATACAAGTCTAGTACTGGGAAATGTCAGAACTAGAGATAAACATTTGGGAATAAATATCATATTTGAATATGAAAGGCAGTGATACACGTGAAGATTTGTTTTCTACAATCTCAAATGTCAACAAAACAATCTCTAAAACTAGTTCAGGTGGAACAGAGAATTGTAAATCTTTTGCTTTTAGGATGCATGTTCGCCATCTGGTGGGAAAAACAATAAATACAGGCTTCTTTTTTTTTCTTTGTACTTTTCATTTTATTATTATTATTATTATTATACTTTAAGTTCTAGGGTACATACGCACAATGTGCAGGTTTGTTACATATGTATACATGTGCCATGTTGGTGTGCTGCACCCATTAACTCATCATTTCCATTAGGTATATCTCCTAATGCTATCCCTCCCACCTCCCCCGACCCCACAACAGGTCCCGATGTGTGATGTTCCCCTTCCTGTGTCCAAGTGTTCCCATTGTTCAACTCCCATCTATGAGTGAGAACATGTGGTGTCTGGTTTTCTGTTCTTACGATAGTTGGCTCAGAATGATGGTTTCCAGCTGCATCCATGTCCCTACAAAGGACACAAACTCATCCTTTTTTATGGCTGCATAGTATTCCATCGTGTATATATGCCCCATTTTCTTAATCCAGTCTGTCACTGATGGACATTTGGGTTGGTTCCAAGTCTTTGCTATTGGGAATAGTGCCACAGTAAACATATGTGTGCATGTGTCTTCATAGCAGCATGATTTATAATCCTCTGGGTATGTACCCAGTAATGGGATGGCTAGGTCAAATGGTATTTCTAGTTCTAGATCCTTAAGGAATCGCCACACTGTTAAATTTTAGTGCATATAAACTAAATTTTATTTAAACACAGCCAACCCAGTCATTTATGTATTGCCTATCGATTCTTTCATCAATACTTTTTTTATGACAGAGTTGAGTAGTCGAGACAGATTACCTGTTTGCTCTCATTGCTTTGCAGTGCTGCTCAGCAACTGCAAATTACAGTGACATGTTTGTGACTCCACAGTGTTTTGAGTAGCATGCACACAACTGTGCTGTGACATTTCATTTATTTTTTATTAACTGTGCACACATTATGTCATATCAAGAAAGGATAAGGAAAGTGGACTTTGAATGTTACAGCTTTAAGGCACCGTGGAATGTGGATCACATGTCACCAGATTAAACACCCATCACAATATTATCAACTCACAGGAAAGCAAAGTCCAGAAAAATTTGAAAATTTAAGTCACCAGATTTGGTGACTTTTCCTAATGAACTTAACCCAAAATTGTGAGACAAAAAATAACTATTTTTAAGAGAAATTTATACTGTGGTAAAGTTATTTCAACAATTAATGTTTGAATCTTAACTAATGTCAAGCTGTTTTATATACTTGACTTGGTGTCAAAAGTTAAAACAAAATAGCAAGATCTCTATCCCTGCAGAATTTTGCAGTAGAAATATCTTCTAAGCTCAAACTACAGCTCCAGCAATGTTTATCAGACTTCAATGTGAATACAAAGAAACCTCCGTATTTCAAAATTTGTTTAATTGTGCAGTTGAGGACCTTCAACTAGAAATGGCTAATCTGCAACATAATAACATGCTAAGCTTTTAGTAGAAGAATCTAGTAAAAACCTACAAATGTATTATAAGGATAAATATGCATAGTTAGATTATATGTTTATCAATTGATATCAGTGTTTGGCAGTACCTATCTGTATGAAAAGAAAATTTTTGAAGATCAAATACCTCTTATTACAGATCAGTGGTAGCAGATGAAATTTTGATGATAGGAAACACTAACATTGGACCCCAATTATGTGAAATATTATCCCCAAAATGTTCCCTACCCTGAGTCCAAGTGTCCTCATTGATCAATTCTCATCTGTGAGTGAGGACATGGGGTGTTTGGTTTTCTGTCCTTGTGATAGTTTGTTTAGAATGATTTCCAGCTTCATCCATGTCCCTAAAAAGGACATGAACTCATCATTTTTATGGCTGCATAGTATTCCATGGTGTTTATGTGCCACATTTTCTTAATCCAGTCTATCATTGATGACATTTGGGTTGGCTCCAGGTCTTTGCTATTGTGAACAGTGCCGCAACAAACATACGTGTGCATGTGTCTTTATAGCAGCCTGATTTATAATCCTTTGGGTATATACCCAGTAATGGGATGGCTGGGTCAAATGGTAATTCTAGTTCTAGATCCTTGAGGAATCGCCACACTGTCTTCCACAATGGTTGAACTAGTTACAGTCCCATGAACAGTGTAAAAGCATTCCTATTTCTCCACATCCTCTCCAGCACCTGTTGTTTCCTGACTTTTTAACGATCACCATTCTAACTGGTGTGAGATGGTATCTCATTGTGGTTTTGATTTGCATTTCTCTGATGGCCAGTGGTGATGAGCATTTTTTTCATGTGTCTGTTGGCTGCATAAATGTCTTCTTTTGAGAAGTGTCTGTTCATATCCTTTCCCCACTTTTGATGGGGTTGATTTTTTCTTGTAAATTTGTTTAAGTTCTTTGTAGATTCTGGATATTAGCGCTTTGTCAGATGGGTAGATTGTAAAAATTTTCTGCCATTCTGTAGGTTGCCTGTTTACCCTGATGGTAGTTTCTTTTGCTGTGCAGAAGCTCTTTAGTTTACTTAGATTCCATTTGTCTATTATGGCTTTTGTTGCCATTGTTTTTGGTGTTTTAGTCATGAAGTCCTTGCCCATGCCTATATCCTGAATGGTATTGCCTAGGTTTTCTTCTAGGGTTTTTATCGTTTTAAGTCTAACATTTAAGTCTTTAATCCATCATGAATTAATTTTTGTATAAGGTATAAGGAAGGGATCCAGTTTCAGGTTTCTACATATGACTAGCCAGTTTTCCTAGCACCATTAATTAAATAGGGAATCCTTTCCCCATTTCTTCTTTTTGTTCGGTTTGTCAAAGATCAGATGGTTGTAAATATGTGGTATTATTTCTGAGGCCTCTGTTCTGTTCCGTTCCATTGGTCTGTATCTCTGTTTTGGTACCAGTACCATGCTGTTTTGGTTACTGTAGCCTTGTAGTATAGTTTGAAGTCAGGTAGCAGGATGCCTCCAGCTTTCTTCTTTTGGCTTAGGATTGTCTTGGAAACGTGGGCTCTTTTTTGGTTCCATATGAAGTTTAAAGTAGTTTTTTCCAATTCTGTGAAGAAAGTCATTGGTACCTTGATGGGGATGGCATTGAATCTATAAAGCACCTTGGGCAGTAAGGCCATTTTCATGAAATTGATGCTTCCTATCCA
>NW_012113253.1:4118062-4123603 GCF_000951035.1 Colobus angolensis palliatus
GATGTGGTGCTGAGAAGAATGTATATTCTGTTGATTTGGGGTGGAGAGTTCTGTAGATGTCTATTAGGTCTGCTTGGTACAGAGCTGAGTTCAATTCCTGGGTGTCCTTGTTAACTTTCTGTCTTGTTCATCTGTCTAATGTTGACAGTGGGGTGTTAAAGTCTCCCATTATTATTGTGTGGGAGTCTAAGTCTCTTTGTAGGTCTCTATGGACTTGCTTTATGAACCTGGGTGCTCCTGTATTGGGTGCATATATATTTAGGATAGTCAGCTCTTCTTGTTGAATTGATCCCTTTACCATTATGTAATGGCCTTCTTTGTCTCTTTTGATCTTTACTGGTTTAAAGTCTGTTTTATTAGAGACTAGGATTGCAACCCCTGCCTTTTTTTGTTTTCTATTTTCTTGGTAGATTTTCCTCCATCCCTCTATTTTGAGCCTATGTGTGTCTCTGCACGTTAGGTGGGTTTCCTGAATACAGCACACTGATGGGTCTTGACTCTATCCAATTTGTCAGTCTGTGTCTTTTAATTTGGGGCATTTGGCCCATTTACATTTAAGTTTAATATCGTTACGTGTGAATTTGATCATGTTATTATGATATTAGCTGGTTATTTTGCTCATTAGTTGATGCAGTTTCTTCCTAGGATCGATGTTCTTTACAATTTGGCATGTTTTTGCAGTGGCTAGTACCGATTGTTCCTTTTCATGCTTAGTGCTTCCTTCAGGAGCTCTTGTAAGGCAGGCCTGGTGGTGACAAAAATCTCTCAGCATTTGCCTGTCTGTAAAGGATTTTATTTCTGCTTCACTTATAAAGCTTAGTTTGGCTGGATATGAAATTCTGGGTTGCAAATTCTTTTCTTTAAGAAGGTTGCATATTGGCCCCCACTCTCTTCTGGCTTGTAAAGTTTCTGCCGAGAGATCCGCTGTTAGTCTGATGGGCTTCCCTTTGTGAATAACCAACCCTTTCTCTCTGGCTGTCCTTAACATTTTTTCCTTTGGTTCAACTTTGTTGAATCTGACAATTATGTGTCTTGGAGTTGCTCTTCTTGAGAAGTTTCTTTTGTGGTGTCTTCTGTGTTTCCTAATTTGAATGTTGGCCTGCCTTGCTAGGTTAGGGAAGTTCTCCTGGATAATATCCTGAAGAGTGTTTTCCAACTTGGTTCCATTCTCCCTGTCACCTTCAGGTACACCAATCAGACGTAGATTTGGTCTTTTCACATAGTCCCATACTTCTTGGAGGCTTTGTTCATGTTTCACCTAACACCATACTTTAATAAATTTCAGACAGATCAATTTTTTTTACAATGTAAAGATAAAATCATAACAGTATTAGAATAACAGAAATATGTATTAATCTTAGTGAAGAAGAAAGGGCCTTTTAAGTAGAACCTCAACAAAGGGTTTGATTCGGTATTTCTCCAAAGAAGATATATAAATAGCCAATGAGCATAAGAAAAGATGCTCAACATCACTGGTCATTAGGGAAATACAAATAAAAACCACTTCATACTCCCCAGAATGCTTATAATAAAAATACAGACAAGAGAATTAAAAACATATGTCCACACAAAAAGTTACATACAAATGTCTGTAATAGCATTACTCATAAAGCTAAAAAGGAGAAACTCAAAAGTTCATCAACTGATGAATAAAAGAGATGTGGTATATACATACAATGAAATATTATTCCATCATAAAAAGGAATGAATTACTGATTCATGCCACATAATAAATGAACTTTGAAAACATTATGCTAACTGAAAGAGCCAGTAACAAAAGGCTACATGTTGCATGATACTATTTTTATGAAATATACAGAATAGGCAAATCCATAGACATAAAGTAGATTAGTGGTTGCAGAGGACTGAGGAAAGAGAAGAATGAAAAGTGACTGCTAATGGGCACAAGTTTTCTGGGGTTTATGGAAATATTCTGGAATTAGATAGTGGTAATAGTTGGACAACTTCAAAAATAAACTAAACACCACTGAGGTGTATATTTTTAAAGCGTTAATTTTATGACACATGAATTATATCTCCATTAAAAATAAATAAATCAAGAGCCATAAAAGAAAAACATAGGCTGGGTAGGGTGGCTCATACCTGTAATCCCACCACTTTGGGAAGCAAAGGCAGAAGGATAACTTGAGCCTAGGAGTTTGAGACCGGCCTAAACAGGCTAGAGAGACGCCATCTCTACTAAAAATTTAAAAATAGAAAAAAATAGCTGGACATGGTGGCACACACTTGTAGTACCAGCTATTTGCGACGCTGAGGTGGAAAAATTGCTAGAGCCCAGGAGGTTGAGGCTGCAGTGAGCATGACTGTGCTACTGTACTCCAGCCTAGGCGACAAAGCCAGACTCTGTCTCAAAAAAAAAAAAAGAAAAGAAAAGAAAAAGAATACAATCCATCATAATGTATGTTTATGTTTATGCACTGGTAAAAAGAGTAATATAAGCAAAACTGAAAGATAATAAACTAGGGGAAAGTATTTGCAATCTGAAGTGAGCAGCATTCTAAGCTGGCTCCTACAATTCTCACCACCTGGTTTACACACCCTGGTCATCATCCCTCCCCTTGAATGTTGGCAGGATCTGTGAATCTGATGAGATATCACTCCTATTATTAGGTTACATTATATGACAAAGTGAGGTGATTTTGCAGATGTGATTAAGGTCCCTCCTTGGTTGACTTCAAACTAATCAAAAGGGAAATTAATTTTATCAGGCCCTAGGTGGGTCTGATACATCATGTTAGCCCTTTAAAAGAGACTTTAGAGGTCAGAGACAGAAGTCAGAGAGATCCCAAGCAGCACAGACTGGCTTTGAAAAAACAAACTGCCATGCTATGAAGAAGGCCATCTGATAGGGAATACTGGGTAGCCCCTAAGGGCTGAGGGCATGTCATACAATTGCAAGGTAGTGAATTCTGTCAACAACCAGGGAGTTTTGAAGAGGACCCTGAGCATGAGATGAGATTTCAGCCTCAGGAAACACCTTGATTTCAGCCTCCTGAGATCCTAAGCAGAAGACCCAGCTAAGCTAAATTGTACTCTAATCTTGACCTACACAAACTGAAATTAAAAAGTATGTTTTTATAATCCTCTAAGTGTGTGGTCATTCATTATATAGATACAGAAAACGAACATACAGTCCATTCCACAAAGAGTTATTTTCTATAATGTAAATGGAGATGCTAAAAATCCATGGAAATAAAAACCAAAAACCCAATGGAAAAATGGAAGAAGATATAAACAGAGTTTTAAAAGAAAAAACTATTCTTATACATATGCAGAAATGCTCAGTTTGACTCACTTATGATAAAAAAAGAAAAATTAGAAACATAATGCAGTATCATTTTTCATCTATTGCACTGGTAAAGATCAAAAGTTGTATAATATTGTGTTGGCTAATGAATTAGAAAGTAAAACCCTAATACCTATTGATAGAAGTATAACTTTGTGTATCCTTTCTATTGGGCAATATCACAATGACTACAAAAATTTAAACTGCATACATTCTTTAACCAAGAGATTGTACTTCTAGGAATTTTCGTTTATCTTACAGATTTACTATTATGCAAAACTATAAGTATGCACACACACACACACACGGGATTTATGTATCATGATAGCATTTGTAATAGAAAAAAAATGTGGTAATAATCTAACTGTCCATTATTACAGACTAAATAAATATGACACATCCACTAAAATTTATGAAGAAGAAGACTCTATCCACTGGTAAAGAAAGATTTCCAACATATGCTGCTAAATTAAAAAAGAAAGATAAGGAAATACTATATATAGTATGGTATCACTTCAAAGAAATAGATATATATATAGTGTACATACATATTCTTATATTTGCAGAGGATGTCTATAAAAATACACACTCAAACAAAAATAGTAACAGTGTTAGAGAAAAAAAAAAGAAAACAGAAACTGAGCAGCTGGAGTATGCAGTAAATATACAGAATAGGGGAGATAAGGCCAGGTGTGGTGGCTCACACTTTTAATCCAAGCTCTTTGGGAGGCCAAGACAGGCAGATCACTGGAGGTCAGGAGTTCGATAGCAGCCTGACCAACATGGTGAAACCCTGTCTCTACTAAAAATATAAAAATTATCCAGGCATGGTGGTACACACCTGTAATCCCAATTACTTGGGAGGCTGAGGCAGGAGAATCGCTTGAACCTGGGAGGCAGAGGTTGCAGTGAGCCGAGATCACGACATTACACTCTAGCCTGGTTGACAAAAGTGAAACTCTGTCTCAAACAAACAAACAAACAAACAATAGCAGAGATAATATACAGAAGAAATAAACCTTGAAACATGAGAAAATTCTTCTCCAAGAACTGAGAAGTCTTAAAATTTACTCCAAAACACATTCACAGAGAACATGCAAATCAAAAAATTTGAGTAATTATGGAAACAAGATTTTAAACCATTTTTATAAATAAGCATAGTAACTTTTTCAAGTACCTATCAAAGCCATCTCTATAGCAACAATACAAAGTCATTTTGAACAAAATAACTTTTAACACTTGCTGATGAAAAAATAATTTTAACTTTACTAAAAATATATACTTTTGTTCCGGTTCCAAAATGACAAAGAACCAAGCTGGCTTCACTCCCTCCACCCCCACAGAAAATGAAAAACAAATATACGGCACCAATTTATCATCAGCAATATCCCAGAATTCAAACATGAGGAAGAGACAGTTCCCAGGGCCACAAAGAAGGGAAAAAACTCCAAGAAAACTGTAAGATATTTGATGCCTTTCCCCATAATCTGCCCACCATGAAGTGCGTGGAATACTTGCGCAACTTACAATTTCTATACTGAATCTCAGTCCTGGAAACTGTTCCTTAACTCAATCAAAGGAGATGCCAAATCAGAGGGGCTAGTCCACAGCACCATGCTACAGGAGGTATATTCCACAGATCCTCTGGGCATGAACCCCTGGCCAGCCTCCCAACACTGCCAGAATATCCCCTTTGGACTTTTCCCATTCAAGATGGGCAGCAACCCAATCATCTACTATAGCCAGGCAAACTTTGGCTTAAGGTACCATCCAACACCAAAAAGAAGGCAGCAACCTAGAAAAAAAAAAAAAAAATCAACAGGTAAACTAAAAAGAATCTCTAAGAAAATAAGTCAAGTAAAAAACAAAACAAGCCAGACAGGGCAGACTGCAGACTGGAATAAATAATCTTTCAATGAAAAGACATAGAAAGACATCCACAAAAACAATAGCAAACAGGAAACCATTATCTCTCCAAATGGACAAACCAAGGAACCAGTTACTGATGCCACTGAGAGAGTGATATGTGAGCTCTCTCACATATAAAAATAGCAGTTTTAAGGAAACTCAGTGATCTCCGAGTTAACACAGAAAAGCAATTCAGATATTCATCTGAGAAATTTAACAAAGATATTAAAATAATTTTTTAAAAACAGAAATCTTGCAACTGAGAAATACATCAGCTGAACTGAAAAAAATCATAGCAGTTTTAAGGAAACTCAGTGATCTCCGAG
>NW_012113253.1:4124314-4129963 GCF_000951035.1 Colobus angolensis palliatus
CTGTAGTCCCAGTTACTCGGGAGGCTGAGGCAGGAGAATGGCCTAAACCCGGGAGGCGGAGCTTGCAGTGAGCTAAGATCCGGCCACTGCACTCCAGCCTGGGCGACAGAGCGAGACTCCGTCTCAAAAAATAAAAATAAAAAATAAAATACTAGAAGTCCTGGCATATATATATATATAATGTGACATATATAGAGAAAGGAATATTATTTGGCCCTAAAAAGAATGAAATCCTGTCATTTCCAGCAACATGGATGGAACTGGAGGTCATTATGTTAAGTGAAATAAGCCAAGCACAGAAGACCAAATATTACATGTTCTCACTTATGTGGGAGCTACAAAAGTGGATCTCATGAAGATCTCTAGAAAGTAGACTGATGGTTACCAGAGGTCAGAAAGGGCAGAGGGAAGGAGCATAAGGAGGTTGATCAATGGATGCAAATATACAATTAGATAGAAATAAGACCTAGTGTTTGATAGATCAGTAGGATGATACTAGTTAACAATAATCAATTGTACATTTCAAAATAGCCAGAAGAGAATAATTTGAATGTTCCCAGCATAAAGATAAGATATTTAGGTAATGGATATCCCAACTACCTTGATTTGATCTTTACATATTATATGAATGTGTCAAAATATCCTATGTACCCCCAAAATATGTATATGTATTATATATCAATAAAAAATCAAAAATACATAAATAAAAATGTGTACTTTTCATGTTACTTCATTTTTTTACTTCCAACCTATGAAGAAAAGTAACAAACTTTTTAAAAATGTCAAAGTCATGGCAAGTTTTGACATTTTTAAATGTCAGCAAAAAAAGATAACTTAAAATTATATGCTACGATTGAGTTCAGAAGTTGTTACCCTTGTCTTTGCACCCAGTTTAAGAGGCATGAAACAAAATTCTATTTGTATCTTTTTAAGAGAGGATGATTTTTTTATGGTCCACAGATCAATTTTGATAACCAATGTCAGATCAAAATGCATACAGCCCATTTAAAAATACTTTCATATGCATACCATTATGAAATCAAATGATGAAACATTTTAACAGCTTTCAAATGGCAGTTTGTATTTATTTTCTATCTATCAACCCTAATTAGCATAAAGCACTGTTCAACTATATGCTATCTTAGACCTCAACTGTATTTTCATCACAACATTTTGACTACTGAATCTCTCAGTCACCAAAATAAATAAAATAGCTTTTATTTAAGTTATCATACTAATTCCCAAGCAGGATGTATGATATATATGCCAATAATGTACTGATTTTCAATATGAAGACCAGTACAAAACTCCTTTCTTTCATTTATTCACAAATTTCTATTGATGACCATTTTTCATTCCACACAGAACAGCTGACCAGTGAAAACATTTTGGAAAGACACAAAAGAACAGATATACTGAAAAATAGAGGCAAGATATGGGGATACAGTTCATAGCATTTGAGTCCATAACTAATTGTTTGTAAGGTCTATCTTCATTCTTTTCCTGGGGTTCTGTCAGACACTCTAATATACTTATAATTCTTCCTTCTTTTTTCTTAAGCTTTTTTACTTATCTATTCATTCAGTCTTTCAACAACTATTTAATGAACACTACTCTGTATCAATTACTGTGTGAGGTGCTAGGAATACACTGAGGAAGAAGATACACGTGACTGTTGCATAATGAAATTTGTTTAATCTGTTCAATTCTTCCCTTTCTTTTGTAGAGAAAATTTAAATGTCTTAGTGTTGAAAAGCACTGGTTTTAAAATGCCTTTTAAAATGTCAACACTTACTAGTATAGTAAAGTTTTTCTGATAATGGAGCCAATGATTTACTCTTTGATTGCACACACACACATACACACAACTTGGAATTGAAATTGACTAAAATTAAACAGAACAGTTGTCTAATCTAAAGGAAAAGTCATGCTTCACGGCTAACTTATAAAATACACTTTGAACATCTTTGTCATCGTTGGGTTTTATTAAAATAATTCTACTAACTTTTGAAATTGATGTTGCTTCTTCAACAGGTTTATATTTTTCTTTTTGCAAGGATGTATTCTGTGACTACTAGCCCCCTAGTGGATAGCAAATGTCAACAAAAAATTTGCACAAGTTACACATTCATCAGTAAAAATGCATTTTCATTGTTAGCATCTTGCTGCTGAAATATTTATTGCAAATTTTTAAAATTACCAAATAATAAAATATACAAATATTTATAAATTTACACTATACAATAAATGACAAAACCACTGCAGAAAAAAAATCCAGACTACCTTCTGTAAATTCTATGACAAGACTGTTCAGCCACTATTTCCTACCCTAATTTATAATCTCCAACAACCTTATAGTCTCCCCTCTCAAATGCCAAAAAACGGATCATGACAAAACTGACCAATACATCAAAAGGCAAATGGCACAACAATGTCAAATACTTCTACCACCACCAAAGATCTTTCTATCACACTTCGTTTTAGTAGTGGCACCTTGCATCCTGTCCTTTAAAAAGAAATGTTAGCTGTCTTGTATCTGAAAAGTTAGGGAAAAGATGGATTATTGCTGATATTTCAGTTGAGAACTCTTCACCACACATGCATCCCACACAGTATGAAATCATGGCAGAAGCAGTATGTAAGTACAAAATGGGGACCTTCCAAACTCACCCCAGCTTATTTTAATGCAACTCTTAATAAAATACTTCGTATAAAATCCAGAACAAATGTCAATCTACGCAGAATGCCAGGACAGCATGTGTAAACGGGGACTGTCCTAGGCAAGCTGGCACGTGTTGCAACTCTATTTATAGGTCACTTAAATGAAGGAAAGTTGACAATGGTTCAAGTTTAATTCAGTTTAAAATAGAAATAGAGATTCTTTTTTTCACCTAAAAATTGAAATATTTAAGTTATGTATTCCAAGAGAACAAACTGACTTCTATGCAGTAAAACCAATTATTATACTATGTTAAACATTCTTTTTAAGGGAGATATTTTGTCTTTCAGAGCTCATATCATATTCTTGAAAATAAAAAGTCTATTAAGCATTGGCCATATAAGAACAGATCATTATTTGTCTTCAAGTCTATTAATCATCCTTTCAATAAAAGATAAAAATGCTACAGAAAAGACATCAGTCATGTTAAAGACATTTGTTAATTATTATAGTTTTCTCTCATTCATCATATGCACCAAGCATTTATTGAATGTGCATAAATTCATAGAAAGTGGCACGAAAGACATAGGCATTTTTGTTGCCTTTTTGTTTTACCTGTATTCTAAAAAGCATAAGAAGAAATATCTAGGAATAAAGGTTATGAGATCATTTGCTTCCAGGTTACTAGATCTTTTTTCACCTAAGAAAAACATTGGTGATTTATTTTTTCTAGTCACTTAGCTCTACAGTTTAACCTTTTTCTTAACCATACTTTTTTTCCTTTTACAAATTATTTCCCTTTACAACATTTTATCTTATTTCTCTCATGGTTATGCTATTTTTTCTTACCACATAGCACGGATGACCACTTCGAAAAAGAGTCATGACAATCATGGTCATGATTTCATGAAAGCAGACTACCCAGATAGTCCTTAAACCATATGTAATGCACACTTAGTAAATTCTAAATACAATTGATTGGTATTAGGTACACTATCAGCATTCTATAAATATAAGCATCTGAATCTACTGAAAAGATCCATTATTGAAACATTGATTATAAAGAAAATTTCATTAATTTAGACTCGATTTCACAGTAAGTCTTAAACATTTACTACTAATAAAATTTCAATGAAACCAGTGATTTTAAAATGTAGCAATTATGCACATAATTCTCCTTTAATTTTTTACTAAATATAATTTACATGCAATTAAAAGTACACAGATCTTAAATGTTACTACTGTAATAGCCATTGACAAATACATCACCCAGTAATCCATATCCCTATGGAAGATACAGAAGGTTTCCATCACCCCAGAAAGTTCCCTCAAGGAAAACATCGTTATGATTTCTTTTCTATAGATTTGTTTTATCTCTTCTTGACATTCATATAAATGGAATATCATATGTACTCTTTTGTGTCTAACTTCTTCCATTCATCACAATGATTTTGAGATTTATCCATGTTTCTGTGCATGTAAATAGTTCCCTCACTTCATTGATAAATAATACACTTATTTGAATATACCACAGTTTGTTTATTCATCCTCCTGTTGATGGACATATGGGAAGTTTCCACTTTGGAAATTCTATGAATGAGACTGCTATAAACATTATCATACAAGTATTTTGTAGATATATTACTTCATCTCTCTTAATTAAACACCTAGGAGTAGAACTGCTGGGTCATTGGGAAAGTGTATATTTAATTTTATAAGAAACTGTCAAATACTTTTCTAATGTTTAGACCATTTTATTTATTATTTATTTATTTATTTATTGAGACAGCGTCTCACTCAGTCACCCAGGCTGGAGTGCAGTGGTGCAATCTCAGCTCACTGCAACCTCTGCCTCCCGGGTTCAAGCAATTCTCATGCCTCAACCTCCTGAGTAGCTGGGATTACAGGCATGTGCCACCGCGCCCAGCTAATTTTTGTATTTGTAGTAGAGACGGGGTTTCACCATATTGGCCAAGCTGGTCTCAAATTCTTCACCTCAAATGATCTGCCTGCCTCAGCCTCCCATGTTTATACCATTTCAATTGTTTTATACTTTCATTAGCAAGATGTTAGCAGTCAAATTCCTCTTAATTCTCACAAAAGGTAAGTGTTGTCAGAATTTTTGTTGTTTTAAATCGTAGCATTCCTAGTGGATATATCAAAATATCTCCTTATAGTTTTTTGGGAGTTTTTTTTTTTGTCTTTTTTTTTTAGATGTAGTTTCGCTCTTGTCACCCAGGCTGGAGTGCAATGGCGCCATCTTGGCTCACCGCAACCACCACCTCCCGGATTCAAGTGATTCTCCTGCCTCAGCCTTCCTGAGCATAGCTGGGATTACAGGTATACACCACCACACCCGACTAACTTTGTATTTTTAGCAGAGATGGGGTTTCTCCATGTTGGTCAGGCTGGTCTTGAACTCCCAACCTCAGATGATCCACCCGCCTCTGCCTTCCAAAGTGCTGGGATTACAGGCGTGAGCCACCACTCCCGGCACTTTATAGTCTTGATTTGTATTTCTCAAATAACTAAACACATAGGACACTTCTTGTACTTACTAGCAATTTATATTTTTTTATAAACAGCCTATTTCAATTTCTTATACCTTACGGTTATTTTAAGTTAATGAATTTTAAGAGTGCTTTATATACCTTTTTAAGCAATAAGCAAATATTTTCTCTTGAAATTTCTTGAAATACAATGTGGTTATATAGTTTCTTAATAGTGTCTCAGTGAATAAAACTTTTATTTTGATGAAGTCTAATTTGTTGTGGATTTTTTTTTTTCATTTTATAGAATTAGTGCTTTCTGTGTCTTGTCTAAGAAATTATTTCTCTACTCCAGAGTCATGAACGCGTTTGGCTATATTGTTTTCTAAAATGTTTCTTATATAGCCTTAACCAAGATCAAATAATATTATCCAATATTTTCTTCCAGAAGTTTTATACTTTTTTGCATATGGATATTCAGTTATTCCAGCACCATTTGTT
>NW_012113253.1:4130153-4147309 GCF_000951035.1 Colobus angolensis palliatus
TGAAGTCTAATTTGTTGTGGATTTTTTTTTTTCATTTTATAGAATTAGTGCTTTCTGTGTCTTGTCTAAGAAATTATTGACTACTCCAAAATCTGGAAGAAGTTCTCCTCTAATTCCTCCTACAAGCTTTACAGTTTTAGCCAAAACCAAGATCAAATAATATTATCCAATATTTTCTTCCAGAAGTTTTATACTTTTTTGCATATGGATATTCAGTTATTCCAGCACCATTTGTTAAAAACACTATCCTTTCTTCTCTACTGAATTGCCTTTGCCTCTCTGTCGAAAATTACTTGTCTATACATGAATGGCTTTATATAAAGACTCTCCATTCTGTTTCACTGATCCATTTGTCTTTATGCCAATGCCACAATGTTTTGATTACTGTAGACTTAAAATGTATTCAAATCAGGTAGTGTTAGGCCTCTAACTTTGTTCTTCGTAAAAGCTGTTTTGGTTATTTCAAACATTTCTATTTTAATTTTAGAATCTATCTGTATATATAGATCAAATTGGGGAGAAATGATATCTTAACAATACTGAGTTGTATGATCCGTGAACACAGTTTATCTTTCCATTTATGCGGACTTTCTTTTATTTCTTTCATCAGTGTTTCAGTGTTTTCAACACACAAACCTTGTGCATATTTTGTTAGATTTATATCTAAGTACTTCATTTTTTGGTGCTAGTATAAATTTATTTTGTATTTTTAATGGTCTTAAATTTTTTTTTAATTTCTATTTATAAGTGTTTCCTTGCTACTATTTAGAAATATAAATGGTTATCAGATATTGACTATATTCTACAGCCTTACTAAACTCACCAGTTCTAGTAACAATTTTATAGATCCCTTTAATGTTCTCTATAAATATTCATGTTCTCTGTGAATAAAGTGTTAGTTCTTTCTTTTCAATCTAGATGCCTTTTATTTTATTTTATTATGCCTATTGTATAAGAGTAAATCCAGGCACTATTATTCCATCTGTACTGGAAGAAGAAGTGTTAAGTACATATTTTGAATATTATTTTTATTTTTAAATAATCAATGTCACAGAGATATTTGGAAAGTCATAAGTATTAGATAACAAGGAAATGGTGATTACCAAACTGCTAAATATTCATCATGCTGAACCTACCTTAAAACTTTACAGTTTAGATCCAAGATAATTGTTTTATATTTTTATTACCCTTGGTATTTTCATTAAGAGTCATCATGTAAGCAGTAAAATGTAGAAACAAATACTATACTGAAATTCAATAAATATCTGTTGAATGAATGAATTATAACAATGAATTATAATATGAACAAAGACAATCTTGCATTAATTTGTCATACAACTACCAGTTATAGGAGAAAAAAAATAGCGAAAGAGAATGCCTTCAAGTTTATCTCACGGCAGAGGAGCTTAAAATACAACACAATAAAGAATTTTAGAACTGGAAGTCTTCTCAGGATTTAGACTGTCTTTTCCCATTCCAGAGATGAGAAAACGGACACACAGAGAAAAAAATAAACATCTAGAAATGATGACACTATGGGCCTAGGTTTTCTGACTTCTAGTTCTTTCTCATCTACCAAACAAACTATCCATATTTCTTACTTTTTAACTTCTCTAAATGTTGTAGAAACTGCTACATATTAAATAAATAGTAAAATTTTGCAAATAAAAAAACTTTCCTACATTTCACTTATTTTCAACTACGAAAATTATGAAGCATCCAACTATTAAATAATTTCAAATGTAAGAAATATCAACTAAATGTTTTTAAACAGTTTTACTTTAGTTTTCACTGTTTTTATTTTCCTAACCAGAAAAAAATCGTTTTAAAATGTATTTCACAAGTTATTTTGAAATAAAAACATACTTGAAACTCAAAAATATTTTGCATCTAAGTTGATAAAGAATTGCAATTTTATGAGTATATGTTAAGTAAGTATTTGCCTACTCAACGCTAAGGTCTAGGGCCAACTTGATATTCATTCATTCAATAAATACTAATGGCCTATCTGTAAAACACTGTACCAAAACCTGTGAGAGAAATAACAAGTCATTTAAAAAGGTCAAAACTACTGCATCACGTTACAGATCAAAGCTCCTTAAAAGAATAACATACTTTTCTGTCTCAAATATAGTTACAAGTCCATAGAGATTTAAATTAAGTTGAACTGAAGTTTCTCTTTCTGAAGCCACTGGTTTCTGAATGGTATTGAAAAAACAAATTACTAATGCTTTAAACTGGAATCATATTCCTAGCATTACCTCCACTTCCCTGTCCAATTCAAATACTGCAAGAAAACCCATTCTGATAAGAAAGAAGAAAGAGAGAGAGAGAGAGAAGGATAGAAGCTGGGAGGCAGGGTGGGAGATAAAGGAACAAAAAAAATAGGTTTAATTGAAAAAATTTAAATGGTGACAAAAGAAGACAAAAGAAAATGGGCAAAGGGAGAAATTTCTACAACACTAAGAGAACTGCTCTCTAGGGCAGGGACTGGCACAGTTTTTCTCTAAAAGATCAGAGAGCAAATATTTGCAGGTTTTTTTTTTTTTTTTTTTGGAGACAGAGTTTCACGCTTGTTGCCTGGACTGGAGTGCAATGGCACGATCTTGGCTCACTGCAACCTCCAGCTTCCAGGTTCAAGCGATTCTGCCACCTCAGCCTCCCAAGTAGCTGGGATTATAGGCATACACCACCACATCCAGCTAATTTTTGTATTTTTAGTAAACATGGGGTTTCAAGATGTTGGCCAGGCTGGTCTCAAACCCCTGACTTCAGGTGATCCACCCTTCTCAGCCTCCCAAAGTGCTGGGATTACAGGCATGAGCCACTGCACCCATCCTATATTTGCAGTTTTGAGGCCCATATGGTCTTTCACAACAACTGAACTATGAAACTGTAGCTGAGAGCAGTCGTAGACAATAAGTAAATGAACAGCAGTGGCTGTGTTCCAAAAGAACTTTGTTTACAAAAACCAAATGGCAAGTCAAATTTGGCCCAGGTTCATAGTTTGCTGACCCCTTGCTGTAGGGGAAAAAATTCAAAGGACTCAATACTGGCTACAGATAAATGTCTAATTAACTACTGTATAATCTGCATTTTAAAATAAAAGAAATACTCTTTAAAGTGTTTCCCAAATAAACATTTATGTAAATTATAATGAGTTCCATTTTCTAGGCATAACTACCAAATCTGATACTAAACTCTAACTTCTTTCCTGACTAAAAGTAATTTTTGTGAACAAAAGGAGCTATTGGTTGGGCATTTATAAGGTTTGGAAAGAAGATATACAGTATGCTTTGAGTCATTTAGCATGAATTTATTAGTAATAGCAGCCAAAGCACCAGGCAAAAGAGAAAAGACTAAAAGGAACTACAACCTGTTGGCTCCCCACAATAAATCAATTTCAATCGTTTATTCAGGCCAGTACTTGTGAGTGAAAGAGGCAATAAGGAATATAAAATTTTTATTTGTTCTCATTACCGCCTTCTTCTAAGATTACAGATAGGCAACCGGGCGCAGTGGCTCATCCCTGTAATCCCAACACTTTGGGAGGCCGAGGTGGGTGGATCATCTGAGGTCAGGAGTATGAGACCAGCCTGGCCAACATGGTGAAACCCCGTCTCTACTAAAAACACAAAAAAATTAGCCGGGCATGGTGGCGAGTGCCTGTAATCCCAGCTACTTGGGAGGTTGAGGCAGGAGAATCGCTTGAACCCAGGAGGCGGAGGTTGCAGTGAGCTGAGATCATGCTACTGCACTCCAGCCTGAGCAACAAAGAGACTTCTGTCTCAAAACAAAACAAAACAAAACAAAAAACACAAAGATTACAGATAGGCTTTACCTTGTCTATAATGATGAATTAATTACTCATAAATTTATTGCATTTATTTTTAACATGCGTAACTTCCTGATGAAATGCATTCCAAAACTTAATATTCTATTATGTGACCTAGTGTTTTAGTATTTCATTGTATTGTTCCTAAACCTGCCTCTCTAAGCTCCACAAAAAGCTATCTCATGTGGTTAATTTTTAAACAAATGGAGTCTATATTCCTATTTTCCTTTTTTTTTTTTTTTGAGTCTGATCTTATCGATGTGTTACTCAAAAAATCTTATTTCTGACTGGATTCAGATTTAGAAGTAGAAGCTCGCAGACAGGAAAGTCTGACTTTCTTGGCAATTTGTTCCTGGCGCTTCTGTTTAGCCTCCTTCATTCTCTTGGTGGAAAGTTAAGCATATTCTGCAGCCTCTTCCTAATTTTTCTTAGTATGTTGCTTCTCAGGCAATATGCCGCCATTTGTGCTACAGGACATGTGGAGCAACAAGACGCTGAATCTTGGGTGCTTTGGTCCTAGGTTTCTTACCTTCTTTGTTTAAAGGCTTTCTTACAACATAGTGGCGGACATCATCTTCTTTAGAGAGATTGAAAAGTTTGAGGATTCTGCTAGCTCTTTTGGGCCCCAGGCAACAAGGCACCGTAGTATCAGTCAATCTGGGAATATACTTTTCTCCTTTTTTAACAATAACCAAGTTAGAACGCTCCAATTGGCATCCACAATGCAACCACAAACTGATATTCTCTTTCTTTCTCCAGTTCTTCTTGGTCTGTAACAGGAATGCCCCTTACTCATTAGCAGGTGGACACAGCCATGAATCAAGACACCCCACTTCATGGGGAATCATTGTTTGTCATTACCACCACTGATTAGGACCACATAACCCTTCCATTCTTCAACCAGAGCATCAGCAGCAACTTCTGTGGCCATATGCTTCTCATAAAAAGTGCAGTTTGTGTTTATTGTCCACTTCAATGAGTTTCTGGCAGCCAGTGGCTGGGAAGATGTCCAGTTTCATCTTGAAGGAGGTGAATGCCTCCGAGGTGCCATGAAAAAGAGCTCATTATCCATTTTATTTAGTCATTCATTCACTCATTTTTAAAAAATCCTATCTCCATTGGTTATCTATCTTTTTCATATACCTTGACCATTATAACTGCCATGTGGGGAACTTTCTTGATCTCTGAAGTCATTGTGTAGCAGATACTACCAGCAACCCAACCATATTGCCTCATAATTCACCATTCCCTACATAGTAATATCGGCTTACTATAAGTGTCTGTTACACTCTGCCTGAGCGCTTTCTCTAGCCAGTGAGTTTCAGAGAGTTAACAATTCCCAGGATCAGCCCTGGACCAACAACAAAGGAGAGTTGATAAATAAATACTCCAACTTTCTTGTCCTCTATATAGGATAACTCTGAGGTCTTTCTACCCAGTCTCCCAGAAGAAGTCTCCACAAGATTAAGATGACTGTTTTCCCCAAAGATAGGATTACATATACTGTTCCCTTTTACCACTTTTTAAAAGAACTGGTGCATTGTTTTCTTTTTCTCTTAAGATCCAGCAACGTATTGGAGTGGTGACTTTAGGTACCATCTAAAATGACTCCCAGTGGTCTTACTTGTTAGAACTGATACCTGAGAACCCACCATACTATATATACAATTTGTTTCTGCAGAAATGCATGACTTTGTACTTATTCACCACAGAAATAAATGTACCTGCTACTTCTGGGCAACAGAAATAGTATAAACCAAATTTAAATTTATCTTTATTCAAACAGAAAAATAAGGTATAGAAAAATAGGCCGAGCACGGTGGCTCACACCTGTAATCCCAGGTCTTTGGGACGCCGAGGTGGGCAGATCACGAGGTCATGAGATTGAGACCATCCTGGCCAACATGGTGAAACCCTGCCTCTATAAAGTACAAACAATTAGCCAAGCATGGTGGTGCACACCTGTAGTCCCAGCTACTTGGGAGGCTGAGGCAGGGGAATCACTTGAACCTAGGAGGCAGAGATTGCAGTGAGCCAAGATCGTGCCACTGCACTCCAGCCTGACAACAGTGTAAGACTCCGTTTCAAGAAAATAAATAAATAAATAAGGAAGAAAAAGAATCTTCCCATCAAAATCCTTTATTCTCCTTCCAAAGGTAGGAAATATAAGAGCCTTATATGCTATTTTAAGTATCACACTTTGAACACGGAGAAGCCCATAGAACTGAGCCAAAATAGTTACAACAGAGTTAGACCCAAGTATATGTTGGGTCTGCATATACTTGCTTGAAAAACCACATCATCCTTCAGCCCAGGATAGAATCTTTGGAGATATTGTTAACCTTCCCCATTATCTTAACTCCCACTTCCAACTAGTCCCATCAATCCAACTTCTATAAAGTGTCTTATAGCCATCTCTTCTTCATTCCCATTAGTCCAATGCCAGTCTGTCTTTCCTATGACAAAAACTTCTAAGTTCCCTGTTTTATTTCACTTCTTTATTCTGGGAAATCTATCTGATAACCTAACACTCCCACATCCCATCTAAGATAGTTCAAACCTATGATAGGTCAAGTCCTGAACATCACATACAGTATTTATGTAAAACATATGAATGTTTACATTACTTAGACAACTCACCATTCCCTAAACATTTCATGTATTGTTATCTCTGTTTGGAATGAAGACTAAAAGTAAAACATTTGCCTAAAGATTAAACAAAATGTTTACCTGTCTGAAGCTATGTCACTGGCAATGTGATGCTTCACGCCTGACCCATTTTTAATAGAATCCTGTCTTGTGAGCCCATGAGATCGACTTTTCTCCACTGCAGGTACAGATAGGTCACCTGAGGGTCCTTGGAACTGGGTCTGCTCATGTAGTTTTGGTTTCTTCTCCTGAGGTGCCTCCTCATTTCTTAGCCCTCGAAGAACCTTTTGATCAGGTTGCTGTGGTGTATTAGTTCCACTATTATAAAACCATGCTCCTGATTTAGTGAGGATTTCTTGTTGTTTTCGGCACAAATTACATACCCACATAACCTGCGCATGAAGACATAGGGGGAAAAAAATTAGTGTTCCCAAAAGTTAAAAACAAACAAAAAGAGACAAAAATTCAAGCAAACAAAAAATTATATGGTTATCCTTCTGAAGTTAAAACATAATCCTAATTAACTGCTACTGTAAATTAAATAATACATACTTTTTAAATTTTTCTGAATAATTCTAATGAAATAGACAACATTTATTGACCACAGAGATAGCAAACTAGAGTCCCAAATTGCTGATTGTTCGTTTGTACTATTTAATTAGTTTTATTTAAATTAGAGGCATTGTGTAACACACAGAAAATAGATTTTGAAGCTAGACAGTTGGGTTTAAATACCAACTCCAAAATTAGAAACTTTGCAACTTTCAACAAGGAACTGAACCTTCATATCTATAAAACTTAGTTTCCTTAATGATAAAATAGGGAAATAAAGATGATAATTTCCCTGTATTTTGAGGTTGAATATTAGAAATAATTTATTTAAAATATCTAGAATATTACTTGTTATAAAGAAAATTAGCTGTTAATATTAGGTTAACATTCTATCAGCAATTATATTATTCTTAAGGGGGCTTTTATTTTTTTCAAGTAGCACCTAATGGCTAAAATAAAGCTACAAGCTTTGTTGATCCTCTATTAAAAAACCTATTAATTGCTAATAATTTATAGTAATGCACTTGATGTTTTTACTGTGGCAAAAGACACAAAATAAAATTTGCCATTTTAACCATTTTTAATTGTATACCTCAGTAGCAGTAAGTATATTCACATTGTGAAACAGATCTTCAAAACTTTTCTTGCAAAACTGAAACTCTACACCCCATTAAACAGCAACAGCCCTTTTCCTCTCCCCAAATCCCAGCACAACTATTCTATACTCAATTTTTCAACAGATATATTTTTCAGATTCCAGAAATCTAAACATATTGTAATTAATATCTCTGTGGCCAGAAAACCCTTCACCCTTTTCCGAAAAATCCTTTTCAATTAATCATTTAAAAAGTCATATTATCATAAAATAAGCATTCATAATTCAAGTGTGTGAGTGCTAAATGTTTTGTTTATGTCAAATACTTACTCTTACACAGCTCTCCAGGTTGCTAAACATTTTCTCACATAAAATAAATTACAACAGTATAGATAATCACAGTAAAAGGTTCAACATGGTGTTTTCACGTAGATTTTTTACCTTATTGTCCATTATTCCAGTTCATAGTTTGCACAGATCTTATCACACAGCATTGTACTTGATCATTTTTATTATTTTTTTCTTTCATTGAATTGTATATACATTTCTTTTCTCCCCAATTAAATCTGAAGCTTATTGAAGGCAGGAACTACATCTTCCACTAACATAATAAAACCTTATAAATTATAGAATGGTAAGATATAAATGTTTGCTAAGTTTAAGTTGTTTAAAATTCTTCTGGGGGAAATATGGTAATAATATATTTGATATTATTAGGCCAAGATGTATGTTCATTAATTTCCTAAAGAATTAGTCATAAATAATATCAATATATGTATGTATTTTATTTTTATAAGTATTTTGATGTGAAAACACCATTATTTCACTGAAATTAAAAAGAATATGCCTCATTGTTCAAATTTCTTTTGCTATAATTGATTTGAATGGACATGAAATATATCTAACCCATCAACAGTCTCAAAAATCAAATCTGAGTCAGCATCTCAGTCTTTTGATGCCATCTTGTGACAAACGCAAGTACTGCAGATCTTTTAAAAAGTCACGCAAAACAGAACCACAAAATAATGCAAAAATAAATAAAGTTTGAATTTCAACTTTTCTATTTTAAACAAGTTGTTATTTATGCTTCAGTGATAATCTATTCTAGATTATTTTAAGATATAAATTTATCTGAATTAGGTCACACTCAGAGTACTGAAGAAGAGCATCCTTTCATGCCTGGTAATCAACAATGAAACAGAAATGAGAGCTTGTGAGACAGACAGTTATCCAATCACTATCATCTGCAGAAACAGCATTTTGCTGCTTTGTAGCAGTTGAAAAATAAAATTTTTCACAAGGTAAGCAGGTTACTTAATGTATTTTAGAGCAGAGCTTCTCAAAGAATATCCCAGGGAGAATAGCATCAGTATCACCAGAAGTGCAAATTCCCAGGTCCCACCCCAGACTTACTGAATAGGAAACTCTGGGGCAGTGCCTAGTAATATTTTTCCCCAAATCCTCCAGGTAATTCTGCCAGATTCTTCTTTAAAGCCACTCAGTAAATTGTAGGCTGATAAATAATAGCTCCTTTGGACAAATTCTCTATTTCTTATATTTCTGCTCCTTTTTTGGCTGTTCTCCAAGAAAGTATTCAGGTGTTCTGCAAGGCTTATGCTGCTACACAACCTGCAGCTCATCGAATCCATAGTCTGATTCTTCTCAACTTAGACAGACTTGTACTTCTCAAAAAACCTAATCTCACTTCAGTTCCCACAGCACTGCCAACTTCTCTTAGTCCCTGAATGATCCTCTATTTCTCTATGGCACAAGCTGTCTACTCTGCAGCTTCTTCTGCAAAGTTATCTCATCCCTCACTATAGATGGGTGTCATGTCTGGGACATGTAGTTATGCTCATGCTACACTACAACAAAGGATAGTTCTGGAAGTCAAGTCTGCCCTTTTCTTGGCCTTTCTGAATCATGATGCACTGCCAAGTTCATTCTGAAGTACTTATGCCCCTGAAGGATGCTAGGGCATCCCAAAGGGTGATTCCCTTCCATGGATCTCAAATAATAATAAGAGTAAAGGTGTCCTTCAATTTAACCAAAATGCATCCTCATCCTGGGTCAAAGCCTGGAAAGAAGAGACTGGAACATACCTCTAATCATCTACTGGCCTCACCTGTCTTCTTTCTCTTCCCCTACAATATAGAAGAATAGAAGAAGCAAGCTTTTCCTTGACTTTTCTTTTCTGTATACCTAATACTTTCCTCAAATACCCTCAGGCTTGAAGTAATGAGCTTCAATCTTCCCATTTCATCGATTTCATCCCTTAAGCCATCCATTGCCTTAAAGGAAAAGGAGAAAAAACACGCCAGCCAACACGCCAGCTTACTGATAAAAGAATCTAAATAGGAAGGCAATTATAATATAATATATGCATTACACGTGTTTTGAACATTGTCGGCTATGTTCAGAGATTAATATTTGCCCAAGTACAAAGTACAGACCAGATACACCTCGAGAAAGAGAAGTCCTGGTAGCTTCTGGTTTCTGATAAAATGGCTGATTTCCCAGCTTTAGGCAGGAGTTGTGGGGTGGAAGGAGGAAGGCTGAAGAAGATAGAAAAGGAAGCCTGGGCTGACACTTAAAGAATGTAAAAGTGGCCAAGCGTGGTGGTTCATGCCTGTAATTCCAGCACTTTGGGAGGCCAAGGTGGGAGGATCATGAGGTCAAGAGATTGAGACCATCCTGGCCAACATGGTGAAACCCCGTCTCTACTAAAATTACAAAAATTAACTGGGCGTGGTGGCACGTGCCTGTAGTCCCAGCTATTCAGGAGGCTGAGGCAGGAGAATCGCTTGAACCTGGGAGGGACAGGTTGCAGTGAGCTGAGATCTTGCCATTGCACTCCAGCCTGGCAACAGAGTGAGACTCTGTCTCAAAAAACAAAAAAGTTAAAAGTGCAAGTTTTGAATTTAGCAAAATCAACCAATAATAGCTCTCAAAAGAAACAGCACAACAGATCAAAGGTAGAAGGGCTTGGAGTAAATATCAGAAACTAGAAAACAGATGGTTTAGCAAGTCATAGGGAACAAAGCATGGGATTGCTGAAAACATGAAACTGCTACTAAGGTTGAACTTTAACACACTATTTAAAGCATGTTAGTATTAAGCTATTTCCTTTGAAAAGAAACAGATGGCATTATCAGAATTATTGAGGTATTCATTCAGTATGTGGGTACGCTCCAAAGAAATAGCAAATGAAACTCAACCAATTAAATTAGAGAACTGGGATGGATAAAATTACTAAGTATTAAGTTCTGTAAACTTACAATAAATAACTGGTTAAATCAGAAAACTGAAATAATCAGATAATTAAGTAGAAATTTTAACAGCTTCATAATTAATATGATGAGTACATCTTCCAAGTTTTGACAACTGTAAATGCCAAATATTAATTAAAAGACAGGAAATGATAATAAAAACAAGAGAATTAAGCTGAAAATACAATCATACATTATGCCATGAAGTTTGTATTACTAAAAATTTTAGATATCTACATTATTATTTATCGAAACAAAATACAAAATTGCAAAGAAATGCAATGTAACTTGCACTTAAAGCCTCAGATACATTATAATTAAAATTATACTGAGTTTTACCACTTTGCCTAAATTTAAACTTTTAACCCTCTCTATTACTTTCCCCAAACTCTATTTTTACCTGTACCTATGTAAGTAATTTGTTTTATGCCATGATATAAATCTAAACTTTTAACCTTTTTTTGCTGAAAGCAGACATGTCTTTCAAAAGAAAGACTGTTGTTTCTACACCCAGAATTTTAACTTATAAACGAATAAATAAAAATAAAAAACAAATGAAAGGAAACGAGCAGAGCTAAAGCCTCAGGCCTACTATGTCCCCAGCCAAAAAGAAGGTACCAGTGAATAAGAGCACAGGTCTTATGGTTTAGCAGAACTAGAAGTGCTCCATGTGAAATGAGAAACTGAAATTCATGTTCACGTCTGGATGCCTGGTGCCTTCTTCATTAATAAAAAAAAAAAAAGCTGAAAAAAGTGCTTTGGAAATCTCAACCTACACCTTCCTAGAAGCTGTAGGCTTAGGCAAGTGGGACACACTTGTAACTTTGACACTGAACAAAGCCTCCACAGACTTGGTTTATGTATATGAATTTGTAAGATCACTAATGTAAAATATCACTAATACATTAATTTGCAATATCACACAATACTATGATTGAGGCAAGACCCCAGCTCATTAACGAATATCTGGTTCTGAATTGGAGATCCCAGAGACTGCATGAAGGCAATCACGAAATTATTAATACGGAAGAAGTAAGTTCAGAGGAAAGAGGAAGGAAGAAAGAGAAGAAGAGAGAGAAAGACAGGAGGTCCTAGATGGTTTCACAGTTGACTTCTCCCAATCACTGAAGGAATAGCTATCTAAAACTTATACAAAATATTATAGAAGGGGGAAAAATGGAAACTTCTATGATTCAATTTATGAGACATTTTTAATGGCAATATCAGAAAATAGCAGTGGATCCATTTCCTGAATTGGCTGTTACAAATTACCCCAAACTGGTGGCGTAAAACAACAAGAAATGTATTCCCTCACAGCTCTGGGACCAGAAGTCCAATTTCAGTATCACCTGACCAAAATCAAGATATCAACAAGGCCACGCTCCTTCAGAAGGCTCTAGGGAAAACCAGTTCCTTATCTCCTCTGGCAATCAGCTTCTGGTGAGTATCATCATTCCTTGGCTTGTGACCACATCAATCCAATATTCAAGAACAGCATCTTTGAACTCTCTCTGTTAAATCTTCACATTGTCTTCTCCTCTGTGTTTGTGCACAGATACATATGCACTGATGATACAAGGGATTGCATTTAGGGCCGACCTGCATAATCTCCCTCTCTCAAGATCTTTACTGTATCACATCTGCATCTTTTTGGAGGAAAGGGAAGAGTTGGGGGCCATATAAGATAACATTCATAGGTTTCAGGAATTAAGACATGGTTATCTTTAGAGGGGCCATTTTTCTGCCTACCACAGACAAAATTAAAGTGAATAGCCCAATAGTACAAGTGGAAATGAATGCATACGTCTTAAAATCTTGAACCAAATCCTTAATTTTATATAGCAAATATATATGAGAAAGAAATGAACAAAGACGAACCTACCATGACAAAGGGGAAGATTACACCAAAGATGCAAGAATAGTTTAATTTCAAAAAACATATTAATGAAATTCATCAGATTATTTAATTAAAATAGAAATAAAATGACGTTATCAATACACATAGAAAAACCATTCAGCATTCATAAAATGCAAGATTCATTTGTGTGAAAACAATATAAAATCTAGCAACTAAATATTATAGAAATTAGCAATGATTTGACCTAGGAAAGGATATCTACAAAAAGTCTATATCCCATTTTATATTTAAGAATTAAAGGTAAGAGCATTCCTTTTAAAGTAAGAAATGAGCAAAGGATTCCCAGTATCACCACCTCTGTTCAACACTGTACTGGAGATGCTAGCCAAGTAAATCTCTCCTCAATCTCTCTCTCTCTGTCTCTCTCTCACACACACACAGACACACACAGACACACACACAGACACACACGAGAAAGGATGAAATAAAACTGTCCTTATTTGAACACTATTTGATTAAGAATGTCATTTGATTATGATACAAAATCTAAAAATCTACAGCCAAAATATTGAGTAGTAAGGGAGCTCAGTAAGTTTCCTCGATCAAATCATGATTAAGCAAAATAAACAGGATTTCTATACACCACCTATAACTAATGACAAAACATTAAATAAAATTTTTAAAGATGTCTGTTATAAAGAATAATAATAGGCTGGGCACGGTGGCTATGCCTATATTCCTAGCACTTTGGAAGGCTGAGGTGGGCAGATTGCTTGCGCTCAGGAGTTCAAGACCACCCTGGGCAAGATGGCAAAACCTGGTCTCTACAAAAAATTAAAAAATTAGCTGGGCACAGTGACATGGCCCACCCCAGCTACTTGGGGGGGCTGAGACAGGAGGAGCACTTGAGCCCAGCAGGTCGAGGCTCCAGTGAACCAAGATGTGCCCCTGCACTCCAGCCTGGGTGACAAAGTGAGACCTGTCTTAAGAAAAAAAAGAAAGAAAGAAAGAAAAGAAAATAACATACAAGAGTCCTCCAAACAAAAAAAACCCTCCTGAGGATCCATTCCAACATGGCCGAATAGGAACAGCTCCGGTGTGCAGCTCCCAGCAGGATCAAGGCAGGAGACGGGTGATTTCTACATTTCCAACTGAGCCTCTGCTGGTGATACTCAGGCAAACAGGGTCTGGAGTGGGCCTCAAGCAAACTCCAACAAACCTGCAGCTGAGGGATCTGACTGTTAGAAGAAAAACTAACAAACAGAAAGGAATAGCATCAACATCAACAAAAAGGACATTCACACCAAAACCCCATCTGTAGGACACCAACATCAAAGATCAAAGGTAGATAAAACCACAAAGATGGGGAAAACCAGAGCAGAAAGGCTGAAAATTCTAAAAACCAGAGCAACTCTTTGACTCCAAGGGATTACAGCCCCTCGCCAGTAACGGAACAAAGCTGGACGGAGAATGACTTTGATGAGCTGACAGAAGTACGCTTCAGAAGGTCGGTAATAACAAACTCCTCCAAGCTAAAGGAACATGTCCTAACCCAACGCAAGGAAGCTAAGAACCTTGAAAAAAGTTAGATGAATTGCTAAATAGAATAACCAGTTTAGAGAAGAACATAAACGAACTGATGGAGCTGAAAAGCACATCATGAGAACTTTGTGAAGCATACACAAGTATCATTAGCTGAATTGATCAAGTGGAAGAAAGGATATCAGAGATTGAAAATCAACTCAATGAGACAAAACAAGAAAACAAGATTAGAGAAAAAAAGAGTAAAAATGAATAAAGCCTCCAAGAAGTATGGGACAATGTGAAAAGACCAAATCTATATTTGATTGGTGTACCTGAAAGTGATGGGGTGAACAGAACCAAGTTGGAAAACATTCTTCAGTATATTATCAAGGAGAACTTACTCAGCCTAGCAAGGCAGGCCAACATTCAAATTCAGGAAATACAAAGAACACCACAAAGATACTCCTCAAAAAGAGCAACCCCAAAACACATAATCGTCAGATTCACCAAGGTTGAAATGAAGGAAAAAATGTTAATGACAGCCAGAGAGAAAGGGTGGGTTACCCACAAAGGGAAGCCCATCAGAGTAACAGTGGATATCTCAGCAGAAACCCTACAGGCCAGAAGAGAGTGGGGGCCAATATTCAACAGTCTTAAAGAAAAGATTTTTCAACCCAGAATTTCATATCCAGCCAAACTAAGCTGCATAAGTGAAGCAGAAATAAAATCCTTTACACACAAGGAAATGCTGAGAGATTTTGTCACCACCAGGCCTCATCTACAAGAGCTCCTGAAGGAAGCACTAAACATGGAAAGGAACAACCGGTACCAGCTATTGCAAAAACACACCAAATTGTACAGACCATCAACACTATGACAAAACTGCATAAACTAATGGGCAAAATAACCAGCTAGGATCTTAATGGAAGAAACAAATTCCCACATAACATACTAACCTTAAATGTAAAATGGGCTAAAGGCCCCAATTAAAAGACACAGACTGGCAAACTGGATAAAGAGTCAAGAACCATCGGTGTGCTATATTCAGGAGACCCAACTCACATTCGGAGACACATACAGGCTCAAAATAAAGGGATGGAGGAAGATCTACCAAGCAAATGGAAAGCAAAAAAAAAAAAAAAAAAAAAGCAGGGCTTCCAATCCTAGTCTCTGATAAAACAGACTTTAAACCATCAAAGATCAAAAGAGACAAAGAAGGCCATTACATAATGGTAAAGGGATCAATTCATCAGGAAGAGCTAACTATCCTAAATATATATGCACCCAATACAGGAGCATCCAGATTCATAAGAATGAAGTCCTTAGAGACCTACAAAGAGACTTAGACTCCCATACAATAATAATGGGAGACTTTAACACCCCACTGTCAATATTAGACAGATGAACGAGACAGAAAATTAACAAGGACACCCAAGAATTAAACTCAGCTCTGTACCAAGCAGACCTAATAGACATCTACAGAACTCTCCACCCCAAATCAACAGAATATACATTCTTCTCAGCACCACATCGCACTTATTCCAAAATTAACCACACAGTTGGAAGTAAAGCACTCCTCAGCAAATGTAAAAGAACACAAATCACAACAATCTCAGACCACAGTGCAATCAAATTAGAACTCAGGATCAAGAAACTCACTCAAAACCACACAACTACATGGAAACTGAACAACCTGCTCCTGAATGACTACTGGGTACATAACAAAATGAAGGCAGAAATAAACATGTTCTTTAAAACCAATGAGAACAAAGAAACAATGTACCAGAATCTCTAGGGCACATTTAAAGCAGTGTATAGAGGGAAATTTATAGCACTAAATGCCCACAAGAGAAAGCAGGAAAGATCTAAAATTGAGACCATAACATCACAATTAAAAGAACTAGAGAGAGGCTGGGGGAGGGGTGCCCGCCATTGCTGAGGCTTAAGTAGGTAAACAAAGCTGCCAAAAAGTTCAAACTGGGTGGAGCCCACCGCAGCTCAAGGGGGCCTGCCTGTCTCTGTAGACTCCATCTCTGGGGACAGGGCATAGCTAAACAAAAATCAACAGAAACCGCTGCAAATGTCAATGACTCTGTCTGACAGCTTTGAAGAGAGCAGTGGATCTCCCAGCACAGAGGTTGAGATCTGAGAATGGACAGACTGCCTGCTCAAGTGGGTCCCGGACCCCTGAGTAGCCTAACTGGGAGACAACCCCCACTAGGTGCAGACCAACACCTCACACCTCACACCTCACACAGTGGGATACACCCCTGAGACGAGGCTTCCAGAGCAAGAATCAGACAACAACACTGGCTGTTCAGCAATATTCTATTTTCTGCAGCCTCGGCTGCTGATACCCAGGCAAACAGGGTGTGGAGTAGACCTCAAGCAATCTCCAACAGACCTACAACTGAGGGTCCTGACTGTTAGAAGGAAAACTAGCAAACAGAAAGGACACCCACATAAAAACCTCTCAGTTCGTCACAGTCATCAAAGACCAAAGGAAGATAAAACCACAAAGATGAGGAAAAAGCAAGTCAGAAAAACTGGAAATTCAAAAAGTCAGAGCGCATCTCCCCCTCCAAAGGAACGCAGCTCATCGCAAGCAACGGATCAAAGCTGGATGGAGAATAACTTTGACGAGTTGAGAGAAGAAGGTTTCAATCAATCAAACTTCTCAGAGCTAAAGGAGGAACTACGTACCCAGCGCAAAGAAACTAAAAATCTTGAAAAAGGAAAGGAAGAATGGATAACTAGAATAATCAATGCAGAGAAGGCCATAAACGAACTGAGAGAGATAAAAACCATGACATGAGAAATACGTGACAAATGCACAAGCTTCAGTAACCGACTCGATCAACTGGAAGAAAGAGT
>NW_012113253.1:4152701-4153136 GCF_000951035.1 Colobus angolensis palliatus
CTTATCCACCATGATCAAATGGGCTTCATCCTGGGATGCAAGGCTGGTTCAACATACACAAATCAATAAATGTAATCCAGCATATAAACAGAACCAAAGACAAAAACCACAAGATTATCTCAACAGATGCAGAAAAGACCTTTGACAAAATTCAACAGCCCTTCATGCTAAAAACTCTCAATGAATCGGTATTGATGAAACATACCTCAAAATAATAAGAGCTATTTATGACAAACTCACATCCAATATCATACTGAAGGGGCAAAAACTGGAAGCATTCCCTTTGAAAACTGGCAGAGACAGGGATGTCCTCTCTCACTACTCCTATTCAACATAGTGGTGGAAGTTCTGGCTAGGGCAATCAGGCAAGAGAAAGAAACAAAGGTATTCAGTTAGGAAAAGAAGAAGTCAAATTGTCCCTGTTTGCAGATGACA
>NW_012113253.1:4155052-4155659 GCF_000951035.1 Colobus angolensis palliatus
AAATAAATAAATAAATAAATAAATCATTCACAAGTTTTAAAATAAATAAATAAACAAATAAAATAAAAATAAAAGAACTAGAGAAACAAGAGCAAGCACATTCAAAAGTCAGCAGAAAGCAAGAAATAACTAAGATAAGAGCAGAACTGAAGGAGATAGAAACATAAAAAACCCTTCAAAATGAATCCAGGAGCTCGTTTTTTTAAAAGATCAACAAAATTGATAGACTGCTAGCAAGACTAATAAAGACGAAAAGAGAGAAGAATCAAATAGATGCAATAAAAAATGATACAGGGGATATCACTACTGATCCCACAGAAATACAAACTACCATCAGAGAATACTATAAACACCTCTGTGCAAATAAACTAGAAAATCTACAAGAAATGGATAAATTTCTGGCACATACACCCTCCAAAGACTAAACCAGGAAGAAGCTGAATCTCTGAATAGACCAATAACAGGCTCTGAAATTCAGGCAATAATTAATAGACTACCAACCAAAAAAAAGGCCAGGACTAGATGGATTCACAGCCAAATTCTACCAGAGGTACAAAGAGGAGCTGGTACCATTCCTTCTGAAACTATTCCAATCAATAGAAAAAGA
>NW_012113253.1:4156425-4157892 GCF_000951035.1 Colobus angolensis palliatus
AGGAGCTGGTACCATTCCTTCTGAAACTATTCCAATCAATAGAAAAAGACAGAATCCTCCCTAACTCATTTTATGAGGCCAGCATCATCCTGATATGAAAGCCTGGCAGAGACACACACAAAAAAAGAGAAATTCAGACCAATATCCCTGATGAACATCAATGCAAAAATCCTCAATAAAATACTGGCAAACCGAATCCAGCAGCACATCAAAATAAGCGTATCCCCCATGATCAAGTCGGCTTCATCCCTGGGATGTAAGGCTGGTTTAACATACGCAAATCAGTAAACATAAACAAGCAATGACAAAAACCACATGATTTTCTCAATAGATGCAGAAAAGGCTGTTGACAAAATTCAACAGCACTTCATGCTAAAAACTCTCAATAAACTAGGTATTGATGGAATGTATCTCAAAATAATAAGAGTTATTTATGACAAACCCACAGCCAATATCATACTGAATGGGCAAAAACCGGAAGCATTCCCTTTGAAAACTGGCACAAGACAGGGATGCCCTCTTACCACTCCTATTCAATATCGTGTTGGAAGTTCTGGCCAGGACAATCAGGCAGGAGAAAGAAATAAAGGGTATTCAACTAGGAAAAAAGGAAGTCAAATTGTCCCTGTTTGGAGATGACATGATTGCATATTTAGAAAACCCCATCGTGTCACTCCAAATCTCCTTAAGCTGATAAGCAACTTCAACAAAGTCTCAGGATACAATATCAATGTGCAAAAATCACAAGCATTCCTATACACCAATAACAGACAAACAGAGAGCCAAATCACTGATGAGTTGACGGAGGTAGGCTTCAGAAGGTCGGTAATAACAAACTACTCCAGGCTAAAGGAACATGTCCTAACCCAATGCAAGGAAGCTAAGAACCTTGAAAAAAGTTAGATGAATTGCTAAATAGAATAAGCAGTTTAGAGAAGAATATAAATGAACTGATGGAGCTGAAAAAATCATCACAAGAACTTTGTGAAGCATACACAAGTAAGCATACACAAAGCAAACTTCAATTCACAATTGCTACAAGGAGAATAAAATACCTAGGAATCCAACTTACAAGGGATGTGAAGGACCTCTTCAAGGAGAACTACAAAACACTGCTCAATGAAATAAAAGAGGATACTAACAAATGGAAGAACATTCCATGCTCATGGACAGGAAGAATCAATATCATGAAAATGGCCGTACTGCCCAAGGTAATTTATAGATTCAATGCCATCCCCTTCAAGCTACCAATGACTTTCTTCACAGAATTGGAAAAAACTACTTTAAATTTCACGTGGAATCCAAAAACAGCTTGCACAGCCAAGACAATCCTAAGCCAAAAGAACTAAGCTGAAGGCATCCTGCTACCTGGCTTCAAACTATACTACAAGGCTACAGTAACCAAAACAGCATGGTAGTGGTACCAAAACAGAGATATAGACCAATGGAACAGAACAGAGGCCTCAG
>NW_012113253.1:4159218-4191335 GCF_000951035.1 Colobus angolensis palliatus
ATGTTATGCACACATACCCTAGAACTTAAAGTATAATAATAATAATAATAAATAATAAAAACTATAAAACTTCATTGAAAGCCCTGAAAGAGAACTTACATAAGTGGAGGGATTTACTATTTTGGCATGACTAGAACAAATACTAAAAGGATGTCAGTCTGCCCAAATTAAATCTATAAAATTCAATGCAATTTTAATCAAAACTCCTATCCTGTTTTCCACAGATTTTATCATGCTGATTATAAAATAAACATGAAAGAACCAAAGATAAGAAGAATCATGGTAGTTCTCAAGAGAAATAGCAGTTTAAGGTGGACTTGCTCTTCTTATTGTAAAGTGACAAAAATTAAGGTGGTGTGGGATTAGTTGACAGATGCTAATTAGAACATGCAACATAATAAAAGCTCCAGAAACAGACTCTCATATACATCGGTGTTGACCTTACAAATCAGTGGAGAAACAATGCACTATCAAATTCATATGGCTGGGACAACTGGTTGTCTCATTTTAGGAAAAAAAAGAGATTCTGACCTCACACCATATACAAAAAATCGATTTCAAATGGATTAAACACTGAAACATGAAAGGCAAAACTTCAAAGCTTTTAGAAAAAAACATCCAGAAAATCGTTATGAAATAACGAAAACAGAAGATTTCTTGACCCAGATACAAAAAGCACAAAGTATAATAAACTGAAATTTTTGATTACATTAAGGTTTTTTTTAACACTTTTGAATAGTAAAATAATATGATAAAGTAAAAAGAGTAAAAACCTTCTCTAGCAATCTGGGAGGAGTTTTATCGCAATATAGAGTTAACAAAGGATATTCATTTTGAATATATGAAGAATTCCCACAGTTTAATAAGAAAAAGACTAGGTCAAGGAATGAGTATGTAATTCCACAGAGAAGCCCAACTGGACTATATACAGGTGCTTAATAAATAGGTGCTTAATATCATCAGTCAGAAAATGCAAAATTAAATCAATTAGTTAACATTTCACACTCATCAGTTTGGCAATATTCGTAATTCTGACATCAAAAACTGGAGAAGTAAAGCAACCAATGCAAACATTCCCCTCAAGAATGTAAATTATTTCTACCAGTTTAGAGAGCCATTCTGCAGTATCTAGTGAAACTGAAAACAGATATCTATACTTTATGATCTAGAAATCTTACTTCTACCCTAGAGAAATTCTCAAGCAACCACAAGAAGCCATTAACAGAGACGTTCATTGAGCGCTGTCAATTTTACAAAAAAAAATTAGATAATCTACATCAGCATGACAATGCATAAACTGTAGCATATTCATGCAACAGAATTATATTCAACATTCAGAAGGAATTAGATTCAGACAAATCTAAATTTTCACACAACTCTCAAAATATAGAGATAAAGAAAGCAAGTTTCAGAAAAACATATACAGTATGATAACATAAAACTAAAACCCTTGTAAAATAGTAATATATATGGTTTACTAGTCTATAAGCATCAAGTATACAAATAAAAACATGGATGGAATAAGTTTTTAAAATAATTGTTGTACTCCTAAAAAAATACAAAACAAATACTATAGCGGGGCCAGGCGCGGTGGCTCAAGCCTGTAATCCCAGCACTTTGGGAGGCCGAAACGGGCGGGACGAGGTCAGGAGTTCGAGACCATCCTGGCTAACACAGTGAAACTCCATCTCTACTAAAAAATACAAAAAACTAGCCGGGCGAGGTGGCGGGCGCCTGTAGTCCCAGCTACTCGAGAGGCTGAGGCAGGAGAATGGCGTAAACCCGGGAGGCGGAGCTTGCAGTGAGCTGAGATCCGGCCACTGCACTCCAGCCTGGGCGACAGAGCGAGACTCCGTCTCAAAAAACAAAAACAAAAAACAAATACTATAGCAAAATATTAAGATACATATAATTGGTATTACTCTCTAAACTTTTTGATATATTTGAAATATTTCAAAATTTTAAAATGACGGGTAAGGAAAAACGGTAGGAGGAGATGGGTATGTACAACTAGGAATGTCCAACTTGGAACGAAGGAAGGTTAGTTGAACCTAATGGAAATATTTATTGATACTCATAATCACACTGGAAGTAAATGTGCATTTGACATAAATATATCAGTTAATTGAGAATTACTAAATTTTCACACAAATATAATTTTACAAATACAATATAGCTTATTTTCAGGCCTTGTGAAGCAGTGGGAGTATAAAATTCATTTTATAAATGTTCTGTTCTAAATGAAACTTTATCAAAAAAACTAGGAAGTGGTTTCCAAAGTAAATTAGTCATTGAGAAGCATTTGATTGTTTATTGATTATTATCAGAATAGGTCATTGTTGCCTTCATAATAAATGTAAAATTTAAAAATCTTATTTTAATTCAGAATTGCGTTCTAAGCTTAAATTCCTCCAAGTAATTTTTTTTTTAAGATAGTTGTTAAAACAGTGGGTATATCCTACAAGATTAAGGAAATGGAACATTTTTGCAGTTATTAAGTTTTCCCACTAGTCTGTGCTATAGCACTTTGTTCAATATGGCCCAACTGGATTCACTGCATATTGGTATCACATTGTTAAGCTATTTCTTCCCCTAAGAAACAAAACATTTCCATTAAAAATTTAGTAACTTCAGTAAAAGAAAAAGAATCAGTTGGAAAAGTATCATAATTCCCCATTAGAAAATGTGGTGATATTAATTAGAAGAATTATTTTCCATCACATATTTACTGATTCAAAGACTAAAGACATAAATACAAACAAATATACTATCAGTTGACAGTTTTCTTTTCCATTATACACAAGAATTTGCCAGTTATGATGCTTAAATTACAAAACTATAAGTCATTTCATCTTAAAATAACTTAAAGAGTGTAACTGGATTGTTTGCAACTCAATGGATAAATATTTGAGGGGATGGAGACCCCGTTCACTATGATGTGTTTATGACACGGTTTGGCTCTGTGTCCCCACCCAAATCTCACCTTGAATTGTAATAATCCCCACGTGCCAAGTATGGGACCAAGTGGAAATCATTGGATCATGGGAGCGGTTTACCCCATGCTGTTCCCATGCTAATGAGTCTCAGGAGATCTGATGGTTTTATAAGGGTCTGTTTTATAAGAGAATGAGTGCCAGCCATGTCCCCTGCTGGCACTCATTCTCTCTCCTGATGCCCTGTGAAGAGATGTGTTCTGCCATGATTGTAAGTTTCCTGAGGCTTTACCAGCAAAGTGGAACTGTGAGTCAATTAAACCACTTGTCTTTATAAATTACCCAGTGATATGGTTTGGCTGTGTCCCTAGCCAAATTTCATCTTGAATTCCCATGTGTTGTGGGAGGGACCCAGTAGAAGGTAATTGAATCATGGGGGCAGGTCTTTTTCGTGCTGTTCTCCTGACAGAGAATAAGTCTCAAGAGATCTGATGGTTTTAAAAAGGGCAGTTTCCCTGCATAAGCTCTCTTGTCTACCCCCATGTGAGATGGGCCTTTCACCTTCCGCCATGATTGTGAGGCCTCCCCAGCCACATGGAACTGTAAGTCCAATAAACCTCTTTCTTTTGTAAATTGCCCAGTCTTGGGTATGACTTTATGAGCAGCATGAAAACAGACTTACAACCAGTCTCAGGTATTTTTTCATAACAACATGAGAACGGACTAATACAGCTTATTTCACATTGTATGCATCTATCAAAACACCTCATGTTCCCCATAAATATATACACCTACTATGTACACCCAAAATTAAAAATATTAAAGTAAAATCATGGTTTAAAAAATGAAAAGAGAGTTTAGTTTTTCTTAAAATAGAAAGTGGCTGGGCGCGGTGGCTCACACCTGTAATCCCAGCACTTTGGGAGGGCGAGGCGGGCGGATCACGAGGTCAGGAGATCGAGACCATCCTGGCTAACATGGTGAAACCCCGTCTCTACTAAAAATACAAAAAAGTTAGCTGGGGGTGGTGGTGCATGCCCGTAATCCTAGCTACTCGGGAGGCTGAGGCAGAATTGCTTGAACCTGGGAGGCAGAGGTTGCAGTGAGCTGAGCTCATGCCATTGCACTCCAGCCAGCGCAACAAGAGTAAAATTGTCTCAAAAAAAAAAAAAATAGAAAGCATATGGCCAGGCACGGTAGCTAATGCCTGTAATCCCAGCACTTTGGGAGGTCGAGGCAGGCAGATCACCTGAGGTCGGGAGTTTGAGACCAGCCTGACCAACATGGAGAAACCCCGTCTCTACTAAAAATACAAAATTAGCTGGGGGTGGTGGTGCATGCCCGTAATCCTAGCTACTCGGGAGGCTGAGGCAGAATTGCTTGAACCTGGGAGGCAGAGGTTGCAGTGAGCTGAGCTCATGCCATTGCACTCCAGCCAGCGCAACAAGAGTAAAATTGTCTCAAAAAAAAAAAAAATAGAAAGTATATTCACATAGAAGGTTTCATTTAAAATAGTGATTGGAACACGAAAATTTCTGAAGAGGATAAATTATAAAAGACAAAGGACCAGACATAATTATATAAAGATTAACAGATGGTAAAGAAGATGATGCTTTATACAAATTGAAGAGAACTGAAGATGTAAACTAGAGGCAATGATGGTGAAATAGCAATGAAATTTGGTTATATGGAAATCACCAGCACAACCCTGGAGAGAAGAAATTTTTAAAGAAGGAATGCTAATTCAGAGAAAAAAGTTGGGGGTATAAAGCTTCATTCACCCGTTTCTCAGATTCCCACTGGTATGTATGTATGTGTGTGTGTGTGTGTGTATGTATGTATGTATATATGTATGTATGTGAGACAGGGTCTCATTCTGTTGCTCAGGCTGGAGTGCAGTGGTGTGATTGACCACGGCTCACTGCAGCCTCAACTTCCTAGGTTCAAGCGATCCTCCCACCTCAGCCTCTCAAGTAGCTGGGACTACAGGCACACACCACCATATCCAGCTAATTTTTTTTTTTAATTTTTTGTAGAGATAGGGTTTCACCATGTTTCCCAGTCTAGTCTTGAACTTCTAGACTCAAGGAATCTGCCTGCCTCAGCCTCTCAAAGTACTGGGATTATAGGTGTGAGCCACCACACCCTGCTAATTCTTGAAAACTTTAAGGTTAATGAACAAAACTATTTGAGATCCTCCATGATTTCTTGCAAATAAATTTCCAGAAGCCATGGACTAATATATGAACTTCCCTTTGTGAAGTGTGCTTCTTTCTCCTGTACTGCTAAAAAGCAATAGCATCACTAATCAAGTATAGTCATCTGACCTACTCCAAATGCAAGACAAGTCCAACTTTGCCCACCAAGGAGGATTTACTATTCTAAGATAAACTATATCACAACACTACCACAGCACAAAATTAAAAACACAGCCTTATTTATATCTAAGCTTCAGTATACTTGTATTTTGATTTATCTCAAACGTAACAAGTCCAAAAGTGAATTTCAGACCTTCACGAGGAAATTGCTCCATCTGCAGTCTTACCCATAGCAGTTAATGGCAACTTACCATTCTTCCAGTTTGCCTCAGGCCAAAAATCTTGGGAGTAATATTTTTCTCTCATATCCTACATATATTTCATCAGAGAATCTCTTATTACACTTTTAAGATATATCCACAAAGATGACATCTCACCACCTCCACCACAATTACCTTAGCCTAAGTCACCATGTACCTCTCATATAAATTATTTCTTCATAACTAATCTTCCAGCTTCTATTCTTTTCATACCTCCACTAATGTATCTTAACAAAACTATCAAACTAAGCCTTTAAAATGTGTTAAAATGTGAGTAAGATCAGGTCATATTGGCTTTTTGTTGTTGTTTTTTTTTTTTTTGGTCAGAACATTTTAATACATCCTGTTTTGCTCCAAATAAATGCCAAAGTCCTTACAATGACCCAAAAAGTTCTTTACAGTCTCACTCCCCAAACCTGTCTCTTACCATTTTTTGCTTCTCTGCTCCATGCTCACTTGCTCTGCCCTGGCCATACACTGGGTTCATCACTCTTCTTCCAACATTTCAAGCATGCTCCCACCATAGGGTCTTATTGTTTGTACCATACTTACTGTTATGTCCTTCTAGACTGCCTTTCCTCTAAACATATGCAGCACAGACTCCCTCATCCCTTTCAAGCTCAATTATCACTTTTTATGGCCACAAAAATTAAAAATGTATTCGTTTACACTTTCTCAAAGTCACTTACAATTTCTAATACTATTTATCTCATTTGTTGTCTGCACCTCCTAATTAGAACATATTCTCTGGAAGGTAAGAATCGTTTGTTTTAGTTCACTACTATTTCCCAGGTTCCTAAAAAAACACCAAAATGTGTTCAAAAAATTAGTGAATTAGTATATTAACTATAGGTATATAACAATTATACATTACTGCCTTTAAAATATGTATGCTTAGAAAATTTCTACAATCTAAATACTATGTGCTTTCATGAAAGTGTCTTTAAGAAAAAAATAAACAAACATGTAAGAACTTTATCATTTATATTTATTATAAAATGTTTCTAATAAAAATACTTTTAATAAAATTCAAAACACAGAAACAAAATATTTAGGATTATTTTATGTGCATTAAAATTAAATATTTAAATGAAAATATAATCTGGATTGCTTATCTCAGAAGTTTCCAGATTTGTTCAACTGAGGTATACTTTTGATATATCCCAACTGATTTTAGAACCTTACTAGGTCTTTTATTGGGAGGTGGACATATTTATTTATTCTGGATAAATATCCATTTCTATGTATAATACTCTTAACATATAATAACATTTCAGAAAAGCAGTTTAAATATAACTAGTTTTTGAGGTTCTGGAGAAAATACATTGCTGGTGGGAGTGTAAATTAGTTCAACCAATGTGGAAGACAGTGTGGTGATTCCTCAAAGTCCTAATGTCAGAAATACCATTCAACCCAGCAATCCCACTACTGGGTATATATCCAAAGGAATATAAATCATCCTATTATAAAGACACATGCACACATGTTCACTGCAGCACTATTCACAATAGCAAAGACATGGAATCAACCTAAATCCCCATCAATGATAGACTGAATAAAGAAAACGTGGTACACGTAACACACTGAATAATATGCAGGTGTAACAAAGAACAAGATCATGTCCATTGCAGGGACATGGATGGAGTTGGAGGCCATTATCCTTAGCAAACTCACACAGGAACAGAAAACAAAATACCACATGTTCTCACATAAAGTGGGAACTCCTGTAATCCCAGCATTTTGGGAGGCCAAGGCAGGCAGATCACGAGGTCAGGAGATCAAGACCATCCTGGCTAATACAATGAAACCCAGTCTCTACTAAAAATACAAAAAATTAGCAGGGTGTGGTAGCACGCACCTGTAGTCCTAACTACCCAGGAGACTGAGGCAGGATAATCACTTGAACCCAGGAGGCGGAGGTTGTAGTAAGCCCAGATGGCACCACTGCACTCCAGCCTGAGTGACAGAGCAAGACGCCGTCTCAAAAAAAAAAGTGGGAACTAAATGATGAGAACACAGGAATTCATAGAGGGGAACAACACACACTATGGCCTTTCAGAGGTTGCAGGGTGGGAAGAGGGAGAGGATCAGGAAAACAACTAATTGATATTAGGCTTAATACCTGAGTGATGAAATAATCTGCACAATGAACCCCCATGACACAAGTCCACCTCTGTAACAAACCTGAACATGTACCCATGAACTTAAAAGTTAAAAATAAAATAAATACAGCTACTCTTTAAAATACACCAGTAGGAACTAATAAGGTATCAGAGACCTCTTATACAATTCAGATATCCTGATTTCAAACTTACTACAAAGCTAGTTATAATGACAGTGAGATACTGGAATAAGGATAGACATACAGATCAAGGGAATAGAATTGAGAGTTCAGAAATAAACCCGTACATCTATGGTTAACTGATTTCCAACAAGGGAGCCAAGATCATTCAATGGGAATAGTCTTTTCAATAAATGGCACTGGAACAACTTGATATCCACATGCAAAACAATGAAGTTGGACCCCTAACTCATACTATACACAAAAATTAACTTAAAATGGACCAAAGACCTCAATGTAAGAACTAAAACTATATAATTATTAAAGAAAAAATAGGAATAAATCTTCATTACCTTGGTTTAGGCACTGTTTCTTAGATATTATGCCAAAAGAAGAGACAACCAAAACAAATAGATAAATTGGACTTCATAAAAAAACAAAACAAAACAAAAAAAACCCTTTTGGGCATCAAAGGGTATTTTCAAGAAAATGAAAAGATGACCCATAGAATAAGAAAAAATATTTGCAAATTATATATCTGATAAGGGTCTGGCATCCAAAATATATAAAGAACTCTTAAAACTCAACAATAAAAAGACAACCCAACTTTAAATGGGCAAAGAACTTGAATATTTCTGCACGAACATATCCAAATGGCCAAGAAGCACAAAAAGCAATGCTCAATGTCACTGGAAAATGCAAATCAAAAGCCACAATGAGATACCACTTCATATCCACTGAAATATATATCATTTTTTTAAAAGAACAGAAAATAAGTGTTGGTGAAGATGTGAGGATCCTGTAACTCTTGTACATTGTTGGTGGGAATGTAAAATGATATAGTTACTGTGAAAAACAACTTGGTACATAGGATTACCATATAACCCAGGAATTCCACTCCTAGGTAATATCCGAGATAATTGAAAACAAATGTTTACACAACTTGCAAATGAATGTGCACAACAGCATTATTCACAACAGCCAAAAAGTATAAACAACAAAAGTGTCTTTCAATTGATGAATGAATAACAAAATGTGGTATATCCATACAATGGAATATAATTCAGCCATAAAAAGGAACAAAGTACTAACTCTTGCCACAACACAGATGAGCCCTAAAAGCATAATATGTAATGTGCAGTATAGATAAACCCATAGAAGAAGAAAGTAGATTAGTGATTGCAGGGGTATAGGGAAGTAAAGGAGTGTCTACTAATGGGTACAGGGGTTTTTTGGGAAGATGGTGATGAAAATGTTCTGGAATTGGACAAATTATGATGGTTGCATGACACTGTTAAGGCACTAAAAACCACTAACTTATACACTTTAAAATAGTTAATTTTACTATATAAATATCTCACCTAAAAAAGGTTTTAATGTAGCTCTTCTACAGAAAATATTAGGCCCAGATGGCTTTTGTATTATTTCAGGCTTTTCTACAAGCAGATCCTGAGCCCAACATTTGATGCAAAGAAGTTTATTTGAATGACAATCCAAAAAAGTATAGTCAGAGTGGAGAAGTGAAACATGAAAGGGAGGAAAGCCAATAGATGTCAATTAAAGAGTAGATTATTTCTAGGGGCAAAGTTTGGCCATGATGAGACCTTCTCAGAATCAACCCACTGAGGAGCAAGGGGTCTGGGGTATTTATATATTAGCTCATTGGCATGCCTGTCTCTCCCCTTCAGGTTAGGCCTGTTCCCTTGGCCATAAAATGCCCTTAGGCATAGAGGTACAGGATGCTATTGTTATGTTCAGGAACCATTTATTTGCAGGTACCATTTGGAATGAGCTGAAGGCATATCAGTAGGGTTCATATAAAAATTGCTAGTTTTGCAGGTGAATCCTACTAAACTTTTCAGGAACCATTAATTCGTATCTTATGTAAATTGTTCCATAAAATTAAATTTTAAAAAATAAAGCCATACAGCTCATTTTATGAAAATAATATAATTTTGACACAAGATAAGCAAAGCACATACCAATTCCACTGACATATATTTGGAGCCAAAATATAAGCGAAAACTTAAATATAAAACTCCTGGCCGGGCACAGTGGTTCATGCCTGTAATCCCAGCACTTTGGGAAGCTGAGGTGGGCGGATCACAAGGTTAAGAGATCGAGACCATCGTGGCCAACATGATGACACCCCGTCTCTACTAAAAACACAAAAATCAGCTGGGTGTGGTGGCGTATGCCTGTAGTCCCAGCTACTTGGGAGGCTGAAGCAGAAGGATCACTTAAACCTGGGAGGCAGAGGTTGCAATGAGCCAAGATCCTGCCACTGCACTTCAGCCTGGCGACAGAGCGACACTCCATCTCAAAAAACAAACAAACAAAAAACAACAAAAAATCCTACACAACTACGAAACCTATCATATTATAATTAATACTATTTAACTCCTTGAATGTAAGGATGATCCAATTCAAATGTACTTCAACATACTAATAGACTAAAGGAGAAAAACAAACATGTGATTCTCTCAATCAATGAAGAAAAAGCATTTAATAAAGTTCAACCCCATTTATGTCTTAAAGTAATTATTAGAAAACTAGAAATACACGTGTTTTTCTTTAACTTGGTAATAGAAATAGGAATAAAAGGACATGTCCTTAGGACAGTAAAGATTATATATCAAAACACTGTGTCAAAGATTATACTTAATGGGGAAGTTTTAGATTCATTCTCTTTAAATTTGCATACTATCTGACCAGATAAAACCAGGTTTTCTCAAATACTTCCATAGAGCATAAATTAATATATGTTTACAATATAAATGTAAACAAAAGAATCTGTGATATCAATAAAATCATAAGACAAGTAATAAAGAAATATAGATGCTAATTATAGGAGATGACAAAAAAGAAACTTCAGCTCAGTTATGTCATTTTTAAATGATCTTGATAGCTGAGTAAACTATAATGTGGGTTTTTCATCCTAATAATCCAGAGTTATCAATTTTTAAAGAATATTTTCAAATCAGACACTGTTAACCCAATGGAATAGAAACTACAGATAAACAAATTTATCTGGCATAATTCTGCAGTCATCATAATTTTCTTAACTTAGTTTCTCAATAGATCTCTAAAGTATTCATTATAGTCAATTGCCAAATATCTTGAAAAGACAGAAATATGTGGCTGATTCCTGTTATATACATGAAATACAGAATGCATTTGTAGATTAGATATTGACATAAATGGAGTTGTGTCAATAGCTAACAAAAGTACTTGCTTATTAAAGGTGCAGATCTGTGTCCAGAGAACATTAGTGATGCTACAGTTATACACCCATGACTAAAACAAGGTACTTGCCAAACAAATTTTGGAAGAGGGCATAAAAAGAACTTAATTCTATTTCCACTAATACTGGGAAATATAATTTGAGGGTAAGGAGCAGTTGAGATTATTATTTTTAACTGATATCTTTATAAAAAATCTTAATTGCTAATAATGTAGATCAGACCTTAAAAAGCCTGTTCATGGTATGCTATCTAATAATAAACTAATGCTATTTAATAACTTGAAATTTGTTAGAATTCATAAAGCATTAAGAACGGTATGAGTATATATAAGATAATGTCCTCAGACATATAATCTTCCTGGGAAAGTGACTCCTAATTATGAAAGAATGCACTGCTCCAGAGGACCCAAGAGATTCTGCTCTTGAGACATTGTTGTCAAAGGAAACAGTATGAAACCATCTCTTTTGAAGCATCATTTATTGGCAAAACATTCAAACCCTAAAGTAAACTATTCACATTATAAGAAAACAGATGGTACTAGCAACTTACAAACAGTTACTCAAGACTGGCTTTGGAGAGCTTTTATAAATTAATATTGCTTACTACTAAAGCTAGGAAATCTTATATGACCAAAAGGGTTACTGTGCCTGCTACAAAAGTGAAAAGCTAAAAGGATGTTGCCTGATAAGTCTGTCAGTGCAATTGTATTAAACCCTTACAGATATCATTAAACTTTGTAGAGTTTATAAAACTGCAGGAGGCATTATTCAGATTGTGGCAAAAGTAATGGTAGACAGAAGATATTACTTACAGACTCATTATGTACATATGGTTCCAGTCATTTGCAATCATAACAAAAATAACGTATTTGATGAAATGATGGCACATACAAGAGACTTGCCCAGGAATCCACTAGTTAAGAGAATTCAAAACTGCGAATACTCACATTTGGGTTGTTTTGGTTTTAGTTGGCTAAATATATAAGGATCTTCAGGATCTTTATATCCATCTCAAGAATGGAGTTGACTCAGTGGATAATCATAAGAAATAGCCTAATGGATAACACCTATACTTTAAAGCCTACATTGAAAGCATTCATGTTCATAAACAAACTGTTCTTAAAAAGTTGAGTCCTGATTGGAGTATCAGATGCTACCATTAACATGGGAACTATTATTAATACAGCATTAATACATATAATATTGAATTTTTTCAAGTGGTGAGTAAGTAAACAGAGTGCACTCATACATAGCTTTTGTCACATTACGTAATCACATTCTCAGATGATCTGTATTAACATACTTATTTAAATTGCAAAGTAAAGTGAGACTTTCTCTGACAGTTTCCTATGGCTGATTGGTTTGACAACAGGACCAGCTTTGGCAGTTAGCTCACGTTTCACATTTTCTACAAACTCAAAGCTAAATATACAGTTCTAAGATACTTATAAAAATAATTTAAAGTATGTGAAAAGGCAAAATAACTTTATCAATAGTAATTGTAATGGGCAGGGACACTAAAATTAGCATTTTCCAAATCCTTTTTAGCATATTGGCTTAAACAAGGTGCCTCTAAGTGAAAGGATGGTTAAGTTTAAATAGTCATTTGATAAGTCTTGGTACAGCTTTTTTGGTATAAGTCCCAGAAACAGACAGAATGACTCACCAACTGGGTAACAAATCATTTTGCAAGCCTAGTGTTTTCAATTATTTGCTTTCAACAAGTTGAGGAAAAACCTAAATTAACAGTCAGCTGATATATAATTAAAAATAATTTGTGATGATAGATTACTATAATTTTGTTCACATAATTTGGAAAGAGTTCAAAGAATTGAGCGAATTGTTTTAACCAAACTCCTTCTATTCACATCTAGTCATTAATGTGAACATATTTCCTCAGCATTTGCATCTATAAAAATGAAGGAAACAGAAATAGAATTGATGCTGAATTCTATCTGGGTCTGTACTAAGTAATATTTGTCCATGGATTTATGAACAATTTTGAAAGAAAACCAGTCCCTTTTGTCTCATTAAGAAGTGAATTTCTAGTAAAATTTTATGTCTTATATTTAATTACTTGTAATGAAAATTTGCACTTATTTTAAACAATTGTGTATTAATAATTATTACAATTAAACTCAATCCAATAGATAGCTTTCAAAACTTTAAGACTTATAGTCACTGAAATTCTTAAAATGTTTAATTTCAATTTATATACATATTTTGTTGAAAAAATATAAAAAGGTTATCTTTTTAAAAATTCTAGCAAAAAATATATTACATGTGTAGGAAATGTAAATAAAAATTCAATAAAAAACAAGGAAAGAAAACTTTCAATTGTTAAACAAAAAGTTTGTTCATGTGTTTGTTTCATTTTTAAGGCTAATTGAAGTTATCAAATTGCTATGCTATTTATATTCCACTGGATACATTTTTAAAGAGGCTGTAATAGTTTTACTGTAAAAGGTCATATTGATAATATGCTAGAATTTGTACTCTTTGCAACCACTTAAACATACAATGAAAATGTTAGATGTCATCTTAAAAAGATGTGATGAAGTAACAGGTTTTTCAAAATTAAATTAAGGATTCGAAGTAAACATATTTCAAGATCAGTGTCAGAACTGCCATCACAGCTACTGCTTATAATATTCAGCCTCCTCCACCCATCTCCTAACCCCAGACTAGATAACTTCCCCAATCCATAACCATCTTCCATTGAGCTAAAGGGTACAATATTTTCTGAGCAAAGTCATAAATTGCTATCCTCTATAGGAAGTCCTATAAGCCAGGCGTTGCCTACTGAGGCATTTCTTCCCTTCTCTACCATCTGACTGCCAAGAAGTCAGGAGGCATCTAGGTTAAGTCAGCATGGCTTATGCAGTAATACCCACTAATATTCTATTTAATCACCATTTATAAAATTGTTTCTGTGAGAAAATACATTTCACGTTCCCACTTGGCATATTAACAATGTATATTCTTCCTCTCCTTTCTCTTCACTGCCCCACAATCTTAATAGTAGTGACTATTCTGACAACAGATGAAAAGCTACATATCACTGAACACTAACAGAATGTTAACTTCCTATGTTGGCATAAAATAATACTTATCTAAACCAATCATTTCCCATCCACTCTAAATTAAAGTACAAAGGGTGGATATTCTCCTCTGGGCCTGGGACAAGGTTCATATTTATAAATATGCATCTTAATCTATTTCCACCATCCAATATAATAAAAAGGGCCCTCAAAAGTGAAATAGACCCCAAGATATATAATGATGACACTTATGGACTTAGTCTATGGTACAAAGAAATAGACTAGCCAGTGAGCACTCTATTACACTTGAGTGTTATGTTTTGCTCCTAGAAACTATTGGTCCCTGAGAAGCAGAAAAAGGAATCCCTTGGAAGGCACACTGAGGAAGGAGTAATACATGATAAAGAGATAATTGTCACAATATCTAATTGAACTATTCATTTTTATTTTCTATGTTCTCTTAATTTCAAATGACTGGATCAAAAGTTAGAAAGCGAATATAAAGTAAACAGAGAAAAAAATCACCAGGTCTGTTGCAGCCAGTGTTTTAGCTAAATTCCAGAGATATGCCTGACACAATTTTTAAATTTTTTAAATAATAAATATCGAAGTGTAAATCAAAGTGACTGAACTTTAAAATCTTTCCACTTCAATCTGGGGTATATAATGTGTTATACAATAACTTAATAAAATAATGATCTCATTTTATGTCTTTTTTCTTATTTCATCTGCTCATTTTGGGTTGAGGGCAGGGAAGAAAATTATTGATATCAGGAAATATCTATTTCATTCAATCACTGAATTATTTATATATTAATAAACAATTATTGAACACATATTACTGTGTACCAAACCCTATGCTACTTACTAGAAACAAAGTATTAAAGAAGACAGACATGTTCCTATTCTCATGGAATTTATCGTCTAGTGGAGAAGATACACAATAAACAAGTAAACAGACATATAAACAAAATAATTATGTAAGTGTGCTTTCAAGAAAAATCAGAGTGATACGACGAGAGTAGGTGATGTTGAGGGAAGTAACACCCTACAGAGGGTAGTTAGAGAAGAACCCTGTAAAATGATGACAGGAGAACTATATCAAAGATGAGAATGAGCTTGCATGTAAAAATCTGGTGAAGTGCATTACAGGTATAAGAAACAACATATGTAAATGCCTTTAGGTAGGAAAGGGCTTGGTTGCTTCAGGAACAGAAATACCTGAGGGGAAGAATGGTAGGAGATGTTAGAAAGATAGTCAGAAGCCAGATTGCGTTTCGCCTTCCCTGTGCGCCCCAATAGGAAGCTATGTGAGTAAGCACGTGAGAATGAAAATGACACGATCTGATTGCATTTTGAAAAATACCATCCTAGTAGATGTATGCAAGTGTGGAGAAAAGAAGCAAAGAGACCAATTAAGAAGTTATTCCAGGCTGGGCACAGTGGCTCACTCCTGTAATCCCAGCACTTTGGGAGACCGAGGCGGGAGGATCACCAGAGGTTGGGAGTTTGAGACAAGCCTGGCCAACATGGTGAAACCCTATCTCTACTAAAAATAGAAAAAAGTTAGCCAGGTATGGTGGCATGCACTTATAATCCCAGCTTCTCAAGAGGCTGAGGCAGGAGAACCACTTGAACCCAGGAGGCGGAGGTTGCAGTGAGCTGAGATTGTGCCCCTGTACTCCAGCCTGGGCAGCAGAGTGAGACTCTGTCTCAAAAAAAAAAAAAAAACAAAAAAAGAAAGAAAAGGAAAGGAAAAATTATGCCTAGAGGTTTTTGGTCAAAGGAATAAAGTATCTAATAATGCTTTCAGAGGGATGCATATTAAGTTTGAGACACATACTACATATCTAAGGAAACATGTCATAGAATACACATTTAGAAAATAGTGGTACACAGATTATATTTAAAGTCCATCTTCTATTCTCTCACTCTTGGAATTTCACTTGATACTACAGATAAAATAGATGGCTGATCTGAGGAAAACAAGCCCAATAATTCACAATTCATTCCTACTCACAAAGGTCTATAAGATTCTGTTCTACTTAAATGTCAACCCTAGTATAACATAAAAGAAAAACTCTTCATGGAAAAGGTGTCATTTGTAGTGACAAAACTCAATTATAGGCCATTATATTATGCTTCAAGAATTCTTAAAGTCCTCCCAAAAACAAACCAAAATTTTGTTTCTATACAAAATCCAATTTTCAAATTAAAATCAGTTGAGAACTAAACTTGAGCCAAACATGAGTAACTATGAAGAGAAATAGGTTTTTTAGATTTCTGCCAGCCAATTCATAACTGGACATAATAGAACAAAATTAGTCCAAGGTAAGGGTAAAAGAAATCAAGGCCATATTCTCACTAATACCAGAATATAGTTTTGTGTCCCTTCACTTGGGTAAAAAATATGAATAAGTTATTTCTCATAATGAATAGATTCAAAACATGCAGAAGTTCAAGCTAATAAACTGGTTAGGTCTGTTCATACAAGTGACAAAATGGAACTAGCTATTTGTTGTACTGTTCTCCTCTTTAAAATGTAGCCCTATGGGTCTTTGATGTCAAAAACTTCTATTATCCATTGTTCTGTAGAATTCCAGCTTAACTCAATATAACAGAAATTAAACTCTAAAAATATTCTAATTGCCATGGGTTACTTCAAGGAACTCAAATTTTGACTTGAGTTTTGACTCACATTACAACCAGCATGATTGCACATTAAAATATTCTGAAAATTACTATGGCTATAAAACCCAAATTATATTAAATGAAAAGCTGAGCTGCAAAGAAAGAAAAGCCAAGGTACCAAAACAGAAGATGGAATTTCAAACCAGAATATTATGCTCATAAACTGACATTGTGTAATTTAGATTTTAATACCTATGCAGGAACAACACAGAATTTAAAAATAAAGCCTAAGTACTACATAGGCTGAAGAGCTGAATCTAAGATGATGCAAAAAGCCAGGGTATTTAAAACTCAATATCTTTAATGAAAAGATAAACTAGAAAAAGTTCATCTACTGACAAAAGAAAGCACAAAGAAGTACATCTCTGCTTATACTCTCTGGACTAATAAAAAAACGTCTCTCCCAGTAATTCAGAACATTGTCCTATACTTCACATGCAGGTTTACAATTTGCAGCTTGGTCCACGAACCAAGAAACCTGAAATCATCAAGAACACTAATCCCAGGCCAAATATTCCAGGAAAACACTTAGAAGAAAAATTTAAAACTCTTAAGGGACACACCATCAACAATGGCTGCCAAAGAGTCCCAGGAATTGAGGTCCTCCAAAAGTAAGTTCACAGGTGAAAATTATAAATCACATGAGTGGAATAATCTACCATGAATGAACATCAGCAACCATAAAAAATAGAATCAAAACCAAAAGAACTTCAAATAAAAGAACAACATATTAAAAATTATAAATATGTTAAAAATTATTAATGATGTAAAGGAGTAAATAAAAACACTAAAAAGCATTAAACATATATGAAATAAAATAGAACTTCTGGAAATTAAAAATATTTTCATTGACATTTGTCTGTTTCTGCTTAGGCTATAGAAAGTAACAAGAAAATATCACTCCCACTTTAACAATGAAAATCAGCCAGATTCAACTACAAAACCTGTTTTCTGGAGCCCTTCACTGTACTAAGGTCAAAAAGAAATTTACTGAACTGAAAACCAACATTTAACAAGCCTCTTTGAGGAGAAAGCAAAGCAGCTTTCATCGCTAACAGAGCAATGAGAAGAGGAGGAAGCTGCCACAGATGTGAGGAGAAATAGGCTGAACTTTTACCAAATATTGAAAAGACTGAGTGTGGGTTGGTGTAGCAGTGTTAGTATCCCTGCAACCCCAGACACAGGGGAATCTAAACTCACTTAGTGACTATTTTCCATGAACCCTTACCAACTGCTCATAAAAAAGACTACTGACAGGACAGAAAACCTGAGAGACAGCTCTTCAGTGGCACAGAAGTGTGGTTAGAAAACTGAGAGAAGAACCCTCCAGTATTTCAGGCCTTATAATAAGAGGTAGTAGAAAACATCCATTATCACTAAGGGATGATCATGGGAACTGAGAGACACCCTTGACCAAAAAAGAAATAGGCACAAGAGGCCTACCAAAGCTTGCAGATGTAGCCAGAGATCTGAGGAACCCTTCAGACATGCTAGACTTTGCACTTAGTATGAAAGCATCTGCAAATGACAGAACTGCAGAAATGTTAAAACAGACACTCTGTCAGGAATAGGCATATAGTACCTGTTGCCAAGGCAGGAGAGTTGAGAGAAAACCTGCAGATACTCCAGTCCTTACAAGGAATAACAAGCAGAGCGTGTCTACTATTTCAACTGAGAAACAATGGAGTTCACAAGACAAAAAAAGAAATAAAAATACTAATATGTTTAAAGTACTAAAAAAAAAAAAAAAGAGAACCATTCAACCTAGAATTACAAATTCATAAAATATATCCTCAAAAAAGTGGATAAAATAAAGACATTTTCAGATGCACAAAAGTTGAAATATTTCATCCCTAGCAAACCTGCACTAAAAGAAATGTTTTTAAAAAAAGCTTGTAGGCTGGGTGCAGCAGCTCACATCTGTAATCCCAACACTTTGGGAGGACGAGGTGGGTAGATCACGAGGTCAAGAGATCAAGACCATCCAGGCCAACATGGTGAAACCCCATCTCTACTGAAAATACAAAAATTAGCTGGGCGTGGTGGCGTGTGCCTGTAGCCCCAGCTACTTGGGAGGCTAAGGCAGGAGAATCACTTGAACCCGGGAGGCAGAGCTTGCAGTGAGCAGAGATCATGCCACCAGGAGGCAGAGCTTGCAGTGAGCAGAGATCATGCCTTGGACTCCAGCCTGGTGACAGAGGGAGACTCTGTCTAAAAAAAAAAAAAGCTCTTAGGAGAGGTAGGTAGAGCAAGATGGTCACATAGAAGCCTCCAGTGATCATTCCCACTGTAGAAACACCAAATTGAACAACTATCCACACAAAAATCACCATCATAAAAACCCAAATCAGGTGAGCAATCACAGTATCTGGTTTTAACAACATATTAAGAAAAGAGGAACTGAAGAGGATAGAAAATACCATCTTAAATCACCTACACCACCCATCCCCAAGTCCACAGCAGCAATCATGAAGTATGGAAAGAGAATCTGTGAGTTTGGAGGAAGGACAGAACGGTGAGTATGGGACTTAGTGTTGGAACTCAGTGCTGACCTGTTACAGTGGAAAGCAACACCAGCCAGCACTCAGCCACCACCCACAGAAGAAGCATTTAGATCAGTCCTAGCCAGACTCCCAGCAGTGAAAACCTGAGTTCAGACAAGCCTTATCACCATGTGCCAAAGTGTTCCGGGGTACTAAATAAACTTGAAAGTCATTCTAGGCCACCACAATTGTGATTCCTGGACAACTCCTGGTGCTATGCTGGGCTTGAAGCCAGTGAACTTGGGGAGCAAGCAACCAAGTGAGACACCAGCTGAGGTAGCAAAGGGAGTGTTTGTACCACCCTTTCCCCCAGCCCCAGACAGTGCAGCTCACACTACTGGGAGAGACTTCATTCCTCTGCTTGGAAAAGTAAAAAGGATTTGTCTTGCAACATGGATACAAGTTAAGCCACAGTAGAACAGGGTCCCAGGCAGAGTCATGAAGTCCCCATTCCAGGCTCTAGCTCCCAAACAACATTGCTAGACACACCTTGGGCAAGAAGAGAACCCACTGCCTTGAATAGAAGAACTCAGTCCTGGAAGGAATCATCACCTGCAGACTAAAGGGCCCTTGGACCCAGAATAAACACCAGTAGAAGCCAGGCAGTACTTGCTGTGGGCCTTGAGTGAGACTCACAGCCATGTGCCCTCAGGTGTTACTCAGCACATTCCAGGCTATGGTGGTTAATAGATTCCTGCTGCGTGAGAAAAGGAAAGGGAAGAGTAAAAAGGACTTTGTCTTGCAGCTGTACCAGCTCAGTGACAGTGTGGTAGGGCACCAAGTGAGCTCATGGAGTCCCACTTCCAAGCCTTCACTCCTTGACCCTGGACCTACCCTGAGTCAGAAGGGAGCCGACTACCCTGAAGGGAGAGACTCCGGATTTGAAGTATTCACTACAAGCTAACTAAGAAGATCTTGGTACTTGAGTGAACATCAGCAGAAGTTAGGTAGTAGAGGCCATAGGTCCGTGGTGATGGCGATGAGGGAAAAGTCCTCTTTGGAAGGAGAGGGGAGAGTGGGAAAGATTTTGTCTTTCAGCTTGGATACCAGCTCAGCTGCAGTAGTACAGAGCACCAGCTAGATTTTGAGGGTTCCCAACTCCAGGCCCTGGCTCCCAGATGATATCTCTGGACCCACCCAGGACTGAGGAAAACTTAACACACTGAAAGGAAGGATGGAAGCCTGGCAGGCTTTAATCACCTGCTGATTTCTATAGCGCCCTTGAGCCTTGAGTGAACATAGATGATATGTTCACCAGTGGTCATTACGGGCCTTAAGCAACCCCCAGGGCTCTGCTGCCTTTGGATCTGACCTAGCACAGTCACAGTGGTGTAGACCACAGGAGTGCTTGTGTCACTCCTCCCACAACCCCAGGCAGCTCAGCACAAAGAGAGGCTCCATTTCTTTGGGGAAACGAAGGGAAGACAAGAGTCTCTGCCTAGTAATACATGAAATTCTCCCAGATCTTACCCAAGACCACCATGGCATTAGCACCTAGGTGAGTCTGTTAGAGTCACAGCATTAATGGGCTGGGGGTGCCCCCTTACATAGATATGGCTACAGTGACCAAAAACTTAGATCACAACACCCAAGTCCCTTGGAATACTTGGAAAACCTACCCAAGAAAGTACAAGTACAAACAACCTCAGACTGTAAAGACTACAATAAATACCTAACTCTTCAATGCCCAGACATCAACAAACATCAACAAGCAACAAGACTATCCAAGAAAACACGACTTCACCAAACAGACTAAGGCATAAGAGAGACAGATATGTGACCTTTCAGGTAGAAAATTCAAAATAGCTGTTTTGAAGAAGCTCAATGAAATTCAAGATAACATGGAAAAGGAATTCAGAATCCTATCAGATAAATTTAACAAAGAGATTGAAATGATTAAAAAAGAATCAAGCAGAAATTCTGGAGTTCAGAAATGCAACTGACATACTGAAGAATGCATCAGAGTCTCTTAATGGCAAAATTGATCAAGGAGAAGAACGAATTAGTGAGCTTGCAGACAGCCTATTTGGATAAACACTGAGATAGAAGACAAAAGAAAAAATAATGAAAAAGAATAAAGCAGGACTACAAGATTTAGAAAATAGCTTCAAAATGGCAAATCTAAGAGTTAATTGGCCTGAAAGAGGAGATAAGAGTTAGAAAGTTTGTTCAAAGTTTGTTCCTATACCTACAGAAAGCTATCAATATTAAAGTGCAAGAAGATTAGAATACCAAAATTTAACTCCAAGAAGACTACCTCAAAACATTTAATAATCAAACTCCTGAAGGTCAAGGATAAAAGCTTCTTTTCAGCTACAGAAACAAACAAAACAACATAGAATGGAGCTCCAATATGTCTAGCAGCAGACTTCTCAGTGGAAACCTTATGGACTAGGAGAGAGTGGCATGACATCTTTCAAGTGGGAAAGAAAAAAAACAAACTTTTATCCTTGAACAGTACATCCAGTGTGATATGGTTTGGCTGTGTCCCCAACCAAATCTCACCTTGAATTGTAGCTTCCACAATTCCCATGTGTCATGGGAGGGACCCTGTGGGAGGTAACTGAATCATGGAGTGCGTCATTCCCATGCTGATCTCATGATAGTGAATAAGTCTCACAAGATCTGATGGTCTTATAAAGAGGAGTTCCCCTGCACAAGCTCTCTCTTGACTTCCACCATCCATGTAAGATGTGACTTTACTCTTCCTCGCCTTCTGCCATGACTGTGAGGTCTCCCACTCATATGGAACTGTGAGTCAATTAAACCTCTTTCCTTTGTAAGTTATCCAGTCTCAGATACATATTTATCAGCAACATAAAAATGAACTAATACACAGTGAAAACATCCTTAAAACATGAGGGAGAAATACAGACTTTCCCAGACAAAATAAAGCTGAGAGATTTCATCAACATCAGATCTGTCCTACAGAAAATACTAGAGTTCTTCACTCTCAAAGAAAATAATGTTAATGAGCAATAAAAAATTATCCGAAGGTACAAAACTCATTGCTAATGGTAACCACACAGAAAAACACAGAAGATTATACCAATGCAATTGTGATGTGTAAACTACTCATAACTTGAGTAGAAAAACCAAAAGATGAATCTATGAAGATAGTAACTACAAAAAATTTCCAGACAAAGACAGTATAATAAGATATAAATAGAAACAACAAAAGTTAAAAAGTGGGGAAATTAGGTTAAAGTGTACAAGTTAGCTATATTTAGACAAAATAAATTTCAAGACAAAAACTATAAAAAGAGACAAAGAAGGTCATTATATAATGATAATGGTGTCAATCAGCAAAAGAATATAACAATTGCAAATACACAATCACCCAACACTGAAGCACCCAGAAATAGAAAGCGAATATTATTAGAGGTCCTCTATATATATAACAACTGCAAAAATATAATTACCCAACACTGGAGCACCCAGAAATAGAAAGCAAATATTACTAGAGCTAAAGAAAGAGAGAAAGACCCAACCCTCCTGCCACCCACCGACAATACAATGATACCTGAAGACTTCAACACCCCACTCTCAGCACTGGACAAATCATCCTGGCAGACAGTCAACAAAGAAACATCAAACATAATCTGCAGTATAGTCCCAATGGACCTAATAGATAATTACAGAACACTGCATCCAACAACTACAGAATATACATTATTTTCCTCAGCACATGAATCATTCTCAAGCATAGACCATATGCTAGGCCACGAAACAAGTCTAAAAATTCAAGAAAAACTAACACTATATTAAGTATCTTCTCTGACCACAATGAAATAAAACTAAAAATCAATAACAAGAGGAATTTTAATAACCATATTAACACATGGAAATTAAACAATGCTCCTGAGTGACTTGTAGGCCAATGAACAAATTAAGAAGGAAACTGAAAAGTTTCTTGAAACAAATGAAAATGGAAATACAACATACCAAAACCTATGGGGTACAGCAAAAGTAGTACTAAGAAGAAAGTTCATAGCAATAAACGAATACAAAAAAAGTAGAAAAACTTAAACAAACAGTGCATCTTAAAGAACTAGAAAACCAAACCCAAAATTAGTAGAAGTAATAATAAAAACCATACCAGAAATAAATGAAAATAAAATGAAAAAATACAAAAGATCAATAAAACAAAGTTAGTATTTTGAAAAGGTAAACAAAATAAACAAACTTTTAGCCAGACTAAGAAAAAAAGAAGGAAAACTGAAATAAATCAAATCAGACATGAAAAAGGAGATATTAAAATTGATATTGCAGAAAGTCAAAGGATCATTAGAGGCTACTATGAACACCAATATGCCAATAAGTTGGAAAACCTAGAAAAAATAGATAAATTCATAGACACATACAACCTACCAAGATCCAAACATGAAGAACTCCAAAGCTTGGCTAGACCAAGAACAAGTAATGAGATCAAAGCCATAATTAAAAGTTTCCCAGCAAAGAAAAGCCCAGGATCCAATGTCTTCATTGTTGAATTTTACCAAACAGTTAAGGAAAAACTTATACCAATCTTACTCACAGTATTCCCAAAAATAAAGAAGGGAATACTTCCAAACTAATTCTACGAGGCCATTATGACCCTGATACCAAAATCAGACAAAGACACAGTGAAAAACAGAAAAACTAAAGGCCGAAATCACTGATGAACATTGATGCAAAAATTCTCAACACAGTACTAGCAAACCAAATTCAACAATACGTTAGAAAGATTATTCATCATGACCAAATGAGATTTATCCCAGGGATACAAGGATGGCTCAACATACGTAAATCAATCAATTTGTTGCATCATGTCAACAGAATGAAGGACAAAAATGACATGATCATTTCAACTGATAACAATAAAGCAAGTGATACAATTCACCATTCTTTCAAGATAGAAATCTTAAAAAAAAAAAAAAAAGAGCATACCTCAACAAAATAAAAGCCATATGTAACAGGACAATATCTAGCATAACACTGTACAGGGAAAAACTTTTTAAAAAGGGCACAGAAAACTAAAAGAAGGGTACATCCCCCAAAAAAAGGGTATAGAGCGAACATACCTCAACAAAATAAAAGCCATGTATGACAGACCCACAGCTAGTAACATAGTGAACAGGGAACAACTAGAAGCATTTCCCCTTAGATCTGGAACAAGACAATAATGACCACTTTCGCCACTTTTATTCAACATAGTACTGGAAGTCCTAGATAGAGCAACCAGAAAAGAATTCATCTGGAAAAACCTAAAGACTCCACCAAAAACCTATTCAAACTGATAAATTCAGTAAAGTTCCAGAATATAAAATCAACATACCAAAATCAGTAGCATTGCTATATGCCAACAGTAAAAAATCTGAAAAACAAATCAAGAAAGCCATCCCATTTACAATAAACACAAATAATATCAAACACCTAGGAATTAACCAAAGAAGTAAAAGATCTCTAGAACAAAAATTGTAAAACATTAATGGAGGAAACTGAAGAGAACACACACACAAAAATGAAAAGATATTCCATGTTCATTGACTGGAAAGATCAATCTTGTTAAAGTGTCCATACTACCCAAAGTAACTGACAGATTCAATGAGATCCCTATTAAAATACCAGTAAGATTCTTCACAGAAATTAAAAAATAGTAAAATTTGTATGGAAACACAAAAGACCTAGAATAGACAAAGCTATCTTAAGGAAAAAGAGTAATACTGGAGGTATCACATTACTTGATTTCAAATTATACTACCAAGCTACATTAATGAAAACAGCACAGTACTAACATAAAAACAGACACATAGATCAATGGATCACAATACAGAACCCAGAAACAAATCCATACATCAACAGTGAACTTATTGTTGACAAAGGTTCCAAGAACATACACTGGGAAAATGTCAGTCTCTTCAATAAAAGGTGCTGGGGAAACTGCATATCCATATACAGAAGAATAAAACTAGATCCCAATCTCTTGCCAAAAGACTTATATCTAGCACCTGAAACTATGAAACTACTACCATGTAGGACACACTCCAGGACATTGGTCTGGGCAAAGATTTCTTGAGTAATATCTTAAAGCAGAGGCAACCAAAGCAAAAGTGAACAAACGAGATCACATGAAGTTAAAAAAAAAAAAAAAAAGTCTGCAAATCAAAGGAAATAAACAAAGTGAAGAGACAACCCACAGAATAGAAGAAAATACTTGCAAACTATCATCAAGTAAAATTTATAATATAACAAAATGACAAGTTATATAGATTATTTCAGTTTCATAAGTGAATATATTGTTATTTCACATTATTCTCAAGAGTCTAGCTAATGCAATTAAACAAGAGAAATAAATGAGAAAGAAGGTAAATTATTATTATTTTCTGGTCACATGGTTGCATATTGTTAAAATTCAAGAGAAACAACTAAAAAATTCAAATAATATCATTCAGAAAGGTAGCTGTGTACATTAACACACAAAACACAATATTCTTTCTATATAAAAACAAGTAGAAGTAGTAAAAATATTTTATTTATAATCTTAAAATAAAATTATTAAGAAATACATAAAATTGGCTGGGCGCGGTAGCTCACGCCTGCAATCCCAGCACTTTGGGAGGCCGAGGTGGGCGGATCATAAGGTCAGCAGTTCAAGACCAGCCTGGCCAACATGGTGAAACCCTGTCTCTACTAAAAATACAAAAATTAGCTGGGCATAGTGGTGCATGCCTACAGTCTCAGCTATCTGGGAGGCTGAAGCAGGAGAACTGCTTTAACTGGGACCCAGGAGACAGAAGTTGCAGTGAGCTGAGATAGCACCACTGCACTCCAGCCTGAGCTACAAAGTGAGACTCCGTCTCAAAAAAAAAAAAAAATATATATATATATATATACACACACACACACATATATATACACACACATATATATATACACACACATATATACATACACACACATACACACACTCTCTCTCTCTATATATATATATTATAAATAATCCTATTGAAGGACATAAAGGAAGGTGAATAGATCAAAAACATTCTAATTTTGAATATGAAGACTTAATATCATAAAGATGACAATTCTTCCCAAACTTATCCATAAATTAAATGTGACCCCAGTAAAACACACCTATATGGGCTATTTAGGATTAAATAAATTGATTCTAAAATAAAGAAAGAAAACTAAATAAAAAAAGTATAGCAGGGGAATATCTTTGCATCCCTGAGACAGGGAAAGATTGCTTAGGCTACAAAAAGCACTAACCATAAAAGAAAAAGTTAATAAATTGGACATCATCAAAATGTAAATTATCTGTGTTCCAAAATACATCATTAAGAAAATGAAAACCCAAGCCACAGACAGAAAATATTCTCAATCCTTAACAGATGCTCCTTGCCTTACAATGGGGATATGTCCTATAAACCCAACATTAAGCTGAAAATATCTTAAGTTAAAAGCTTATTTTCAACTTACAATATCTTTAACTTATGATGGGTTTATTTAGATGTAACTCCATCATAAGTCAAGGGGCATAATAAATGCATATTGCTTTCTCACCATTGTAAAGTTAAAAATTATAAGTCAAACCATCATAAGTCAGGAACCATCTATATATGATATTTGTTCGGTATATATAGAGTGAGAACATCTGTAAGTCAATAATAAAAAGACAAACAACCCAAATTTAGGCATAAGATTGAAGCAGACATTTCTCAAAAGAAGTAATATGAATGGCAAAAAAACACAAATAATGCTCATCATCATTGTTCATTAGAAAAATGGAAATAAAAAGCCAAACCAGTAACCCAGCCAAATGCTGGGGAAGTTAGGGAGCAACCAGAGTGTTCATATTTGGCTGATAAGAATATAAAATTGCATGTGACCTTTGCAAAACTGTTTGCAATGAAAATTGAATCCAGCTTCTTGACCCAGCATACTCTACTCCTAGGTTCTACCAAAAAGAAACACAAAAGCCCACAAAAAGACCTGAACACAAATGTTTATAGTGGCTTTATTGTAGCCAACAACATTGGAAGCAATCCTTATTCCCACAACAGAAGAATGGATAAACAAATTGTGGCATATTCATATAATAAAGTAGTATCAGCAATAAAAAGGAACAAACTACAGTTATAGGCAACATCATGGATGAATCTCATAGATTTTGAATTGAAAGAGGATGCTACATATTATATGATTACATTTATATGAAGTTCAAAAACAGGCAAATCTACCTATGGTAATAAATGTCAGAAGGGTGATTGTCTTTTGTGAGATGGGGATAAAAAACTGACAGGAAAAGGGCATGCATAAACTTCCTAGGATGATGGAAACAATATGTATCTTGATGTGGTGCTAGGTACATTGGGAATATACATATCTTTCAAAATTCGTCAAACTATGCTTAAATTCTGTGCATCTTACTATGTGCAAGTTACACTTCAATTTTTTACTGAAAGGAAATAAAATAGCCAGGAAATTTTTGTAAAGAAGAGTAATGTGAGGAAACTAACTCCAGTAATGTAACAAATGTGGGGGTGGGGGAGATAGGAGTTGTAATCTGCCACAGTGCGGAGGAGTATTTTAACACTAAATTTAGTATTAAATTTAGTTTTGTTCACATATGGAGTTAATAAGCAGGCCAATTTTTAGTCCCTTTCTATATTTTTAAAATATTTTCTACAGACACTTCATCCACTTCACACTGTCTATAGCCAGGGTGGTCCACTCCCAAAAACAGTCCCTTAGTATGCCACTGACCATTGCTAGAAGCTACTAGTAACACATACTAAAAAGACACAGTCATTAAACTATGTGGTACTTGTATTGGCAAAATAATTGAAAAATCAATGGGCAGATTAAAGAGACCAGAAATGTACCAGAATGCATATGGGAATTTCCATATATGAAAAAAGTAGCTGTGAACATCAGTGGATAAAAAATAGGTTACTCAATAAATAGTATTATGACAAATGAGTAACAATATGAAATAAAGTAGGATCCATATCTTATATTGTACATCAAAATGAATTCTGAATAAATCAAAGCCATAAATAATTTTTAAAACTTAATAACTGTTCTACAAAAAAGATAAAATATTGGAAAATTTATTTTTGTAATATTGAAATAAACTTTTACTATGTGTAACAAAATCCAATGCTAAAAAGACTGATAAATTTGACTAAAGGCTAATGGTTTTACATCTAAATGAAGTCAAAAGAAAAAATAAAACCTGAGATATTTTCAGCATATGTGATAAAGAATTATGTTCTTTAACAAAGAAACCATATTTAAAAATACAAACATAGTAATACAAATGAGAAAGGAATAGTACACAATAAGAGAAATGCAGAGAGTGGTCTCAGGAAGATGGCAGAGTAGGACTTTCCTACCCTCACCCCCTCTCAGAAACATCCATTTAAACAGCGATCCAACCATAAAAATACATTCACAAGAGCTAAGGAATCCAGGTAAGCGATTATAGTACCTGGGTGGAACACAGAAATAAGAACAGACGCATTGAAAGGGGTAGGAAGGACAGTTTCACATTATTTACATCACCCCTCCCTCACATCCATGCAGTACAGTGCCAAGAGAGATAATTTCTGTGGGTTGAGTGGGGAAGAGAGTGAAATAAGCACCTGACTTCAGTGGGTACCCCAGCATCAGGCCTTCCCCAGTGACCACTAGCACAAAGCCAGCTCCTGTGCACCCCATCTCCAAGCTTCCCCTAGCACCAGACCATTCCTCCTGGCCCCAGGCTCCAGGCTCCCCCACAGTGAACTCAGACTCTAGGCCCACATCAGGATAAGACGAGCCCCTACACACCAAGGTTCCTGTCCTTTTCCAGTGCTGGGCCAGCTCTGTGGCCTCAGGCTCCAGGCTAGACCCTATAGACCTAGACTTCAAGCCTTTCATGTTGACTCAGGGATCAAGCAAGTCCCATCACCAGGCTAGCCCCCACAGCCTCAGACTCCAGGTTGGACCTGGTAGCTCCAGTCATCAGGCCAGTACCTGTGGACATAGACTCCATGCCAGCACCCACAGTCCCAGGCTCTAGATCCACCCAGGACCAGGCCAGCCCATGATACCCTAGGCTGCAAGTCAGTCCTTATGAATGCAGACTTCAGGCCACACACATATGCTGGAAACATGCCAGCCCCTGTGGGCACAAGAGTCAGGCCTGCTCATCCACTGACCTAGGTACCAAGCCATCTGACCCACAGACTCAGCAGCAAGCCTGCCCATGGATCCTGAAGACACTTGGTCTAGAATCTCTGAACAGGCTAACTGGTAAAAGGCTTTTCCTGCTGAAGCCAGTTTGTAAAGAGAACAAGAAGTGCTTCCTTCCTCAAATGTGCCCACACCAGTACAAGTCCAAAAGATCATGAATAATCAGAGAAACATGACATCATCAAAAGATCAAAGTAAAGCACTGATGGTACAGGAGTTAAGAAATTATTTAGGCAGATAGTGAGGGTAAGGAAGTCCTCGGTAAGGTTTACCTTTTAATGAAAAGCAACCCACAAATCATTTTCTTTCTGTTTCTTTGTTTCTTTGGAGACAGGGTCTTGCTCTGTCACCCAGGCTGGAGTACAGTGGCACAATCTCGGCTCACTGCAACCTCACCTCCTGGGTTCAAGCGATTCTCCTGCCTCAGCCTCCCAAGTAGCTGGGATTACGGGCGGGTCACATTCCCGGCTAATTTTTGCATTTTTTAGCAGAGGTAGGGTTTCTCCACGTTGGTCAGACTGGTCTTGAAAATGAAAATATATCCATTTATTCTGCCAGAGATCACAAGAGAAATCACAAGCAGTTTCATACAAAAAAGACCTGGTCCATATGGTGTTCTTTCCCAGCTCTGCCCTAGTCAGACAGATTAAATCAAGGCCCTGGAAAGACCCAACAAAGCTAACAAGAGAAGAATCTATGCAGAACCTATTAGATCAAGGATACCCCCAACAGATCACAAGTACCAATCCATGACCTGTTAGGAACTGGGCTGCACAGCAGGAGGTGAGTGGTGGGAGCAAGCAAGGCTTTATCTATATTTACAGCAGCTCCCCATCACTTGCATTACCGCCTGAGCTCTGCCTCCTGTCAAATCAGTGTCGGCATTAGATTACCATAGGAACACAAACCCTATCGTGAACCGCACATAGGAAGGATCTAGGTTGCTCACTGATTACCAGAATCTAATGCCCGATGATCTGTCACTGTCTCCCATCGACCCCAGGGGGAATCGTCTAGTTGCAGGAAAACAGGCTCAGGGCTCCCACTGATTCTATATTATGATGAATTGTATAATTATTTCATTATATATTACAATGTAACAATAATAGAAATAAAGTGCACAATAACTGTAATATGCTTGAATAATCCCAAAACCATTCCCTCACCCCTATGTGGCTGAGACTACAGGCGTGCACCATCATACTAGGCTAACTTTTTTTTTTGCATTTTTAGTAGAGATGGGGTTTCACGACGTTGGCCAGGCTAGTCTCAAGCTCCTGGCCTCAAGTGATCTGCCCACCTTGGCCTCCCAAAGTGCTGGGATTATAGGTGTGAGTCACCACACCTGGCCAATAAATGTTAAATGATATTATTAATAAACATATCTACCCTGGTTTCCTGAAGGCTCTTCAAATTCAATATCTTCATAAAATCATTGCCTTCCCTACCCTCACCCTCTGACCCCCACCACCCCAAAAAGGTTCCTCCATCTTCCATATACTGGTTTCAGCACAAATATCCTCATTCAATGCAGAAAGCTAGTTGTCATCCTTGACTCCTCTATCTTTTTATTCTCTTTAACTCCCAAATCCACCAACCCTATATAGCCACTGACATTTTCTCCCACTTCAGGAGCTCATAAACTCTCACTGATGGTATTTTATAGTTATGGGAATCCCATGCAGGATAAGAAAATAGATTTTATTTTCAGTTATAGATTGGATGGAATGGTATTCATGATGGAAATAACTTGCTCAAAGCAAACTTATCTAAAAGATTAAAAAGCAGTAAAATGTATAATAAAAATGTATGACCTGTGCCTGCTCACAAAAAGTTAGGTATGCTGCAATTATAAGTACGCTTTGTCATCTCTCCAACTTTCTGTGAACTCTATTCCAGCCAAACTGAAAGTCATTTTAAATCAGTTCTTACTAATATCATCTTCTATAAAACTTCACCGTATGTTCTTTATTAATATTTTCAGTTGTCATATACATTTTTTATAATTGCCCTATAGGATATTTTAATTCACAGACTTTTCACAGTGTGAATTTTAATCCCTTTTTATAGGAGAACTGTATTAGTCCATTCTCATATTGCTATAAAGAAATACCTGAGACTGCATAATTTATAAAGAAAAAACAGGTTTAATTGGCTCACAGTTTCTCAGGCTGTACAGGAAGCATGATTCTGGCGTCTGCTCGGCTTCTGGGGAAGCCTCAGAAAACAAACAAACATGGCCTCAGGAAACATGCAATCATGGCGGAAGGCAAAGGGGAAGCCAGGACATATTACATGGACAGAGCAGGAGCAAAAGGGAGGAGCAGAGAGGTGTTACACACTTTTAAACAACTAGATCTTGTAAGAACTCTATCAGGAGAACAGCACCAAAGGGATGGTGCTAAACCATTCATGAAGGATCCACCCCCATGATCCAATCACCTCTCACCAGGCCCCACCTCTAACACTGGGGATTACAACAGAACATTGATCAGCGATACAAATCCGAACCATATCAAGACCTAAATCAGGTTTTCTAAGTCCATTTGTGCATTTATTCTAAATATGTAAGCAGGTGAATGGTT
>NW_012113253.1:4191686-4208001 GCF_000951035.1 Colobus angolensis palliatus
AAAATTATAATTTCTGAACTTAGAATTATACATTCTAAGTTTAGAAAAAAGATTTATAATGTATAATATATTCAAACAACTAGTCAGTAGTCTCTTTCTGTCTTTTAAATTACTCAAAACTCTTCTAGCCTTCTAGATTCATTTTGTCCCATATTCTTATTGAATAGTATGCCATCTGAATACTACAGTCCAAAATACTTCTATGTTGCTGATAAAATACTCTGGATGTTTGTCTAATTTCCTAGTTAAACAATGTAAGAATGCTGGTCTTCGTCAGGTTTACAATACAATAGGTCTAATGGTAGTAGTAATATAGAAACTTGTGTTTTTTTATGAGTTTGCTATGACAGACTGTTATATTCAGTTTCTAGAACGATTTTGTTAAGGTGATTTGAATGTTACTGTATTAATAAATAGAAGTGCAAATGCAAATAAATTAATCTACCACTGTTAAGTCAGTATTTACTAGAATGAAGCTCCAGCTCCACACAGCCATTGCCCAGATGAAATGGAATAATCAAAAATGATGTAATTTGAAAAATACTTTTAAGTATATGCTAAATTCCAACTCTATATGAGAATAACAATGAGCAGCTAGAAGAATACATAGGTTATGAAGGCCTATGTGCTTAAATTATGAAGGTATAATGTGCTTAATCAGAAAGAGATTACATTGAAAACACAGAGCACCTTCCTCTGAATATCGTAGCTGCAGCTGCAAACCAAGAGATAACTTGTATGCTTCTGAAATGTGAGAATTACTGCAGATTATATATCACCCTTCCACAACCTTCATTTCAATAATCATGATCATTAGTAACATTATTCTTGTACAATAAAAGTTAACAACCTGTTAATAACAAGTGAAATTTTTATCTAGTGTTGTCTCAAGAGATACCAATATCCTAAGAAAACTAATAACTGTTGTAAAAAGAGAAAAAGGAATAATTTAACATCCATATTAAAGTTGTCTTTCTATAAACAGATGATATGCCTCTAGACATGATATTCACTCTAGACAGTAAAATGGGCTTAATTTTGTTCCAAAACTTTAATTTCATGTGGTTCTCACTAGACATGCCAAGGTCAGTATTTAGTAATAGATGAACAGTTAGATACATGTTCTGGCCTGTGAGAAAATAATTTACCATAAAGCGTAAGTTTACTTATTTGCTCTATGCATCCTAAAAGGTCTGGGAAATGTAAAATTATGTTTAAAAAATTTCAATTCTCTTTATTTTGATCCTATATAAAATAGAATAATTCATAACTGAGGAAAAATTCAATCTCTAAGACCAACATGTTCATAGTAATTTACTACTAACAGCCTGAGGCTATTTATATGTAATAAGTGAGAAAGTATGTTAAATGATCCTACTTCTTAAAACATGTATAGAGGCAAAAACATACAGATGAGTATTGGGCAATGATCATCATGCACTTCCTTTACTGCACTTCTGCATTTCTGAAGAAAATCAATTCTAGATGTTTGTATGGCTTCCCTGCTGCACACTGCATATCTTACTAGTGTTTCCATTAGGAGTATTTTTAGGTATAAGAAGCAAAAAAACATTTACTACTGGTGACAGAAACAAATTTGGGAGGGGAATATTTTTCTGACATTGGGAAAAGTATCTGATTACATCGAATCAGTGGCTTAACAATGTCATGACTAATGACTCCAGTGCTCTTGGCCCTTCCTTCATCATCACAAATGGCTGGTCAAGTCAAAACATTACTTTTGCACTAAAAGGTTGTGCCAGCTACATCCTTTTTTTAACTCACGACCTCCCAGCAGTCCTCAAATACTTTCTTATAACTTATTTGCTAGAACTGTGTCACACAGCCATTCCCAGTTACAAGGAAAGCTAAGAATAGTTTATATTCTTCCAGTGGGGACTGCAAGAGGGAAGGAAGTTAAAAATGTCTGTTGGAGGAGGGGCGCAGTCGCTCACGCCTGTAATCCCAGCATTTTAGGAGGCCAAGGCATTCTAGATCAGCTGGGCCAACATGGTGAAACTATGTCTCTACTCAAAATACACACACAAAAAAAAGTACCCGGGGGTGGTGACGGGCACCTGTAATCCCAGCCACTTGGGAGGCTGAGGCAGGAGAATCGCTTGAACTCGGGAGGTGGAGGTTGCAGTGAGCTGAGATCACACCACTGCACTCCAGCCTGAGCAACAGAGTGAGTGACCCCCACCTTCCTCCCCACCCCCCGCACACAAAAAAGGTTGTTGAGCCATTGAGCAGAGTCGATAACAGTCTCCTTTTTCAGCTCTTCAACATTCCATATGTATATTTTGCATGTAATACATTCACCTCCTCCCTAAAGGAGGTAATCCCAAAGTTTCATCTAGTTATAAAATCTAATTCCAAATCCAGGATCTCTGAGGAAAAACAAATCTTACCATCATGGCCCAGTGTGCATCATTGTGAACCACTCAACTATACACTAGAAGACAAATTATACCTGTTCCCAATTCACCTAATACACAATGATTGAGAAAAAACAGGGTAACTGTAATAAAAACTCTCATTCATAAATACGAACAATCATAAATATACAGCAACAACTGTCCATAGCACACAGCAACCCATATATGAACAATAGCTTAGTTTCATTGGTTAGCCTATCTGGCTGCCCCTGATTGAGCTATCTAGATATTTTCCCTTGGTGACTGTCTTTCATATCCCTTGATTCTACCTTGGCAGAATGTCCCTTGCCCATTATCCTCCTTGGCATTAGATACGATTGGGACTAACAAGTATACTCTTCTTGGAGTCTGTATGGCATTCACATCCACTGCTAGAATATACATCATATTGCTAGCATGAGTTCAAGAGCTTCTATATTGCCTTAGAAGTTGAAAACTCATAGAATTTGCTATCTAGACTTAGGTTTACTTTAACCATTAGCCACATGTGGTTATTTAAATTAAAATTAAAGAAAATTTAAAATTCAGTTTCTCAGTCAACTAGCCACTTTTCAAGTGTTCAATAGCTATATGTGACTAGAACATACTGAATTGGATACTGAAGATGTAAAACATTTTCATCATTGCTGAAAGTTCTATTGAACAGTGATGTATATAGTATTATAAAAAGGCCTGCTGAATTTTATTTGCAATGTCCCAAATCCACACAAAATTATACTTTTATCTTGTAGTCAATCTTTAGTTTAAAATATAGACTGCTAAATTATGAAATCTTATCAATACATAAAAGTCATTTCTAAAGCTGGGTTTTATCATCATTAAGTGCCTCATTTCTGGGGCAGGTGTCAGAATTCATTACGGAAGCCACAAACAATAATTAGACCATTATGCATCCTGCATTAACTCTGTACACAAAAGTAGCACCAGATATTCTAAAGGTTATAAATTGCCTGAATTATGCTGCTTGTGAGTCAGAAAATCAGGTGGGCTGGTAGATAGCTTATAGGTTCTCTAGGGAACCTGCCCCAGATCAAGGATGATGCATAGTCTGGGACATGTCTACAGAAATTGACCCATGTATTTTCAAAATTGCGTCTAAAATTTGGTAGGATTCCTACAGGTTTTTTTTTGAAAGGAAAGAAAAAGAAAGAAATTGCAGTAACCTTTCTTCTACTCAGAGATTTTATTCTAAGCCCACATTCAATATTTGCCACCATCTACATCATCCCCAACTGAGTAACTAAAGACTTGGAGGGGAAGAAAAAGGCTCCAGCTGGTAAAAGAAAAAAAAAGAAGACACTATTTAGAAACTATCAGCTGAATAATATCCTCTTTGAGTTTTATGCCAATTTGAAATGGGTAAACTTGAAAAGTCCTCAAGTTTAAGTCTGACTCATCCAAAAGAATCAGATAAAAGGATTTTTATCTGTATTTGCAGGGAGTCATCAGTCTCCATGGCAAATCCAAATTCAAATCAGATCACTAAGGGCACACACTAACAGATTATTAAAACCTAGCCTGTAGTCTAGTCGTATCCACCTGAGTATTTTTAAAGTATAAATATATCCAATATTTAACATGAAGATAACAAGATAAACATTTTACCAAATTCTAAAACATACGAGAAAAATAAAATACATGAAATACTTATAATCAACTGCCAAATACATACTTCAGAAAATTCATATTCAGTGTTATTACTTCATTATTACAACAGTTAAACCTTTATACTAAGTCAGAAAGATAAGATTTTAAAACCTTATCAGTGCAACGATGAGTTTAGCATAAGAGAAGATTATAGAAATTTTATCACAATGAGGAATGCTATAAGGTCTCCTTGAAAAAAATTCTAAAAAGGCAAGCCTCTTTAAAAATCAAATAATCAATTTTTTATCTATAATACAAAAAGTGTAAATAATTTAATGTAAGTTTTTCAGTAAAAGCAGATAGCATGCTTAAATATGCCATAATGTTTAGCAATGACCATGCATCATAACTATAACAAAACACTGAGAAGTATATAAATTAAATATAGCTATAAAATTAAAACTGGCAATAACAACAATAAGGAAAAACTAATATTAGACAGAAAAAAAGACTCTAACCACTTTGTCCTCCTGGAGTGAATATCCACGAAAGCAAGTTAGAAAAGACAGAAAAGACAAAACAAAAAAGAAATAATTAATTCCATTCTTAAAACAAATAAGAGTTTTTACAAGTTTTTTCAGTGAAAGTAAAATTCTGAAAACATCTAAATTACATTTTGACTGAAATATAAAATTTTAGATTTTAAAAAATTTTAGGGGGGGAATTTTTTTCCATACATTTCATTCAATTCAAGCAAAAGCATGCTACATAAGAGAATATATTAAGATACATAAACAAAATAATTTCCATAAAAGCAATTAAATATCCAAACATTGGGAAAAAAAGAAAGCTCTTTCTACAAACAAAATCAGTTAAACACTGAGCTCAAAAGACTGAAAAATGTTTAAGAAAAAAGTTTTATATACAAAGACAATAAAAAACAGCATCAATGTTTAATTTCATCATGTACTATTAAAAGTTGATAAAATGTAATTTTACATGAATTATACATATTGCTTCTGAAGTTTATCTCTGTCCCAATTTTTTCAGAAGTCTTTTATACTTAATATAACTAAAAAGAAAACCTTTTTAAAGTCATTATGATTACCACTGGTAATTTGGGGTCACTGTTTCCCAATATGATAAGTGTGGAAAAGAAAATACGTATTTTAGTCAAAAGGTCATTTAAATAAACTACAAAGTAAACTCAATTGTTTCATTTCTCTTTTCTTTAACATAAAGTAATAATAACAGTGAAAGTGATAATGCAATAATAATGACTGATACAAGAACTTACAATAATTAAAAACCAAATCATGTGTTTTGAGATATCACTGTTTCTTTGAAATATGGGTGATAGTACAACATTTGTGACTCAGAGGAAAGACAATTGCACAGTCCTATCTTAAAATTCCACATTTTTGGGAGCTGAACAATCAGAACATATGGACACAGGGACGGGAACAACACACCATACACTGGGGTCTGTTGGTGGGGGGCAGGCAGTAGGGGTGGGGGACGTAAAGCCTCAGGAAAAACAGCTAATGCATGTGGGCTTAATACCTAAGTGATGGGCTGATAGGTGCAGCAAACCACCATGGCACACATTTACCTATGTAACAAACCTGCACATCCTGTACATGTATCCTGAAACTTAAAATAAAATTAAAAACAAAAACAACATCTTGTCTCACTTCAGATCTTGCACTACAGCCACTCGATAGTGCTGCCTCTATATAATGCCAGTGTCCTTGGTTGATTTTATATCTCTTTTCTCTATAATTTAATTGATCAGCTAATTATTTTAGGTCATAATAACTAGACCTGGAAACTCCAGTGGTAACTTGAAGTATGCCCAGGAATAGTCATTAAAAATTTAATAATATAATTATGTATTAAAATTTCTTTTAAATAGTTATTAACATTTTATCCTATTTTATTATCTAAAAAAAACTGTATACCAACTACTTTTTTCTCATAATCAACCATCCTTATGGCCATCCTTACCATCTTATCACTTCTAATAATCAGTCACCCTTCCTCTCCACAAGATCAATTTACTTTAAGTATTACTCCCAAATCCACCTTCTTATCATCACATATCATTGATTCTATCATTATTTTCCCCCTCTTATATTTCCTCTTGATTGTCATGGCACCATTTCAGACTACATATGACAAAATCATCTGTCAATAACTATTCTTTGTGCAATTTTCCATGATTAGTTCCCCAGTCTCCTAGGAAACTAATGTTAATTTACCCTCAGAATCCTTCTTCAGATAGAATATTCCATTTTACTGATCCCTCCCTCTATATCAGTGCTCTATATTCTATGTAGTTAAACTACCATCACTTGCCTTTCACTTCTTGACTACCTTCTCTAATCAATCCAAAAATACCTTTCACCCCACTACAATATACTCTCTCAGGGCTGGTCTTCTTTTATCCAAGAATAACAACAATTAAATTCTATATGTATAGTTTATATTTTTAATTCATCCACAAATTTAGATTGCCATCTTCCATAAAAGATTATCACAGTGCTGAGCTACAGCATAGAGCTGTACTTAAACGCAATGCTTACCCCACAATAACATGCCCATGGTGAGTACACTAGACTTATTTCTTCCATTAAATCACTGACCCATTATGTGCCAAAACATAGAAGCCTACAGCAGTCAAGGGGAATTAAACAGATCTAATCAACTAATAATAACAAACTTTTAAGAGTACTAGACTGAAGGTCTGAAGAATCCAGTGTGGCACAAAAAAGTGAGTGGTTAATTCACATGAGATACCCAAAGAAAGCATCATAAAGGAGATCATGCTTAAATCCAGAAAAATAAGTAAGTGCTCATCAAGTGGGTAAGAATTGTGGACTGGGAGTGGGATCTAGAGGGAATAAAAGAAGTATTTCAGGAAAAAAAAAGAAAAAAAGGTAGAGATAAGAGAAGTGCAAGTAGTATAATCCAGTTAAGACATCTAGAATGGAGTGAAGCTCATCTCATGCCTAGAGTTAGGCAAGGAATACATCAGAGAGTGGTGACTCTCTCTGGTGATGAGGAATCACTGAATCATTTTTAAGCAGAAGGTAAAAATAATCAAATTTGCATTTTACAAATCACTACAGCAGTATTTGAAGGATGTGATTAACAGGCCAAAACTGAAGCAGAGAGACCAATTAGAAGACTGGCCTTAGTCTAGGTGATAGAAGATGAGAACCTAAAAAAGACAGCATCCGTAGTTTACATACAGAAAGAGGAAATGATAAAATCAAAAAATGCTGGGAAAGGAAAGAAATCTGAGATGATTCCTACCTTTCTGGCTTAGATGACAAAGTGGATAGTGGGGCCAATTAAAAAGTTGAAAATTATAGGAGCTGTAGATTTGGGGGTTCTTCCAGCAATAGGAAATACATAGAAAGTCTGTTTGGACTAAGTGAGATTCAGCAGTATTCTAATATATTTACTGCAAAGAACTTAGAAATACAAGACATTAGGCCGGGCATGGTGGCTCATGCCTGTAAATCCAGCACTTTGGGAGGCCGAGGCAGGCAGATCACCTGAGGTCAGTAGTTCGAGACCAGCCTGGCCAACGTGGCGAAACCTCATCTCTACTAAAAATACAAATATTAGCTAAGCATGGTGGTGCGCGCCTGTAATCCCAGCTACTCAGGAGGCTGAAGCAGGAGAATCACTTGAACCCGGGAGGTAGAGGTTGCAATGAGCCAAGATTTCACCACTGCACTACAGCCTGGGCAAGAGTGATAATCCATCAAAAAGAAAGGAAAGGAAAGGTAAGATAAGATAAGGAAAGGAGAGGGGAGGGGACGGGAGGGGAGGGGAGGGGGAGAAAAATCCCATGTCCTATTTAATGGATTTTAACATAAAATAAGTTAAAAATAAGGATTATTACTACACTTTTATTTTAACTTCAAAAAACATTCTTTCATTGTTCATTTACTTTTTGCTTATGTTTGAAATTAAAGGTTTCTGTTAGGAATCTCTGAAAAGAAATTGGGTGAAGTTAACTAGGTATTCCATTTAAAAGGGATAAAGGAATTCATGACCAATGTCTAACCCACCTTACATGTCTTGCCTGCTTTCCATTTCCTTTGTGCTCCTGTATCTACAGACTGTTTTGCCATCCTGCAGTTTTGGTGATATCATGAATTTTTTATATCTTAAACTGTTGTATAGTCTCCTATTACGATTAGAATTCATTATAGATTCTATTATTAATCTTCCTTATATATGTTAAATGAAATCTATCTAACTTGGTACTCACCTTATCTACCGATAAGGAGCTTAACTACTGATGAGCACATCATGTACTAAGCAGTATCCTTGACACCAAGAGATTAGGAACAAGTGGCTACCAAAAGCAGCTTTCAAATGTAGATGTACCAATAACCAAGCATACCTTGCCTTTGCCATATGTCCAGTGAGCTACAAGTATTTTATCTCCAATCTAAAATAAATCTCTAAAACGATATACTCCTCACACATTTTTAAATTAACATTTAAGTTTTAAGTCAGGCATGGTGGCTCACACCTGAAATCCCAGCACTTTGGGAGGCCAAGGCAAGAGGATTGTTTGAGTCCAGGGGTTCAAGACTATTTCCTGGGCAAGGTGGCATGACCATGTCTCTACAAAAAAAAAAAAAAAGTATAAAAATTAAGTGGGTGAGGTGGTGTGCACCTGTAATCTCTGCTACTCAGGAGGCTGAAGCAGGAGGATTCCTTGAGCCCATAAGTTCAAGGCTCCAGTGAGCTGTGATTGTACCTCTGCACTCTAACCTGGGTAACAGAGTGAAACCACATCTCTTAAAAAAAAAAAATGAAAATTAAAGTTTAAATGGCTAGGATGCATTTTCAGATATATTGTATATTGTACAAGTACATTTTAAAAGTGTGATATTATATATATATATATATATATTTCAGATGGGGTCTGGCTCTGTTACTCAGGCTGGAGTGCAGTGGCAGATCTTGGCTTACTCCATCCGCCACCTCCCAGGCTCAAGCGATCCTCCCATCTCAGCCTCCCAAGTAGCTGGGACCACAGGCACTCACCACCACGCCTGGCTAATTTTTTATATTTTTGATAGAGATGAGGTTTCACCATGTTTCCCAGCCTGATCTCAAACTCCTGAGCTCAAGCGATCCAACCCACCTTGGCCTCCGAAAGTGCTGTGATTACAGGCTTGAGCCACTGCACCTGCCCGATATATTTTCATCAAATCTTGGAACTGCATATTTAGCTTATACACGGAATATATATGGAAAATGTCTACTGTATAACCCATTTGGCAAACCACTCCACACTGTTAAACCATCAAATGTGGCTTTCTATCAAAAAGAGTCCAACTCCATTTTTAAATTAAAATAGCTATTATAATGATTCACAAATGGCCATCTCACATTCAAATTCTAATTCTAAAAACAATCGAAGAGGCAATAGAATCTTGCCAAAAATCTGTTGCCTGAATTAAATAAGGTGCTGCCCCCTTCTATTTCTTACAAACCCTCTCATTGCTTTGCCTCTGAACTCTCCCTGAGGACAACACATTCTGGAATTGTCACTTTGTGTGGTGCCCCAGAGATTTCTATACCCTGAGCCAATGTACTATATAAAAACTAGATTCAGAATAGGTAAGGTTGAGGAATATACCTTTCTTTTGAAAAATAGAACAATTGTAAAAGTGAGTTGAAAAAGAAAGATTCACAAAAAAGAAAGTGTTCTAAGGTAGATCAGCTTTAAGAACACACTACTAAAAACTTTGCCCTTGAAGTTATTCACACCACTTACTCCCAAAAAGCATTCCTTCCACATTAGTGATATACTATCTCACTTTCAAGACTGCTGTAATATATTTCAGAATATAAAGAACTTGTGAACTCACCCAGAGATTCCCGAAGAGAAACAACCCCCAAATTGGCAATGTATATTAATGTATTTCAAAGAACTTGCTTAAGAATCACTTTCTAAAAATAAAATAAAATTTTTAAAAATCACTTTCCTTTATAACCATTATAAAATTATGTCATTATGCTTAAAATCTGATAATTTATGAAGTGAAAAAATTCATGTTACATTTTAAGTTAAATAATACAATTATGGAAAATGTACATTATTTATTTTTTTCAAAATTAGTGATTAAGCAGGTTGTAGTATATTTTTCTTACCAAAAAGCAAAAGAAACAAAAAGTTAAAGTTGCCACACTTTGAAGTTTAAAATAATCCTTATTGTAAATTACTTTTAATGTCTTTCTACTATCACTATCCAATCATTACAAAGTAATTGTTTCCTTATAAAGTCATTATTTTTTCACTTGACTAAATATATGGCTTTTATTTATTAAGAGGGTATCATCTTAAAAGGAAACAAAGAGAACCAACATTTCATAAAATTTTGTTGTGTTGGTACTTCCATATGTCCTGCCCTTCATTTATTCTCTATGTCCTAAATGTACCTCAAGAGAATTAATTAAATGTTAAGGATGGCTCCACATGAAAGAGCCTCAAAATTAAAACAAAAGGTTATTTTATTGTGTACTCTTAAAAGATCATTAAGAGAATTTTTAAATAGCTTTATAATTAAATCATAAGCTATGTAATATTTGTGTTCTCATTATTCTATTTCATAAGCTTAGTAAAATCAGCTTTCATTGAGATTAATCCTTTTGGGCTATGATAAATCAAAGAAATGTATTTAGTACCTGTTGAGAACAAAAGACTTCTACATAAGGCAACTAAGCATGATGATCAAATTTGAAAAAAAAAAAATTAAATTCCATAGTCTTTTTATTTAGAATATAGGCAAGCTTTATACATGACAAGTCTCTTGCTTGAATAAAAATGTAGAAAAACTAATGAAAGAAATCCAGGGATGTCTTCCTTGAGCTAAAATCTAGATTATATTTTATTATCTTTACAAATCCTCAGACTTAAGGAAAATATGAGATAAGTGGGGAGTATTGCCTCTGGCTCCATCCTGCTTCCATAAACCATCCCCATCAGGCTAACCCTCAACATATAAAGAGACAGAGTTGATACAGAAAGCTGCACAGAGGCAGAACCCAACAGAATTCCAGGGGTTTCTTCAAGTCTTCAGTTCAGTAATGATCAGTGAACATACATGTGAGAAAAATACTCAAGGGAATGGGGTTAAAGGGAAAAAAAAGAACATCTAAAAGAATTAGAAAGAAAATAGCTGTTCCTACCAGCAAGACTGGAAAAACTCATAATTCATGGGATATTGGTTAAAGACTCAGTCTTTCCTCTGTAGAGGAGAATAATTAGTGTTAAAACTGAGCATTGCTCCAAATACACCTAACAAACCCTGAAAGAATGTGTAAAAGTATCAAACTGTTTCCATGTAGCTTAACTACATCTGAAAGCTCAAGAACAGTTACAGAAACACAAAAATAGCCAACATCCAACAAAGTAAAATATGTAACACCTGTCATCCAACCTAAGCTACCACACATGAAAAAAGTACAAAAAGAGAAAAAAAAAAAAAAACCCACATACCGTAATGACAGTAACCAAGCAAAACTAACCTGGACTCAAGGGAGGTTAGAATTACCAAAGGAGAATATCGAAACAATAATTATAACTGTGTTCTATATGTTTTAAAAGTTACATAGAGCATAGAATATATCTTTTTAAGTCCCAAATTAAAATTCTAGTCATAAAAACTACAATGTCTGCGATTTTTAAAAAATACACTGAATTCTATAAAGAGCAGATTTGACATTGTAGAAGACAAGTAAACTTGAATGCACAATAATATAAGGAATACAAAATAAAACACAGGGAAAAAATAAAATTAAAATTAAAGGAAAGAATATAAGTGAACTGTATGACAATTTTAAGTTGCCTAATATATTGGGAACAGAAATTCTTGAAGCTGTCTAGAGAAAGGAGGGAACAGTAAAAATATTTGAAAAATAATGGCCGAAAGTCCCCCAGGCCCTCAACTAACCTCAAACGAAAGAGACACAAAGAAAAACACACCAAAAAAAACATAATTTAATTGCACATAACTAGTGTTAAAAAATACTTAAGCAGCAAGTGAAAAAATGCTACATTATGCACAGAAAATCAAAGATGAGAATGATATATTTCTCAATGGAAACAGTGAAAGGGAGGAGGCAAAAAAGCAGTGCCTTTAAAATACTGAAAGAGAGAATGATTTAGGGAAGGCGGAGCAAGATGGTGAAAGAGAGTCTCCTGTGATCATGTCCCTGGCAAGAACATCAACTTCGAACAACTATTTACACAAAAAATTAAAACATCATGTGAGAGATCACAATACCTAGTTTTAGCATAGTAACAAGAAAAGATGCATTGAAGAGGATGAAAAGAACAGCATTGTCTACACCACTCCTCACCCAACCTTAGAGAGCACAGCCAGAAGAAAGAATATGTGCTTAGAGTGGAACATTAACACCAGGCAGAATTGCACAAGTGCCCTTGAAGGGAGCATTTAGAACAAGTCCTGGAGCTGAGGAGAACCTGCCACCCCAGCAGAAAGAACCCAAATCCCGGCCCACTTCACCATAGGCTAACAAAAGTGGCCTTGAGCCACGAATAAATTTCAGTGGCATCCAGGCCATAGCAACTGCAGTCTTTGGGTGAACCCTGCCACTGCACTGCTCTCGAAGGTTGTGTACTCCAAGTGCAACCCAGCACGAAACTATCTGATCGTATCCATTAAAGAATGCCTGCATCACTCCTCTCCCAACTTCAGGCAATACAGCGCAGAGATTCCTTCCTCTTAGAGTAAACAGAGGAAACTTTTTTTTACAATTGGGTACCAGCCCAGCTACAGTAAAATAAACCACCAGGCAGGATCCCAAAGCTCCCAGTTGGCCATTGCTTCTGGATGGCCCTTCTAGACGTACCCTAGGCCAAAAGGAAATATGTTGCTCCGGCAGCACAAACCCAAGTCCCAATCCCCGCAGGTTTCACCGCCTGTTGACTACAATGGCCTTAGCCTTACGTAAACATCAGTTGCAGTCAGGCAATAGTGGCCAGGGTCCTTGGGCAAGCCCCTGTACCGTGCTGATCTGAGACGCCATGGGATTCGAATATAACCCAGCAAGGTGTCACTTGCTATGGTCACAGGGGTGCCGAGTCACCCATCCCCCAACTCCAGGCAACACAGTGCAGAGAGAGACCCCTTTCACTGGGGGAAAAGGGAGAGAAGAAAGCTAAAGACTTTGCCCGGGAACCTTATCTTCCCTAAGTCCATCAGGGTTGGATCACGAGGATTTGCAGCACACATGGGCTTAGAGTGCCCTCTATTGCTGAAATGGCTACAGTTACCACCGGCTTAAGTAAATACTCAGTACCCTCAACAATTCTTGGAAGACCCTCTGCAGGACTGGAACAAACAAGGCCACACTAGAAAGACTGGAATAAATACTTAATTCTTCAATACCTAGGCATCAACAAACATACACAGGCATCAAGAACATTCCGAAACATATGACCTCACCAAATTTACTAAATAAGTTCCCAGTAACCAACTGTGGAGTGATAGAGATACATAACCTCTCAAGCAAGAAATTCAAAATAGCTATTTTGGGGATACTCAATGAACTTCAAGAAATCACAGAGAAGGAATTCAGATATTTCTCAGAAAAAAAAGGCAGCATGGAAACTGAACCGATTAAACAACCAAACACATCCTGGAGCTGGAAACATCAATGATTAATAAGAAATGCATTAGAATGTCTCCGTGTGGAATTGATCAAGCAGAAGAAAGAATCAGTAACTCGAAGACAGGCTATTAGAAAATTCACATATGATAAAAAAGAAAATAAATGAAAGAAATGAAGCACACTTACACGATCTAGAAAATAGGATAAAAGGGACAAATATATAAGTAATTGGCCTTGTAGAGGAGGCTGCCAAAGAGATTGGGTAAAAAATATATTTGAAGAAATAATAAGAGAACTTTCCAAACCTAGAAAAAGATGGATATACAGGTACAAGGTCAAAGAATACCAAGCAGATTCAACTCAAATAAGACTACTCCAAGACATATAATAATCAAACTTTCAAACATCAAGGACAAAGAAAGGATCTTAAAAGCAGCAAGAGAAAAGAAGCAAATAACATATAAAAAAACTCCAATACATCTGGCTGCAGACGTAGCAGCAGATGTAGCAGCCAAGAGGAAGTGAGGTGACATATTCAAAGTGCTGGAGGAAAAACTTGCAACAGAGAACTCTGTACTCAACACAGCAATCCTTCAAACATGTAGGAGAAAAGTTTTCAAACAAAATCTGAGGGAATTCATTACCACCAGACCTATTTAACAAGAAACGTAAAATTGAGTTAATCAATGTAAAAAACAAAAAAACAAAGAAACAACGATCCAAAAAAATCCTGTGAAGGCATAAAACTCACTGGTATAAGTAACTACACAGGTAAATTCAGACTACACAAAAACTGTAATCATGGCATGTAGTATCTTTAGTATGAAGACTAAAAGTCTACCAAAAATAATAACTACAACAATCTGTTGAGTATTTAAAAGATTAAATTTGAGATAACAAAGACAAAATGGGGAAATGAAGCTGAAGTGTAGTTTTCACTTTGCTTGCTTGATTCTTTTCTTTGAAATCAAAGGGAAGTTGTCATCAGTTTAAAATAACTTTCTATAACTATAGAATGTATTTTGTAAGCTAATAGAAACCATGAAGAAATACCTATAATAGGTTCACTAAAAATAAAAAGGAAGGAATTAAAATACAATACCAGGGGGAAAAAAATCACTTATCCACAAAAGAAGACAGTAGGAAAGAAAGGAAGAAGGAAGTTACAGAATAACCAGAAAACAAAATTTTAAAATGGGAGTGATTACTGATCAATCATACCATCGAATGTAAATTGCCTAAATCCCTCACTTAAAAGACAGAGAAACGAAATGAATTGAAAAAAAAAAAAAAAGGATCCAACTATAGGCTGTCTACAAGAAACTCACTTGTTTAAAGACATACATACATGGAAAAGATATTCCATGTAAGTAGAAAACAAAACAGATCAGCAGAAGCTATTAGATTTCAAGTAAAAAGCTATAAAAATGGCATTATTTAATGATAAAGGGATCAATTCAAGAGATATAAAAACTGTAAATCTATATGTAACCAATGTCATAGAACCCAAATATATATAAGGAAAATATTATTATATCTAAAGGAAGAGATAGATTGCAATACAATAATATTGGGGAACATCAGCACCCTGCTCTTAGTAATGAACACAGCATGCAGGCAGAAAAATCAACAACAAAAAAATCAGAATTAAACTAAAACTCTAGACCAAATGAACCTAACTGACATTTACAAAATATTTCATCCAACTGTGACAAACTACACATTCTTTTCATTAGCACATAGAACATTCTCCAGAACAGATTATGTCTTAGGCCAGAAAACAAGTCATAATGAAATTTTTAAAGTAAAAATCATATCAGGTATCTTTTCTGACCATAAGGAACAAATTCAAAATCAGTAACAAGAGGAATGCTGAAAACTGTATATATACATGGAAATTAAACAACATGCTTGTGAATGACCAATAAGTCAATGAAGAAATTAAGAAGCAAATTAAAAACTTTCTTGGAACAAATTTAAATGGAAATGCTAAATTACCAAAACTGATGGGATACAGTAAAGCAGAGGGAAGTTTACTGCAATAAATGGCTACATCAAAAAGGTAGAAAGACTTCAAATAAACAACCTAATAATGCATGTTAAAGAACTAGAAAAGCAAGAACAAATCAAACCCAAAATTAATAAAAGAAAACATATAATAAAAAAGCAGGAATAATTAAAATTGAGACAAAAACACAAAAGAAAAATGAAAGGAAAAGTTGGTTTTTTGAAAACATAAACAAAATTAACAAACCTCTCACTAGGTAACTAAGAAGAGACCAACATAAATACAGTCAGAGATAAAAAAGAAGACATTAAAACTTATACTATGAAAATACAAAGGATCATTAGAGACTACTATGAACAAATATATGCAAAAAAATTGAAAAATACATAAGAAGTGGATACATTTCTTAAGATTGGATCATGATTAAATGGAAAACCTAAACAGACCAATATGAGTAAAAAGATTAAAGCCATAATGAAAAGTCTGTCATCAAACAAAAGCCCAAGACCTCATGGAGTCACTGCTGAATTCTATCAAATATTTAAAAGAAGAATTTGAATGAACTTCCATTCACAATTGCTTCAGAGAGAATAAAATACCTAGGAAT
>NW_012113253.1:4209491-4221397 GCF_000951035.1 Colobus angolensis palliatus
TGCATTGGGAGTTATACCTGATATAAATGACGAATTGATGGGTGCTGACGAGTTGATGGGTGCAGCACACCAACATGGCACAAGTATACATATGCAACAAACCTGCACGTTATGCACATGTACCCTAGAACTTAAAGTATAATAAAAAAAAAAGAAGAATTAATACCAATCCTACTCCAACTCTGCCAACAAATTTTGAAGAGGAGTGACTACTTCCAAACTCATTCTATGAGGCCTGAGAATGAAAACAGGCAAAGACACAAAAACAACAACAATGACAACTACAGGCCAGTATCTCTGAAGAACGAACATACAAGCAAAAATCTTAAAAAACATTCTAGCAAACTGAATTGAATAAAACATTATAAAGATCAATCACCATGATCATGCCAGGAATGCAAAGATGGTTCAACATTCACAATTCAATAAATGTGACACATCACAATCATAGAAATAAAGACCAAAACCATACAGTCATGATAGTACATTTCAATAAACACTTTTAACAATGATTTTTAACTCTGAACATACTACATATAAAAGAAACATGCCTGAAAATAAAAAAGGCCATATTTGACAAACCTACAGCTAGCACCATATGGAAGGGAAAAAGAATTAAAAGTCTTTCCTCTAAGATCTGGAACAAGTCTACGATACTCACTTTCACCACTTTTGTTCAATATAGTACTGGAAATTCTAGCAAAAGCAATTAGGCAACAGCAATATACAAAAGGAATTCATATTGGAAAGTAAGAAGTCAAATTAGACTTTTACACAGATAACAGAGTCTTATGTTAAAACCCTAAAGATGACACCAAAAACACTTAGCACTCAAACAAATTCAGCAAAGTTACAGGATACAAAATCAACATACAAAAATCAGTAGCATTTCTGTACGCCAGCAGCAATCTGAAAACAAAATCAAACAAGCAATCCCATTTACAGTAGCTACAAAAATAAATAAAATAAAATAAAATAAAATAAAATACCTAGGAATAAACTTAACTAAAGAAGAGAAAGATCTCTACCACGAAAACTATAAGACACTGATGAAATAAATTGAATACCAAAAAAAAGGAAAAGTATCCTATTATCATGGATTGAAATTACTACTGTTAAAATGTTGAAACTACCAAAAGCAATCTATAGATTCAATGTAATCTCTATTAAAATACCAATGACAGGCCAGGCCTGGTGGCTCATGTCAGTAATTCCAGCACTTCGGGAGTCTGAATGGGTTGATCACTTGAGGTCAGAGACCAGCCTAGCCAATATGGCAAAACCCTGTCTCTACTATGAATACAAAATTTAGCTGGATGTGGTGGTGTATGCCTGTAATCCCCGCTACTCAGAAGGCTGAGGCAGGAGAATCATGCGAACCTGCGAGGTGGAGGTTGCAGTGAGCCGAGATCATGCCACTGCACTCCAGCCTGGGCAAAAGAGGAAGACTTTGTCTTAAAAACAAAACAAACAAACAAACAAACAAAAAACAATGACAGAAGTGTGAGAGTGAAACCAGCCAGGACAACATAGTGAGACCTCATCTCTACAAAAAAAATCAAAAAATTAGCCAGGTATGGTGATGAATACTATAGTCCCAGCTACTCAAAAGGCCGAGGCAGGAGGATTGTTTGAACTCAGTGGATGAACAAAACAAACAAAAACACCCAATAACATTCTTCACAAAACAGAAAAAAAAAAAATCCTAAAACTCTAATGGAACCAAAAAGATGCTAAACAGCCAAAGCATTTCTTAGCCAAAAGACAAAGAAAAAAAAAAAAGTTGGAGTAATTATATCGCCTGACCTTTATATACTATAAAGCTAGAGTAACCAAAACAGCATGTTACTAGCATAAAAACAGACATAGACCCAGGGAAAAGAACACAGAAATAAGAAATAAATCAATGCATCTACAGCTAAGTAATGTTCAACAAAGGTACCAAGTATAAACACCAGGTAAAGGATTGTCTCTTAAATAATGGTTCTGAGAAAATTAAGTATCCATATGCAGAATGAAACTAGAATTCTGTCACTGTATATAAAAATCAAATCAAAATAAAGACTTAAATCTTAAGACCTGAAACTCTTTCACTACTACTATAAAAAAAAATAAACATTGGTCTAGGCAAATATTTATTGTATAAAACCTCAAAAACAGACAACAAAATCAAAGATTGACAAATGAAATTATATCAAGCTAAAAGATCATGCCTAGCAAAGGAAACAATCAACAGAGTGAAGAGATAGCCCGCAGAATGAAAGAAAATATTTACAAATTATCTATCTAATAAGGGATTAATAACTGGAATATACAAAAAACTCAAACAACTCAATAGCAAAATAAAAAATAATCAGATTTAAAAATGGACAAAAGATATAAATAGACATTTCTCAAAAGAATACAAATATCCAACAGGTATATGAAAAAATGATCAACATTACTAACTATCAGAGAAATGCAAATTAAAGCCACAATGTGATATCATCTCACCCTCATCAAAATCACAATTATGAAAAAGAAAATAACAAATGTTAACAAGGATGCAGAGAAAGGTGAACACTTGTATACTGTTGGTAGGAATATAAATTAGTACAGCCACTATGGAGAAGAGTATAGAGGTTCCTCAAAAAAAGCCTAAAAATAGAACCACCATGTGATCCAGCAATTCCACTATCAGGTCTGTACCCAAAAGAAAGGAAATAAATGTATTGAAGAGATACCTGTACTCCCCTGTTTATTGAACCATATTCACAATAGCCAAGATAGGAAATCACTCTAAGTGACCATCAACAGATGAAAGAATTTTAAAATGTTGTATATGTACACAATGGAATATTATTCGGCCCTAAAAAAGAATAAAATCCTCTCATTTGCAGCAACACGGATGGAACTGAATGTCATTGTGTTAAGTGAAACAAGCCAGGCCCGGAAAGACAAATACCACATGTTCTCATTCATATGTGGGGGAAAAAATTGATCTCATGCAGGTAGTAAATAGAATGGTAATTACTGGAGGCTGGGAAGGGTAGGAGGAAGCGGGAATAAAGAGCGGTTGGTTAATGGGTATAAAAATATAATTAGATAGAAAAAACAAGTTCAGTGCTCAGTTACAACAAGAAAGAGACTATGGTTAACAGTAATTCACTGTATATTTCAAAATAGCTGGGAGAAAAGATTTGTGATGTTCCCAAAACAAAGAAATGGTCAGTGTCTGCTGTGACAGATATCCCAATTATTCAGATGTAATCATTACACATTGTACAATTGTTATCATTATCACATATACCACATTAATATGTATGACTATTAAATATTATGTATCCATAAATTTTCAATTTAAAAATACTGAAAAACAAAAACTGTCAACCAAGAATTCCAAAATCAGCAAAAATATATTTTTAAAAAATGAAGGCAAAATTTTCAGCATAAAAAAACTGAAACCATTCATTAGCAGCAGACTTGCCCTTCAAGAAATACTGAAGGAAATACTTAAGACAGACAAAATGTGTTAACAGATATAATTATAGATCTACAAAAACAAATAAATAATGCCAGAAAAAACTACAAGAATAAATACAGTTCTTTTCAAAAATTATTTAATATTTGAAACTCTTGGAAGATAAACTTTTTATACAAAAAGAATAACAATATATTGTGGAGTTTATAAAATGAATAAAAGTAAAATATGACACCAGTAACATAGAATCCAACATTATTGTAAGCTTCTTATAATACACATGAAATAGTGTAATATCAGTTGAAGGTTGACAACAATAATTTAACTATGTATTCTACAAATCTTGAATAACTTAATAAAATAACAAAACAGTTACAGCTATTAAGCCAACAAAGGAGAAAATATGAATCGTAAAAATACTTGAGCAATCTCAAAAAAGGCCAAAAATGAAAAAACCAAGAACAGATGACATAAGACAAAATCAAAAAGCAAGATGATGTAATCAAATGAAACCATATCCATAATCACAGTATATGTACATTTTATAAGCATCCAATAAAAAGGAAGAGATTGTCAGGTTGGATAATAAAGCAAGATCCAGTAACTATATGCTGGCTATAAGAAAGGTACTTCAAACAAATAAATTTTAAGTAAAATAATAGAAGAACATACACTATGCTAATACCTAAGGCAATACATATATGTAATTCCATTTCCAAATATATATCTAGATAGAGAGGGAGAGAGACACAGAGAGAGAGAGAGAGAGACTTGGTCTATATATATATATTAGACCAAGTGAATTTCAGAGCAAAGAATATTATCAAAAATAAAGAAGATCACTTAATAAAAAGGGGTCTGTTAAACTAGAGGATATAACAATCCTAATGTTTATGTCCCTAAAAACAGAGCCTAAAAATACATAAAACTATAACTAATAGAACTCCAAGGAGAAATAGACAAATCTACATATTATTATATATTTCAAAACCCCTCTCTTAACAACTAATAGAATAAGCAGGAAATCAACAGGGAGATAGCAGACTTAAATGACTCTATCAATGAAATCGGCCTTGAATGGGCATTTTAAAATATTCTGGCCAAAAACAGAAGAATATGCATGCTTCTGAAGTGCACATAAAGCACTTACCAAAGTCAACTATATTCTGGGCCATAAAATAAGTATCAACAAATTCCAAATGATTCAAGGCATATAAGGTATATTCTAAGATCACAAGAGAGGTAAATTAGAAATCATTAACAAAAAGATCCCTAGGAACCCCACAATATTGAAAAATAAATAACATACTTCTAAATTATCTATAGGTAAAAGAAGAAAAATGAGAAAGTATTTTTAACTTAATAAAATGAAGAAACAACACACGAGAATTGTGATGATGCCAGTAAAGTAGTACTTAGGGAAAATTTATAGAATGTGACTCCTAATTTAGAAAGAAAGAAAAGTATCAAGGCAATGACCTCAGCTTCTATTTTAAGAAAGTAAAAAAGATAAAATTAAACCCAAAGTAAGCAGAAAAAGACAAGACAAGACAAGAAACAAAAAGAAAAGGAAAAAGATCAAAGATCAAAGCAGAAATCAACAACAAAGAAAAATCAATAAAACAAAATTCTGGGCCAGGCGTGGTGGCTCACACCTGTAGTCCCAGCACTTTGGGAAGCTAAAGTGGGAGAACTGCTTGAGGCCAGAAGCTCAAGATCAGCCTGGGCAACATAGCAAGAGCCCATCACTACAAAAATAATTTTAAAAATCAGCAGGGCATGGTGGCACACACCCATAGTCCCTGCTACTCGGGAGCCCAAAGTGACAAGATTACCTGAGCCCAGGGGGTCATGTCTTGACCCCCTGGGCTGTCTGCAGTGAGCTGTGGTTGTGCCACTACAATCCAGCCTGGGCAACAGAGTAAGATCCTTTTTCTAGCCAGGTTGAGCAGGAACAAAAAAGATACAAATTACCAATATCAGGAATGAAAGAAGTAGCATCACTGCAGATTCCATAGATACTAAAAGACTAATAATGGAATACTATGAACAAGTTCATGCCAATAAATTCAACCACTTACAAGGAAGTAGACAAACTAAGATATAACAATGAAACCTTATTCGGGAAAGATAACCTGAATAACCCCATATCCACTAAGAAAACAAACTTTACTTAAAAACCTTCCCAACAAATAAAAGGGCATGCCCACATGGCTTCACTGGTGTAATCTACCAGTTCTACACAATCTCTTCCAAAATGTTGAAGAGGAGGAAATACTTCCCAACACATTTTATCAGACCAGCATTATCCCAATACCAAAACCAAAGAAAAACATTACAAGGAGGAAAAATACAGACACATGCCTCATGAACATAGCAGCAAAAGTTGTAAATAAAATTTTATTAAATCAGCCAGGCACCATGGCACGTATCTGTCATCCTAGCTACTTGGGAGGCTGAGGCAGAAGGAACACTTGAGCCCAGGAGTTCAATTCCAGCCTAGGCAGCATAGCAAGACACTCATCCCTAAAAAAAAATAATCAAATCAAATCCATTAATACATAAAAGAGATAATCCATCATGACAAAATGGGGTTTATCCCAGTAATAAAAGCTGATTTAACATATAAAAATCAACCAATGTATTTCACCACATTAACAAACAAAATAAAAAAAAATATGATTAATCTAAACAGATGCAGAAAAGGCACTTGGCAAAATCCAACATCTATTCCTGATCTTACAAAACCAACCAAACAACAACAACAAATTCAGCAAAGTAGGAATACATGGCATCTATGAAAAGTGTACAGCTAACATTATACCTAATAGTGAAGACTAAGGGCTTTCTCCCTAAGATTAAGAACAATACAATGGAATGTCTGCTATCATCCATTTTATTCAAAATTATACTGCAGTTTCTAGTCAATGTACCCAGTCAAGAAAAAAAATCATAATCAGGTAATCCAGGGGAAACAATTAGAAGTGGTTAGTTCTTAGTAAAACAAAATAATGAAAAATGGGGATTAATGAAGAAAATGAAGAAAAGAAATCACACAGGGAACTAAATTCCACAATTATGTCTAAGTAATGTATAGAAAACAATAGCTTCCTATTTAAAAATTACTTAAATAAATAAGTAGGTGGTAAGATTAGTAAGTAGATAAATGCAAAGTCTAAAGAATTTACTGACACAAACTTTTTTTTTTTGAAACAGAGTCTCTGTTGTCCAGGCTGAAGTGCAGTTCTCCTGCCTCAGCCTCCTGAGTAGCTGGGACTATAGGCGTACACCACCATGCCCAGCTAACTCTTGTAGTTTTTAGTAGAGACGGGGTTTCACCCTATTGGCCAGGCTGGTCTCAAACTCCTGACCTCGTGATCTGCCCACCTCAGCCTCCCAAAGTGCTGGGATTACAGGTTTGAGCCACCGTGCCTGGCCCAAACTTTTTTTTTTTTTGAGACATGGTTTCACTCTGTCACCCAGGCTGGAGTACAGTGGCACAATCATGGCTCACCACAGCCTTGACCTCTCTGGCTCAGGTCATCCTCCCACCTCTGCCTCCTGAGTAGCTAGGACTATAGGAGCCTGCCACCATGCCTGGTTAATTTTTTTTTTTTTTTTTTGTAGAGACAGGGTTTCACCATGTTGCCCAGGCTAGTCTAGAATTCCTAGGCTAAAGTGATCCGCCCGCCTCAGCCTACCAAAGGGCTAAGATTACAGGCGTGAGCCACCACGCCTGGCCACAAGCATTTTAAAATATTGTTTTTGCTAATTTCAACAAAGCATTATTTGGGTTGAATTAACATACTCTGTAATGCGAACGGATAAACACAATAAGCTTAACTAGAAGAGAATTGTAATTTTCATTTCTGTACCTTATTTGAGCGTAATGACACTCGACCTCCACAACGAGCACAGAACTTTGTTTGGCAATATGAACAGTTATGGCCACATCCATCAGCAAACTTTGTTTTGTGGCAGATACCACAGGTTGGTGCATCACCCTTCTGTTCTTGCTGTTGCTGTGATTCTTCTCCCATCTTCTTTACCTGTTCCTTATACATTTCAAATTGCTGATGCAGTTTTCTGCAGAGAAAATAAGTAAGAAAAAAATTGGTTTCCTGATGATCTCTAAAGGAAAAATTATCACAATTTATAGACACAATTTTATAACCAAAAAATATACAAGATGAAAATAAAAAGAATGAAAATTTAATTTTCTGATGATAAATTAACACTTTTCATGGCACACTATTTGCAAAAGTATTGCAACTAGTTCCACCTTCTTTTTTGAGACGAAGTCTCGCTCTGCTGCCCAGGCTAACGCGCAGTGGTGCGATCTTGGCTCACTGCAACCTCTGCCTCCCCAGTTCAAGCAATTCTCCCACCTCAGCCTCCTGAATAGCTAGGACTACCAGCACACACCACCACGTCAGCTAATTTTCCTATTTTTAGTAGAGATGGGGTTTCGCTACGTTGACCAGGCTGGTCTCGAACTCCTGACCTCAAGGCATTCACCTGCCTCAGCCTCCTAAAGTGCTATGATTATAGGTGTGAACCAACATACCCAGTCTCTACCTTCTAACATACATATTAAATAACCAATTAATATAATGCATGTTTATGGAAATATTTCTTGAGATTATATTTCTAAATTTCTATCTACCACTTGGAGTACATTTTCAATCATATGTTCTAAAATACTTACAATATTATTTTTCTGCCATTTAACTTCAGAAATACAGAAAGCTAATTTGACTTACACAGTGAAGTCAAGACCTATGAACTTCAAATCATTGAGACACAGTCTCAATAAGAGTGATATAAAGAATCCAGAGAGAGAAAAAATATTACATAGGTGCTCCAGTCCAATGGAAGAAAATTTACATGCTATTAAAAATGAAGAATTCCTTCATTTTGGGGGCTCTTGAGTAGACTTGAAAGTGCTGAGGCAAATATAAATAAACTTAAAAATTAGTCAATAAAAATTATCCAAACTAAAATAAAAAGAAAAATAAAAATAAGTGGGGAATAGAAAACAACGGTGCATCCAAGAGTTAACCCAACCTACCATATGTATAATTGTTCACAGAAAAAGAATAGAAATGAAGGAAATATTTGAAGGGATTATGACCAAAAATTTTCCAAAACTAATGAAAGACACCAAATTAAACACAAGAACCTCAGAGAATCCCTGGAAGCACAAATGTCAAATCAAATACCAAACATAAACACATGCCCCTAGTTTGCCTTCATAGTCAAACTGCTAAAACCCAAAGATAAAGAAAAAACTTTGAAAGCGGCCAAAAAAAAATACACATTGTGTAGCGAGACCCAATGATAAGAATTAGAGAAGATTACTCTTGAGAAACCATGCAAGCTGGAAAGCTTTGGAGTCATGTCTATAAATTGAGAGAAAAAAAAAAAACCTGTCAACCCAGAATCTCATACACGGTAAAATTAGGCTTTGGAAAATATGCATAAGTAAATAAAAATTATAAAAATAAATAAAATTTAAAAATAAAAACTTTTCCAGATGGACACGTATTGAAGAAATTCATTGGCAGTAGACCTTCACTGCATGGAACTTAAAGGAAGTTCTTAAAATAGAAAGAGTATGATACTCCTTGGAAGTACCATATGGAAAAAGAGACCTAGAAAAAGAAATACACGCTCATATTTAAAAATAAAATGTGTCTCAAAAACTTAAGAAAATAGAAAATTAAACCCAAAGAAAGCAGAAGAAATACAAGAGATTAGAACAGAAATCAATGAAACCAAATGCTGGTTTTATGAAAAAAATCAATGGAGACTGACATAAGCAAGTTAAGAGAATAGGACTTTCCAACATTTGTCCCTCAACAGCAACATCAATTTGAACAACTATTCACATGTGAAAACACCTTCATGAGACCTAAGGAAACCAGGTGGGAGATTATAGCAACTGAGCGTAGCAAAAAAAATAAAAGATGCACTGAACAGGGTAAGAAGGACAGTTTAACATTTCCTGTTCATCCCTCCCCAACCACAGAGATAAACAGAGATACTCATCGCTAGGGAGAAAAAGAGAGAACAGAACACTCAACTCTGCCTTGAACTCCAATACCAGGCAATTGTTTACTGTAAAATGCGGTGCTAGGCAGACCCCCACAGTCTGACCAGGGTTGTACACACAGACGGAGCCTCCAGGTCCACTCCAGTGCCAGAACTCACATCCCCAGGCTCCATGCCTGACCACCAGACTTGGTCTTTGGGCCTGCCCAATCTCTAGGATGACTCCAGACTTCTACAATGCCCTCAGTGACAGGCTGGTTCCCATGACCCCAGGCTTCAGGCACACCCCAGCATCAGGCCAGGCCCTGCAGCTCAATCATCAGGCTAGCACCCTCAGAACCAGCCTCCAGACAAGCCACTGTGGATATAGGCTCCAGGCACACCTAGCACCAAACCAGCCCCTGTAGCCCAGGATCCAGGCTGTTTGTTATCTGCACACCAAGCCTCCCAGCCCACCCTGGCATCAGGTGAGATCCCACAGCTCTAGGTTCCAGGCCTGTCCGGTGGACAAGGTCTACATGCAACCTCCAGGCATATTACAGAGCCAGGACAGCCCCAGCCATCCTGGTCTCCTGAATACTCCCATTATTATACTGGCTCACATGGCCCCAGGTTACAAGGCATGTCCCAGCACAGCACAAGTGCCTAAAGCCCTAAGTCATCAAGCCAGCACACAAAGACCCAGCCTCCAGGGTGGCACCTGCAGATACAAGATCCAGGCCCACTCAGCACAAGACCAGCCCCCGTAGTCCTAGCCTCCAGGCTTCCTTCAGGTTTCAGACCAGCCCAGTAAAACAGCGGCCCATACCACTGCAAACATCAGCCCAGCACAGCGACAGGTTAGCATCCTGGTCTAAGGCAAAGGTCAGAACCTGCAAAAACAGATTCTAGGCATACACAATGCCATGTTGGTCCCTGAGGCCCCACTCTCCAGGCCAGCCCTTGCAAAGTCACACTCCAACAGACCAACAGACCAATAGTATGGCAGTAGAACCCAGTGCCAAGACAAACCATATGGAAAGAGTGTCCAAATCCACTCTTGTGGACACAAAACAAGTTCCACCCTAAAAGACTCAGGCCCCAGGACCAACCAAGTAACAGGTCAGGTCCCATGGTCACAAGGTCCATCCCAGTGCACCTGTGCACTAATGCCATCCCAATACCTAGCCAGCCCCTCCTGACACAGGCTCAAGGGCAACTTCAATGCCAGGTCAGCCTCTGTGGGCCCAAGTTTAAGGTCAGTTCCCACAGAAACAGATTTGAGGACAAAGCCTACAGACCAAATGAATCGGTCCACAACAGAGGTTCCAGGATCAAAGCCCAACCCAACGAACCCAGGGACAAGGGACACACACCTGCTGACCCAGGCACTGGTTCAGTCTGCTCAAGAATTCCAGCAACAAGCCCACCTACCAACCATGCAAACAGCTTGCCCAGAATCACCACATGGGCTGACTGGTGAAGACATTTTCCAGATAAAGACAATCTAAACAGACTGGAATAAGTCCCTACTTCCTACATACACAGACATCAGCAAAAGGTAAGCATAATCATGAAAAACCAAGGAGATAAAACACTACCAAAAAAGCAATCATTTCCAGCAAGGGAGTATAAGAAGATGATGGAAGAGAAGCCTCCATTAATCATCCTCCTCACAGGAACACCAAATTGAACAACTATTCACACAAAAAAGCACTGTCATAAGAACCAAAGATCAAGTGAGCAATCACGGTACCTTGTTTTAACTTTATATATAAAAAAGAGGCACTGAAGAGGGTAGAAAAGACAGTCTTAAATTCTTGATGCCATCCCTCCTTCACCTATCAGCAGTAGCCACAGAGTGCAGGAAGAGAATCTGCGAACTTACGGAAGGCAGAGTGTAATAATTGTGGGACTCTGCATTGAAACTCAGTGATGACCTGTCACAGATGAAAGCAACACCAGGCAGAACTCAGCCACCCGTCATAGAGGGAGCATTTAGATCAGCCCTAGCCAGAAGGGAATTGCCCATCCCAGCAGTAGGAACCAGAGTTCAGGCAAAGGCAAGCCCCATCACCATGAGCCAAAGGGGTCTGGGGTCCTAAATAAACCTGAAAGGCAGTCCACGCCACAAGGACCACAATTCCTGGGCAATTCCTGATTCTGTGCTGGGCTCAAAGCCAGTGAATGAGGGGAGCATGCAACCCAGTGAGATACCAGCCGAGGTGGCAAAGGGAGTGTTTGAAGAGTATAAAGGACTTTGTCTGGCACCTTGGATATCAGCTCAGCCACAGTAGAATATGGTACCAGGCAGAGCTGTGAGGCCCCCACTGACTCCAGGCCCTGGCCCTGGCTCTGAAATACCATTTCTGAGAGGGAGAGGGAGAAGGAGAGGGAGAGGGAGAGGGAGAGG
>NW_012113253.1:4221502-4223218 GCF_000951035.1 Colobus angolensis palliatus
GAGGGGGAGGGGGAGAGAGACTCCGACAGACTCCATTTGTTTGGGAGAGAATAAGGAAAGAGAACAAGAGTCTCTGCCTAGTAATCCGGAGAATTCTTCCAGATTTTACCCAAGACCTTATCCAAGGCAGTACCGCTATGAGTCTGCAACATTCCTGGGATTGGTGTGGCCCCTTGTGATGACACAGCTACACTGATCAAAGACATCGATCACAACATCCAAGTCCCTTCAAATACCTGGAAAGCTTTACCAAGAAGGATGGGTACAAACAACCCCAGACTGTGAAGACTACAATAAATACTCTACTCTTAGATCACCAGAAACCAAAGAATACCCACAAGCATCAAGACCATCCAGGAAGACATGACCACACTAAACAGACTAAGTAAGGCACTAGGGAGCAATCCCAGAGAGACAGAAATATGTGTCCTTTAAGACAGAGGAATTCAAAATAGCTGTTTTGAGGAAGCTCAATGAAATTCAAGATACCATGGAGAAGGAATTCAGGATCCTATCAGACAAATTTAACAAAGAGATTAAAATAATGTAAAAGAATCAATAGAAATTCTAGAGTTGAAAAATGCGACTGACATACTGAAGAATGCATGAGTCTCTTCACAGCAGACTTGATCAAGCAGAAGAAAGAAATAGTGAGCTCAAAGACAGGCTCTTTGAAAATACATGGTCATAAGAGAAAAAAAAAGAATAAGAAACACTAAAGTACACCTACAAGATCTAGAAAATAACTTAAATTGGCAAATCTAAGAGTTATTGGCCTTAAAGGGATAGACAGAGATGGGGTAAAAGTTTGTTCGAAGGGATAATAACAGAGAACTTCCCAAACCTAAAGAAAGATATCAATATTTGAGCACAAGGAAGTTATAGAACACCAAGCAGATTTAACCCAAAGAAGACTACCTCAAGGCATTTAATAACCAAACTCCCAAAGGTAAAGGATAAAGAAAGAATCCCAAAAGCACCAAGAGAAAAGATAGAGACAATATAGAATGAAGTTCCAGTATGTCTGGCAGCAGACTTCTTAGTGGAAACCTTACAGGCCAAGAGAAAGTAGCATGATTATTCAAAGTGTTGAAAGAAAACAACTTTTATCCTAGAATAGTACATCTAGTAAAAATATCCTTCAAACATAAAGGAATCAAGACTTCCCCAGACAAACAAAAGCTGAGGGATTTAATCAACATCATACCTGCCAACAAGAAATGCTAAAGGGAGTTCTTCAATCTCAAAGAAGAATGTTAATGAGCAATAGGAAATCACCTGAAGGTACAAAACTCACTAGTAATAGTAAATGCACGAAAAACACAAAATATTATAACACTGTGATTGTGGTGTATCAACTACAGATATCTTAAATAGAAAGATTAAAAGATGAATGCATCAAAAATAGTAACTACAAAAACTTTTCAAGACATAGACACTACAATAAGATATAAACAGAAACAACAAAGATAATAAGCAGGAGAATAAAGGTTAAGTATAGTATTTTTATTAGTTTTGTTTTTGCTTATTAGTTTATGCAGTCAGTGTTAAGTTGTCATCAGTTTAAAATAATGGATTCTAGCCGGGCGCGGTGGCTCAAGCCTGTAATCCCAGCACTTTGGGAGGCTGAGATGGGCGGATCACGAGGTCAGGAGATCGAGACCATCCTGGCTAACACGGTGAAACCCCGTCTCTACTAAAAAATACAAAAAACTA
>NW_012113253.1:4223858-4303045 GCF_000951035.1 Colobus angolensis palliatus
AAAAAAAAAAAAAAAGACACATGGAGTAACTGAATGTATTAATACAAACAAACAAACAAACAGAAAACCCAATGATCTGCTTCCTAAAAGTAACACACTTCTCCTATAAAGATATACATAAACAGAAAATAAAGGAATGGAAAAAGGAATCTTTCTATTCAAGATAACAGTATTTTATACACCACAATCACAGTGTTATAATATTTTGTGTTTTTCTGCGCATTTACAATTACTAGCGCGTTTTGTACCTTCAGGTGATTTCCTATTGCAAAAGGAAACCAAAAAAAGAGCAGGATTAGCTATACTTGTATCAGACAAAATAGATTTCAAAACAAAAATTATAAAAAGAAACAAAGAAGGTCATTATGTAATGATAAAGGGATCAATTCAGCAAAAGTATGTAACAATTATAAATCTATATGCACAAAACACTGAAGCATCCAGATATTGAAAGTAAATATTATTAGAGCTAAAAAGAGAGATAGAACTAAATACAATGATAGCTGGAGACTTTCAAACCCCACTTCTAGCATTGGACAGATCATCCAGACAGAAAATCAACAAAGAAACATCAGACTTAATCTGCACTACAGACCAAATGGAATTAATAGGTATTTACAGAACATCTCATCCAATGACTGCAGAACACACATTCTTCCCCTCAGCACATGGATCATTCTCAAGGGCAGACCGTAAGTTAGGCCACAAAACAAGCCTGTAAAAATTTTTTTAAAAATAAAATTATATCAAGTATATTCTCTGACCACAATGAAATAAAACTGGAAATCAATAATAAGAGAAATTTTGGAAACTATGCAAACACATGGAAATTAAACAATATGCTCCTGAATGACCAGTGGGTCAAAGAAGAAATTAAAATGCAAGTTAAAAAAATACCTTGAGACAAAGAAAAATGGAAACAACACACACCAGAATATATGTGATGTAGCACGGGCAATTCTAAGAGGACAATTAAAACAATAAATGGGTAGATCAAAAAAAGAAGAGAGATCCAAAATGAACAGCCTAAAATTATGACCAAAGAAACTATGAAAAGAAGAACAAACTAAGCCCAAAGTTAGTAGAAGGAGGGAAATAATACATATCAGAGCAGAAATCAGTGAAATCAGAAACTTTAAAAAATAGAAAAGATAAAACTAAGAGTTGTTTTCTTGAAAAGATAAAATCAACAAGCTTATAGCTACACTAAGAAAAAGGAGGCTGCTGTAAATGAAATCAGGCATTAAAGTTCACACACAGAAATACAAAGGATCATAAGACACTGTTGTGAACTAATAACAATCCTTCTCAAACTCTTCCAAAAAACTGAATAGAAGAGAATGCATCCAAACTCATTTTATGAGGCCAGCATTACCCTGATACTAAAGCCAGAAAATAAACTACAAAAATAATAAAATTACAGGCCAATATTCTTGATGAACATAGATGCAAAATCCTCAACCAAATACTAGCAAACTGAATTCAACTGCACATACAAAAGGATCATCTACCATGATTAAGTTGGATTCCTTGACAGTTCAGAATGCAAAGATAGTTCAACACATACAGTTCTACCAATGTGATGCACTATGTTAACAGAATAAAGGACACAAAGCGTATGATCATTTTAACAGATGCAGGAAAAGCATGTGATAAAATTCAATATCCTTTCGTGATAAATAAACTCTTAAATTAGGTATACAAGAAATATGTCAACACAATACAGGTGTTACATTACAAACCCACAGCTAACATCATACTCAATGGTGAAAAGTTGGAACCTTTCCTCTAAGATCAAGAAAGAAGACAAGGATGCCAACTATTGCAACTTATATTCAACACAGTAATGGAAATCCTAGCAAGAGCTATTAAGCATAAGAAAGAAATAAAAGGCATCCAAATTGAAAAGGAAATTTAATTGTCTCTGTTTGTGGACAACACGATCTTATCTCTAGTAAACCCTAAAGACTCCACTATATTGAAGAGATATCCATAGTCATATGTTCATTGCAGCATTATTTATAGTAGCCAAGATATAAATCAAGTAAGTATCCATCAGTGAATGAATCAATAAAGAAAATGTGTTATATATACACAATGGAACACTATTCAGCTATAAAAAAGAAAGAAGTCCTGTCATTTGTGACAACACAGGTGAACTCAGAGAACATTATGTTAAGTGAAGTAAGCCAGGCACAGAAAGACAAATAGTACATGATCTCATTTACATGTAAAATCTTAAAAAGTTGAACTCATAGATGTAGAGGGTAGAATTATGATCACCAGAGACTGAGGTATGGGGAGGTTAGGGAGATGTTGGTCAAAGGACACAAAATTTCAGTGAGATGGGAGATTCAAGTGATCTGTTGTACAACATGGTGTCTATAGTTAATAACAATATATTGTATTTTGAAAATCATAAGAGGGTAGACTTAATGTGTTCTCACCACAAAAATAAGTATGTGAGGTAATGCATATGGTAATTAGCTGTATTGAATCATTCCACAACATATACAGACTTGAAAACATCATGTTGTATAAGTATACACAATTTTTGTTAATTTAAAATTAAATTTAAAACTTTTTTAAAATTCAAGAAAAAAATCACTAAAATTGATAAACCTCAAGTTAGAATGATGAAAAAAACAAGACACAAATTACCTATAGCAAGAATGACAGAGATTACTACAGAATTCACAATTAATCTAAATTAATTTAAAAGACTGCAAAGGAATACTATAAGCAATCATATGCCCATATGTATGTATGTCTTTCTTTGAAAGACAGAAACTAGCATAACTCATTCACCAAAAAAAAAAAAAAAAAAGATAGCTTGACAAGCTTTATATCTATTAAATAACTTTAATTCATAGTTTAAGAACCTTCCAAATCTAAAACTGGTTCTCAATGGTTTCATTGGTGAATGCTACCAAACACTGAAGGAAGAAATAATGCCAATTCTACATAGTCTCGCCCAGAAAACAGAGGATGGAACATTTCCCAACTAATCTCTTAATGCCAGTATTACTCTGACCCTAAAACCACACAAAGAAGCCGGGCATGGTGGTATATCCCTGTAGTCCCAGCTACTCAAGAGGCTGAGGCAGGAGGATTGCTTGAACCCAGGAATGCAAGGCTGCAGAGAGCTATGACTGCACATTGTACTCCAGCCTGGGCAACAAAGCAAGACCCCATCTCTTAAAAAAAATTACAAAGATACTGGAAGAAATTATAGACCAATAAAGTATTTCTCATAAGCAGATTTTTTTGTAAAAATCCTCAACACTAAAAATATTAGCAAATCAAATCCAAAAATGTGTTAAACAATAATACCTCACAAACAGGTGATGTTTATCTTAGGAATGTAAGTTTGGATACATATTTTAAATTCAAGCAATATAATCTGTCATATTAATATGATTACCTAAAAATGTGCTAAGAAAGCATGTCACACAACTGCTTAGCAAACTAGGAATTGACAGAAACTTCCTTAGCACAGTAAAAGCATCTGCAAAACAGTCTACCACTAACATCACACTGTATGGTGAAAAATTGAATGCTTCCCCCTAAGATCAGTAATAAAGCAAGGTGTTCTCTTTCACTACTTCTAATCAACATCAAACTGAAAATTCTAGCCACTACATTAAGGCAGGAAAATAAAATGAAAATAAAAAGTTTACAGATTAGAAAGGAAAACAGAAAACTATTTGCAGTTGCCCTACTTGTCTTTGTATAAAATCTCAAAGAAACGAGCAAAAAAAAAAAACCTCTTGTAACAACTAAATGAATTTAGCAAGGTCACAGGATACAAGATCAATATACAAAAAACAATTACATTTATATTTAGTAGTAATGACCAATTGAAAATGAATATTTTTATAAACAGTCTGCAACAACAGCAAAAAATAAAAAAAGAAAAAAGATTCAGGTATAACTCTAACAAGATAGGAACAAGCTTCTTATGGTGAAAACTATAAAACACTGATAAAAGAATCAAAGGAGACCTAAATAATAGGAAAAATATACCACATTAACCAATGGCAAGATTCAAATTGTTAAGATCACAATTCTCTTCAAATCAATCTATTCAATCAATGTCATTCCCAATAAAAATCTCAGTATTGTTTTTATTAAAAATTGACAAGCTACCTCTAAAATTTATGTGAAAAAGTGAAATCCCGGAATAAACAAAAATATTTTTTAAAAAAGAAGGTGAAAGACTCAAAGTACCTGATTTGAAGACTTACTATAAAAGCTGTAGTGATCAAGTAAACATGGTATTGACAAAGGATAAAGATACATATCAATGGATGCAATGGGAAGTCCAGGAGTAGTACAATACTTAGTGATCATTAACATTTTTTACAAAGGTCCTGAAGTAATTCAATGGAGAAAAAAAATTGTCTCTTAAGCAATTAGAAATTTACATGTAAAACTAATGATATCATTTGGATGTTTTGTACCCTCTGAATCTCATATTGAAATGTGATCTCCAATGTTGGAGGTGGGGCCTGTTGGGAGGTGTCTGGGTCATGGGGGTGGATCCCTCATAAATGGCTTGGTGCCCTCCTCATGCTAATAGAGTGAGTTCTTGCTCTGCTAGTTTACAGGAGAACTAGTTGTTTTAAAAAGTCTGGAACTACTCCCTGCCTTTGCTCCCTCTCTTGCCATGTGACATATCTGCTTCCTCTTTGCCTTCCACCATGAATGGAGGGTTTCTGAGGCCTCACCAGAAGCCAGTGACAGCACTTTGCTTCTTGTACAGCCTGCAGAACCATGAGCCAAATAAAACTCTTTTCTTTAAAAATTACCCAGGTATTTCTTCATAGCAATGCAAACAGACTAACATAAATAGTAGTTGAAAATCCATGTGTAAAAAACAAAAACCTCAACTTGCATCTTACACCTTATACAAAAATTAACTCAAAATGAATTGCAAAACTAAATATAATGGCTAAAACTATAAAACTCCTAGAAGAAAACATTCAAGAAAATCTTTGTGACCTTGGGATTTGGGTCTTGGGAAAGACTTCTTAGATAGGTTAGGAAAATATCTTTTTAATAGGATATAAAAAGTATGTTCCAGGGAAGGTGGCTCACGTCTGTAATCCCAGCACTTTGGGAGGCCAAGGTGGGCGGATCCCTGAAGTCAGGAGTTCGAGACCAGCCTGGTCAACATGGTGAAACCCATCTCTACCAAAAATACAAAAATCAGCAGGCATGGTGGTGGGCACCTGTAATCCCAGCTACTCGGGAGGCTGAGGCAGGAGAATTGCTTTAACCGGAGAGGCGGAAGTGAGCCAAGATCACACCACTGCACTCCAGCCCAAGGGACAGAGTGAGACTCCGTCTCAAAAAAAAAAAAAAGTTTGAACCAGAAAGGAGTCATGAACAATATATAAATGAATGAGTGTAGCTGTGTTCCACTAAAGATTTATTCATGGGCACTGAAATTTGAATTTTATGTTGTTTTTACAATTACAAAGTATCACAAATTTAAAAAAATTTAATCAATCATTTAAAAGTGTAAAAAACTGTTTTTAACTTACTGGTTATACACAAATAGGCAGTGGGATAGAACTGGCTTGTGTACCATAGACTGCATACTTCTCTATGATATAGTTTCACTTATATGACATTCTGGGAAAAGCAAAATCAGATTAATGGTTGCCAGGGGCTGAAGTGGAGTGATGGGCACAAGAAACCTTTTGGGGTAAAGGAAATAGTCTATGTCTTGATTATGCTGATAGACTTTATGTCTGTCAAAACTCACTCAACTGTATAAATAAGAGGTGAATTCTACTGTAAATAAACTATAGCTCAAAAAACCTGACATTAAGAAAAGTTAGATTTCAAAGTGCTAACCTAAAGTCAGCCAGTAAATTAAAAGATAAAATTCCAGGAGTCCTTATATCTACTTCATCACAAAAGTATACTTCCTTTCTACACCCAATATCAATGAAAACTGTTTTAAAACCAATTTTATTAACTTTTTCTGTCACTTCAGATAATACCCTGTTTTTCCCTGATAATCTCACTCCAGGTTTAAGTGAAGCTCTGCTAACACAAAACAAGCACCACTACAGGAGGTTCAGGACCACAAATGAATGAGCTCTGCATCAGAGCTTCTCCCACCATTTAGAAGAATCATCTTTCCAAGTGTAGAAATTTGACACATATTTGTACATTTGTGCCATACTGTACATTTCCACTGCAACACTGTTGATACGCTTCCTACCTTTGAGATGCTTCTCAGTAAATGACTAAACCCCATTGGGAGAAAAAACAAGACAGAAAAATTAGAAAGAGCAATATTGCTTCAGTTCCGGAGACACTGCATTACTAGACAATTTACCAAGTGCTATGGGTTGAATGTCTCCGCCAAAACTCATGTTGAACTTGATTCTCAATGTGGAAGTGTTGGCAGGTGCGGCCTAGGAGTTGTTTGGGTTATGGGATAGATATCTCATGAATAGATTAATGCTCTTCCTTGGGGGTGAGTGAATTCTTGCACTAAAATGGATTAGTTCTCACAAGAGTGAGTTGTCAAAAAGACTGTGGCTTCCTTCGTTTTACTCTCTTGCTTCCTCTTTAACCATGTGATCTCTTCACACCTGCCCACTCACCTTCAGTTTTCTGTTAGAGTGGAAGCAGCATAAAGTCCTGAACATTGTTCCCTGTATCAGTAAATGGTGCCACCATTCAATTATACAGGCCTGAAATCTAGAATGATTCTGGAATTGTCTCTCTCCCTCAAACGCATAATTTATCTACCAATAAGTCCTTTCAATTTTACATCCTACATGTGCTTTGAATCCTTCCACTTCTCTCCATTATATGCTGCCAATACTATAGGTCTTGCTAACATCAATTCCCACCTAATCTAGAGAATAGTCTCCTAGTTAGGCTACTCACATCCATGCCTCTTCCCTTCAATCTACTCTGTACACTACAGAAAAAACTCTCTCTACTTAAAATAAGAGTTATTCTTCTCACACTGCTAATTGTTCTTAAGAAGAAAAATCTTATGAGGACCTACAAAACCTTGGATATACTATACACATCTTTAACTTCATTTTTTTGCAGTTTCTTTTCCCACCTTCTGCTAAAGTCTTTCTTTTTTTTTTTTTTTTTGAGACGGTGTCTCGCTCTGTCACCCAGGCTGGAGTACAGTGGCGCGATCTCAGCTCACTGCAAGCTCCGCCTCCCGGGTTCAAGGTCTTTCTTTCTTTCAGTCCTTTTTCTTTCATCCCATTTTAGTCTGTATTTTATACATGCTCTTGCCTCTGTCTAGAATGGATTGCTATGTACACTTTTTTTAATTCTCTTTTTTAAAACCTTAGGTATCCATAATATAATTGATCATACCCTTGGTAGCACTGGTCCATGCTTGGTTCTTGTTCTATTTAACTATTTTCCCTTCCCCAATTTGATCTCCCTTCCCTGAGGAAACCAGTCTTGTATATTTGCATAGATGGCATGTGCCATTTACTTATTTCCATCTATTTCTGTCACTCAATTTTACATTTTTATATTAAAATCTAAATAGATAAGCCATAGCTAATATGCATGGTACTTACTATGTATCAGGTAAACAGATAGTATTACCATTATTCGTATTATTGTCCCTATTCTACAGACAAATTATGTGGCTCATAGTCAAACAGCTGGTAAAAAGCCCAATCCAAATTTAGTGTTGTTCCAAGAGTTCGTGCTCTTTACCCCTATAGCTGCTGCATCTAGTTCAAGCATTTTAATGGCTGTATAATGTTTCCGTTTGGATAATCACATTTTATTCATCCATTTCTTTAAGTTGGCCCTTTATAATTCATTACTCTTTAATATATCTATGCCATATTTGTTAAATGCATATAAAGTTTTCCCTAGGGCATTTATGCAGAAATATGATGTACATACTAATGTTCACTAGATACTTTTAAACTGCTCTTCCAAATGGATTAACCCTGTTAGTACATCTGCAAGCAAAGTATGAATATTCTAGTTTTCTCTCATCCTTGCCAATGTGTGATTATTATTCAACTTTTTAAATTTTTGCTGATTTGATAGATATTAATTGATGTCCCATTTTTTAGTTCATAGTTTTCTGATTTCGGTGAAATCCAGCCAATTTGACTGCTCTTCCTATGAACTGCCTATTCATATCCTTTACTGGATTGGATTTCCTGTATTATTATTCTTGATATGCAGGAGTATATACTATATAGCCTATATATACATAGTTGAACATAGGAAATTTCTTCTCTCAGATTGTTAATTTTGTTAAACAGAAATCTTTAATTTTGAGGTAGCAAATACAGCAATTTCTCCCTTCATCATCTGTGGCTTTGGTGGCTGGCTATATAAAACAAAATAAAACAGAACAGAACAACCTTACCTAACCCTAAGTCAGGCACCAAAAATTTCTGTGGTTTCTTCTAGTAGCTTAATAATTTTACCAGTCACATTTAGACTTTTAATCAATCTGAAGTTTATTTTTATATGTGCTGTGATGCAGGGATTTAATGTTAATCTTCTCCATATAGAGACTCTAAATTCCAAGCATCATATACTAGCTAGTTTGTCCTTTCTTCCACTGATTTGTGATCTCAATCTACCATATACTAAGTTCCCATATATGCATAGGTCTGTTTATGAACTCTGCATTCTGTTTCAATGGTGTTTGTCTCTGCTTTTACTCAAGAACAAGATAATAACAACCAAACTCCAAATAAAATTAAAGATGAAAAAAATCTTAAATATATAAATTTGAATATATAACTTTCTAGTGATGTAGATCAGAAGTCAACAAACGTTTTCTGTGAAGCGCCAGATAGTAGGTAATTTAGGCCTTCTGGTCCATACAGTCTCTGTTGCTACTCAGCTCTGCCACCGAGATGCAAAGGTAACCATCAATAATATGAAAACATGAGTTTGACTATATTCCAATAAAATGCTATTTGCAAAAGCAGACAGCAGGCAGGATTTTGGTCCACAGGCCATATTTTGCAAATTCTTGATGCAGATAAAAGAGGCAAAGATATAATCATAAAATTAGTTTAAAACTTTTATTACAAATAAACATTTAAATATAAATTTAGAAATTTTTTCTACTTTCTTATCTCATAAAGTTATTATATCTAAATTTTTCATGTATGTCTTCTATATCAAAGTCTCCCTCATCACTAAGGAAACTCAATGAATTTTGTATTTTCTAAAGTAAACATTTTTTCACTTCTGAGTTCTGTGAAATAATGAAACTTTTTCAATTCATGTTTACTGCTGTTCCTGGAAACTTTTTTCCCAGCCACATAGTTTTGTTGTTGTTGTTTCCCTATTCATATTGTAAGTGTGTTTTCATATTCTCCAAAAGTTAACTACCTATATTACTCCTTTTTAAAGTAATCTTTTAAAAAGTTTGTTTACTAGGATTTCCAACACTTGCTACTGTGAGGTCATACCACTGTGAATTTCTTGATGTTAAATTTCTTGTTTCTCTATAGGCATAGGTATACAAAACTAGATTTGTTTGAGGTCCTTTCAGGACAATATGTTCTCTCCAAGCAGTTCTCTGTAGTTCAAAATAAAGAAATTAAGAGCTCCTCATAAGATAAGATTTATGAGGAATCAAATCGAGCAGTTTCCTTTTACTAGAGGGATGGTTTCAGGGGAAGGGGAGAATCCATATATTTCAGGATATATAGTATTCTGGCTTTGTAACTTGCTTTGCTATCTGGTAAAATGGGTTTGCCTCTGGTCTTCTTCATGGAAACTTACTATTTGTAAAATGAGTTCCTCCATATAAATATTATAACACTTTTATCCAACTTTCTTGGAAATCCTAGAGGGATTTTTATTAAAATTGCATTATATTTATAGATTACTTTTAGGATAATTGACATCTTCACAGTGTTGAGTCTTACCACCTAAAAACATCTATCTGCATTTATTGCCAATCCTCAGAAAAACAGTAACCACCTGTGTGGATTACAGGTGATTCTTTTAACTCAAATTTTTCTATCTTAACTTGTGATCCACCCCCAGATAGTCCATGAATAGATTGGTATTTCAATTGAATTGACTTCATTTTTAATTGCATGTATTATCTTTTGTGCATTTAAAAACATTTTGAGAAACAGTCAATAGGCTTCACCAGGCTGTCAAATGGATTCATATACAAAACAGATTAAGGACCTCTAAGAAATATTTCCGTGTTCTATATGTTGTTTCAGAAAGAAAGAAAAAGCAAGTTCTCTAACAACGTCATGAAGATAATATAACCATACTTCCATACTCCTCCTTATTCTCATGCACTTCAATATCACTTCCTTGGAGAGGTATTCCTTAACATCACTGACTAGGTCAAATCCCTCTGTTAAATATTTTCAAAGCACTGTATTATATGACATTTACTGGAGTTGCACCTTTTGTTCATGTATGTAATTATCTCATTAATCTCTACCTCTCTAATTAGAAAAGTCATGAGAATTGCTTTGTTTTTGCTTTCCATTTTATCCCAGTGACTAGCATAATACATGGCTCACAGTCAAGTTCTCAATAAATATTTACTGAATGTTTACATTAATAATGAATAAATATGTATTGTGTATATACTATTTGAGACATGATAGAGAAAAATATAAAGCTGAATATTACCCTGTTCTTGTCATCAGTAAAATAAGATAGATAAGGACATGCATAGATAGGAGACAGACATAGAAACAAATATAATTAAGTCTATTAAATTAAGTTTAGCCTACAGCTGCCTCCTTATAAGTTTGCCCTAAAGGTTTCACCATATATTTGTCTGGAGTACAGTTACATAGTGAACTGTAACCTAAATGGATGTATAAACAGAATGTAACCTACTCTTGTAACTATCACTGAGTTTCAGTGAAGCATAGCTAGATAAATAAATAAATACATACACACATACATACAGAATAAATAAATAAGACAAGCACCTAACTGTAACTAATTCAGCTCCTTCTATACATCCCTTCTATATTTTTGTAAGTCACACAGAAGTACTGGAGTCTCCCTGACTCTGTTCTATTTGGGGGGCTACCTGAGTCACAGATCATTCTTTGCTCAATTAAACTGTTAAATTTAATTTGTCCAAAATTTTTAATTTTAACACAAGGTATCAGAAGTGGGAACCAAAATAGAGTTTCTAGTGAGCCCCAGGAGCACTAAGTAACCGAGCAAAGTACCTGCTTGGCCATTGTGTCCATTGCTCTCACAGAAACTGGGGACTATGGGTAAGTTCTCTCTCAGATTCTTGAGATCCATGGAGGCCAGGCGCGGTGGCTCAAGCCTGTAATCCCAGCACTTTGGGAGGCCGAGACGGGCGGATCACGAGGTCAGGAGATCGAGATCATCCTGGCGAACACAGTGAAACCCCGTCTCTACTAAAAAATACAAAAAACTAGCTGGGTGAGGTGGCGGGCGCCTGTAGTCCCAGCCACTTGGGAGGCTGAGGCAGGAGAATGGCATCAACCTGGGAGGCGGAGCTTGCAATGAGCTGAGATCCGGCCACTACACTCCAGCCTGGGCGACAGAGCGAGACTCCGTCTCAAACAAAACAAAACAAAACAAAACAAAAAAGATCCATGGATTTCTGTTGTGAGCTATCTAAGTTTGTTTGAGCAAATTTTTTATCTGAACTGGGTTCAGAAGTCATGACAGAAACTAAACTGGGTCCCAGATCACACTCTATCTGATAATTATCTGGCTTGAATACAGTTAGAGGCCTAAGGTGTCTGACTAGGTCAAGTAGAAACTGGCAGTAAATGGCAATATTGCAGGGGATGTGAACTCCAGCTTTCAGGAGTTCTCAAAGACTTTTGAGTACCATACCCTTTGTTTCTTTTTTTTTTTTTTTACATACTTAAGTAGGAAAAAATCATTGGCCAAGTTGCTCAAGGGGATCTGAGAGGCAAAGCCAAGATTCCATGTGCAAATGGAATCCTAATTTCTAAAGAACTGAGTACGCCAACTTCCAACTATACCTATATTTACATGTATAAGTATTAAGCCCCAAAAGCAGGAAACACTTGGAGAAATGGCAAAATCTTACTAAAGGTAATTTAAAAATTCACTGAAACATTCCAAATGAACAACACTACACTTTAAAAGTATATTTTATTTATTTTTAAGACGGAGTCTTACTCTCACCCAGGCTGGAGTGGAGTGGCACAATCTCAGCTCCCTGCAACCTCTGCCTCCTGGGTTCAAGCTACTCTCCTGACTCAGGCTCTTGTGTAACTGAAATTACAAATATGCGCCACTATGTCCGGCTACTTTTTTGAATTTTTAGTAGAGACAGGGTTTCACCATGTTGGCCAGGCTATTCTTGAACTCTTGACCTCAAGTGATCCACCCGCCTTGGTCTCCCAAAGTGCTGGGATCACAGGTGTAAGCCACCATGCCCAGCCAAGAAGTATATTTTAAAATGAGGGCTCCTGAATTAGGCTCATCCAGATATGCCTATTGATATGCAGAAGCTTCTAAAAATATTTCAATATTGTTATTCCCTCTTTATTAAAAAAAAAAAAAAGACTGTTTAAAAGGCAAATAAAAAGTTTAAGCAGCTAATTGATAAGAATTGAATCTCCTTAACTTTTGGCTTAATTACTATCCTGTTCTGAAGGGAAAAAGAAAGTTATTCTGGATAAAGTGTTTATAAAAGGTAGGCCCTCAGGTAAAGCAGACTTGCTTCTTTTTAAGAGCCACACATGCTAAATCCAGGCATAAAGGTTTTCTTTGCCCTATTACTTGAGGGGCTCTACCCTGAGCTCAGTAATTTTAGCTAAGAAACAATAGCTTAGTTTAAAAGACTACCTATTGAACTAAATTGTTTTGAAAATATACCTTTCTGGCATTTAGCAGTCTATATTAAAAACCCTTTTGCAAAAAAGTTTACATCTATAAGGAAATTTCCATTTGCAAGGGTGTATGAAAGGGAAGACTGGGTCACTAGAAACTCTTACCATTGTTTTAATTTACATAACAAGTCTTAACCTTTGTTTAAGGTAGTTTTCTGGCCATCTTGTCTTAAATGGGTCTTTATGTACCTTTTTTCCTTGGTTTGAATAAATGGAGATACAATATTTAGGCCTAAAGTCTCAGCTCTGTGCTTTTCACATATAAATTTTCTACCTTTTTTTCACCTAAGAGTCATCACTTTAAAAGACAAATTGTTGCTTAACTAATAATTGCTTAGGACAAAAAAAAAAAAAAAAACCAGGTAATTGGAAGACAGAGTAAACAGGGAAAAGAAAAACTATTTAAAAGTCCACAAACCAGAATTCTTTATAAAAGCTAAAAGATCTGCTTTTGTCTGAGTGTCTGTATGTCTGTAAGTCTATATGTGTTATGTGCATGTGCTAATACTTGGTAAATAAAAGTAGTTGTAAAACTGCTGGTAAAACAACTTTAATTGTCTTCAAAATTGGCTTCAAAATTGTCAGTTAAATATAATTCGGTAATTTCTGCCTGTGTGTACTGGTCAGACAGGCTTATGCTTTCTCTGTTACATGTTTTAAGGTCATAAAATAGGTGCTTCCTTAATATTTTTAATACTTGTTTAATTTGACGGTGAACTTATGTTTATGTTTCAAGCCTCTAGGTTCTGGGATCTGGACAGGCATCCAAGGTAGGACCTGAAGATATGTCCTCAAGTACTTAGACCACCAGCTGCAGGGCCGAGTCAAGCCCATTATGGCCCCTTCCTCCCTGGTCCACTTTTGCCTCCTAGCCATTCTGCGAAGGGTTGCATGGAACAGGAATCACCTTCACAGCTGTCTTCTCTTCTGAATTCTATGCCTAATATGTAAATTCAGGACCCAGATGGGCCCTGGCCTTCATAGCCATCCAGGATGCCATGTGGCTACCTGAGACCCAGGACTCCTAGGAAAGACTTTAGAGAGGGTCACATTTCAAAATTCTTTTCAGAACCAGGTCTGGTGGCTCATGTCTGTAATCCTAGCACTTTGGGAGGCCAAAGCGGGCAGATCACTTGAGGTCAGGAGTTCAAGACCAGCCAGGTCAAGATAATGAAACCCCATCTCTACTAAAAATACAAAAAATTATCCAGGCATGGTGGCAGGTGCCTGTAATCCCCGCTACGCAGGAGGCTGAGGCAGGAAAATCATTTAATCTTTTCAGTAACTTAAAATCTTCAAATCATGCTATATTAAATTAAGTAACAAATAATCAAAAAATGATTCATTTGTAAGTAGATTAAAATACTGAAACATTAATTATTAAACATAAATTCAAGGTCATATACTTTGGCATCTTATTTTTATGTTACATAAAAATGCTAAAAAATTAAATCAATTAATAAACAAAAATTTGAGAAAACATAATTCTAAAAATCATAAAATCATTTTCATCTGCAAATGCTGATATAAAACAGTTCAAAATTACTTACACTAGGTTTTCGCTAAAAACTAGGGTTACTCAGAGTTAAAATTATAGTTAATGTGTGTAACTAGAACTACTAGATATAGGAAAAACAATTCTGTAGACAGAGTGTATAAAGAAAAGTAAGATATGCTTTTAGTGAGAAAAGTTGTAAAGGATAAAAATATGCGTTTGTTGAGAAAATCAATTCTGCCCATCTAGAAGTTACTTAAAGTTTGCTCCAAATTAAAAGAATAAAAATGATATAGATATATTAAAAAAAAACTTAAAAATAAAAACATTTAAATATTTCTAAGAGATTATAAAAGGTTTATGAAAATCTTGTGTGGTCAAAAGCTGACTGAGATTGGATGGATTTGTTTATAAGATTTTAGCAATATTAACTTCTATATGGATAGTACCAAGGAGTAGGGCATTGCTATAAAGATATCTGAAAATGAGGAAGCAACTTCGGAACTGGGTAATGGGCAGATGTTAGAAGAGTTTGGAGGGCTCAAAAGAAGACAAGAAGATGAGGGAAAGTTTGGAACTTCTTAGGGACTGATTAAACAGTTGTAAGCAAAATGCTGATAGTGGTATGGACACTAAAATCAAGGTTGGCAAGGTCTCAGATGGAAATGAGAACCTTACTGGGAGCTGGAATAAATGTCACGCATGTTATGCCTAAGCAAAGAGTTTAGCTGCATTCTGTTCATGTCCTAGGGACCTGTGGAAGTTTGAACTTCAGAGTGATGACCTAGGGTATCAGAAGGAAGAAATTTCTAAGCAGCAAAAAGTTCAAGATGTGGCCTCCCTGCTTCTAACAACCTATACTCACATGTGGGACCAAAGAATAATCTAAAGTCAACACATATTTCAAAGGAAACAGAGCCTAAACGTTTGGAAAATCTGCAGCCTGGCCATGTGGCAAAGGAAAAGCTTTTTTGGAAGAGGAATTCAAGCTGATTGTGAAGCAACAACTTACTAGAGATATTTACATTACTAAATGGGAGCCCCCTGCTAATATTCAAGACAATGGAGAAAAAACCTTGATGGAGTTCAGAATCCTTCACAGCAGGCCTTCCTATCACCCGCACTGAGACCTGGGAGAACAAAAACCACTACCCTGTGGCACCTCAAGACATAGCACCTGGCACGCTGGCTGCTCTACAGCTTGAGCTGACACTTTGAAGAATGCAAGCCATGAGCCTTGGCAGCTTCCACATAAGATTGCAGGCACAGAGTGCAATCTTGGCACCCACCTCCTAGATTTGAGAGGATGTATGAAAAAGCACAGGTGTCCAGGCAGAAGCCTCCTAAGAGTGGAGCCCTCACAGAGAATCTCTACTAGGAGAGTGCAGAGGAGAAATGTGAGGTTGGAGCTTCCACACAGAATCCCCACTGGGGCACTGCCTAGTAGAGTTGTGAGAAAGGGACTACCATCCTCCAAATTCCAGAATAGTAGATCCAGTGGGAGCTTGAATCCTGCATGTGGAAAAGCTGCAGGTACTCAATAACTTATGAGGGTAGCTACAGGGGCAGTACCCAGCAAAGCCACAGGGGTGGAGCTGCCCAAGGCCATAGGAGCCCACCTCATGTAGCAGTGTGTCCTGCATGCAGGACATGGAGTCAAAGGAGATTTCTTGGAGCTTTAAGAATTAATGACTGCCCTGCTTGGTTTCAAACTTACATAAGGCCTGTAGCCCCTTTCTTTTGGCCAATTTCTACCTTTTGGGATAAAATGTTTACCCAGTTCCTATACCCCACTTGTATTGTGGGAGTAGATAACTTCTTTGATTTTACAGGCTCATAGGTAAAAGAGACTGGCCTTGTCTCAGATGAAACTTTGGACTTTGGACTTTAAACAATAGAACAAGTTACAATGTTGGGGGGCTATCATGAAGGCATGATTGTATTTAGCCATGTGAGAAGGAAATGAGATTTGGGAGGGACAAGGGATGGAATGATATAGTTTGGATATTTGTCCTTACCCAAATCTCATATAGAATCGTAATCCCCAGTGCTGGAGGTGAGGCCTAGTATAAAGTGTTTGGGTCATGGGGCTGGATCCCTCATGTCTTGGTGCTATCTTCCTATAGTGAGTGAGTTCTCACTAACTCTGGTTATCTTTAAAAATGTGTGGCACCTCTCCCCACCACCCTCTCTTCTTCCTGTTCTAGCCATGCTCCTGCACTGGCCTGCTCCCCCTTCACCTTGAACTGTAAGCTTCCTGGAGCCTCCCTAAAAGCCCAAGCAGATGCCAGCACCATGTTTACTTTAAAGCCTGCAGAACTGTGAGCCAATTAAAACTCTTTTGTTTATAAATTACCCAATGGTATTTATTTATAGCAATGCAAGAATGGCCTAATATAATTGATAATAATATTATTATCTGTTAATAAGCAACATTTGGTTTTTTATTTTGAATAAGATTTTCATATAATATTAATAAGAGATAGTAGATAAATTTCTGTTCAACATTTGAGTAAACTGTGGGAAAAAAAAAAACAATAGAAGAGAAAGGCAGATACAGATACTGTCCCATATTGTCTTCATTAGGTCTCCAGATTGTTTGGAAAACTGAAAACAGATTTTTGGTTTTTAAAACCTTTTATTTATCCCTTTGGCTAAATAAATATTATTTACAATGACTAGTGATCCTATTTTAATTGTTTTAAACCTTTGACATATTTGATATACTTCCCCAAATCAAACTTCAAATTAAAAGTTGTCTTTTTGTGACCTCAAACTACTTTGGAATGCTACAGAGGGACCCGGAAACATTCAAGAGAGAGATGAACAGACTTATTTGGTATATTAAAGCATATGGGAGCTGGGCACGGTGGCTCACGCCTGTAATCCCAGCACTTTGGGAGGCCGAGGCAGGCGGATCACGAGGTCAGGAGATCGAGACCATCCTGGCCAACACGGTGAAACCCCGTCTCTACTAAAAATAAAAAAATTAGCTGGGCGTGGTGGCAGGCACCTGTAGTGCCAGCTACTTGGGAGGCTCTGGCAGGAGAATGGCATGAACCTGGGAAGCGGAGCTTGCAGTGAGTGGAGATGGCGCTACTGAACTCCAACCTGGGCGACAGAGCGAGACTCCGTCTAACCACAACAACAACAAAAAAAGCATATGGGAAGCATTGTCAAATAAGAAATGTTTTACCCTCCTTGAGTTATATTTTTATGAATATGTTATTAATATAAATTCCAAAATTGTATGAGATTCCTAAAATTCTGTTATATCTTGGTAGGAAATCAGTCATAACTATAGTTATTATGTTAAGTTATTATAGGCCACAGAAATAACCAAATTTTCTTCTCACTTGTGTCTCTGACCATGATCATATTAATTCCTGTCCACTGTTAAGTGCTTAATTCTGATACATTTTAAAACAACTCTTTACAAGCAAATAAAATCCTAAAGTGTTGTGTCTTCGAGGAAGTTCATGGAAAGGGTAGAAAGGACCATAAGAAGCACCTTTGAATACAGGTTTCTGATGACTTTAGGATCATATCATTTGGACTAAATAAGGATTCCTAGCACTCCAATGAAAAGACTAACTGATTTATAAAACTGCTAACCCAAGGAGGACAATAATTAACTGAATACCAAGAAAATACTTTGCCAGATTTTCATAATAAATCAGCCAGCACTGAAATTATTAAGAAGGGCTATTTGAATGAACTCCATGATCCAAGTCAAATTACCAATGTGATATGCTTTGGCTGTGTCCACACCCAAATCTTATCCTGAACCTGTAGCTCCCATAATCCCCACGTTTTGGGAGGGACCAGGTGGGAGATAACTGAATCATGAGGGTGGTTCCCCCCTACTATTCCCATGGCAGTGAATAAGACTCACAAGATCTGATGGTTTTACAAGGGGAAACCCCTTTTGCTTGGCTCTCTTTCTTTGCCTGCCACCATGTAAGACATGCCTTTCACCTCCCACCGTGATTGTGAGGCATCCCCCCAGCCATGTGGAACCATGAGTCCATTAAACCTCTTTTATAAATTACCCAGCATCAAGCATGTCAATATCAACAGCATAGAAATGGACTAATGCAGCAAACGGGCACCATTAGAGTGGGGTGCTACTGTAAAGGTACCTGAAAATGTGGAAGCAACTTTGGAACTGGGTAACAGGCCAGAGGTCTGGAACAGTCTGGAGGGCTCAGAAGAAGACAGCAAAATGTGGGAAAGTTTGGAACTTCCTAGAGACTTGTTGAATGGCTTTGACCAAAATGCTGATAATGATATAGACAATGAAATCCAGGCTGAGGTAGTCTCAGATGGAGATAAGTAACTTGTTGGGAAGTGGAGCAAAGTTGACTCTTATTTCTTAGCAAAGAGACTGGCAACATTTTGTCCCTGCCCTAGAAATTTGTGGAACTTTGAACTTGAGAGGGATGATTTAGGGTACCTGGCAGAAGAAATTTCTAAGCAGCAAAGTATTCAAGAGGTGACTTGGGTGCTGTTAAAAGCATTCAGTTTTAAAAGGGAAACAGCATAAAAGTTCAGAAAATTTGCAGCCTGATGATGCAACAGAAAAGAAAAACCCATTTTCTAAAGAGAAATTCAAGCCAGATGCAGAAATCTGCTTAAGTAACAAGGAGCCAAATGTTGATTGCCAAGACAATGGGGAAAATATCTCCAGAGCATGTCAGAGACTTTTGCAGCAGCCCCTCCCATCACAGGTCTAGAGGTCTAGGAGGAAAAAATGGTTTTGCGGGCTGGGCCCAGGCTGTGTGCAGCCTAGGGACTTTGTGCCCTGCATCCCAGCTGCTCTAGCCATGGTTAAAAAGGGCCAAGGTACAGCTTGGGCTATGGCTTCAGAGGGTGCAAGCCCAAAGCCTTGACAGCTTCCACCTGGTGTTGAGCCTGAGGGTGTACAGAAGTCAAGAATTGAGGTTTGGGAGCTTCTGCCTGTATTTCAGAGAATGTATGGAAACACCTAGATGTCCAGGCAGAAGTTTGCTGCAGGAGCAGGGCCCTCATAAAGAACCTCTGCTATAGCAGTGCAGAAGGAAAATGTGGGGTTGGAGCTCTCACACAGAGTCCTCACTGGGGCACTGCCTAGTGGAGCTGTGAGAAGAGGGCCACCATCCTCCAGACCCCAGAATGGTAGATCCACTGACAGCTTGCACTGTGCACCTGGAAAAGCCACAGGCACTCAATGCCAGCCCATGAAAGCAGCCAGAAGGGGGTCTGTACCCTGCAAAGCCACAGAGCAGAGTTGTCCAAGACTACAGGAACCACCTCTTGCATCAGTGTGACCTGGATGTGAGCCACATGGAGTCAATGGAAATCATTTTGGAGCTTTAAGATTTTACTGTCCCATTGGATTTCAGACTTGCATGGGGCCTGTAGCCCCTGTGTTTTGGCCAATTTCTCCCATTGGGAATGGTTGTATTTATCAAATGCCTATACCCCCATTGTATCTAGGAAGTAACTAACTTACTTTTGATTTTACAGGCTCATAGGTGGAAGGGACTTGCCTTGTCTCAAATGAGATTTTGGACTGTGGACTTCTGAGTTAATGGTGAAATGAGTTAAGACTTTGAGGGACTGTTGGGAAAGCATGACTGATTTTGACATATGAGGACATGTGATTTCAAAGTGGCCAGGGATGAAATGATATGGTACGGCTATGTCCCCACCCAAATCTCATCTTGAACTGTAGCTCCCACAATTCCCACGTTTTGGGAGGAACCCAGGGGGAGACAACTGAATCATGGGGGGGTGGTTCCCCCATACAGTTCTCTTGGTAACGAATAAGTCTCACGAGATCTGATGGTTTTATAAGGGGAAACACTTGTGCATGGCTCTCATTCTCTTTGCCTGCTACCATGTAAGATGTGAATTTTGCCTCCCACCATGATGGTGAGGCCTCCCCAGCCACATCAAACTATGAGTCCATTAAACCTCTTTCCTTTATAAATTACCCAGTCTTCAGTATGTCTTTATCGGCAGCGTGAAAACACAGATTAATAAACTATGATAATCCATCTAGAAAACAATGCTACACACTTGATTTGGAGAAACAAAATTGGTATTTAAGAGAATATAAATCCAATGTTAAGTGTAGACTCACAGAGAGAGGCTGGACAGTCACCTGGTATTTCCTAAGTCCTTAAACCTCCATTGTTAAAAGCTCTACCTGGGCATTGTGGCTTCCACCTGTAATCCCAGCTTCTCAGGAGGCTTAGGTGGGAGAATTGCTTGAGCCTGGGAGTTCAAGGCTACACTGAGCTATGATTGTGCCACCACACTCCAGCCTGGGTGACAGAGTAAGACTCCATCTCTAAATAAATAAGTAAATAAATAAATAGTCTATACTCCATGACTCATCACGGAGGAGATAAAATGATCCAAATAGAATACACACACGTGCACATACATGCACACATGCACACACTCACATACTGGTGTGTTGACTCTTCTAAATTACCAAAATGACTTGTGACAAATATACTTCAGGTGTATTTCTGCTACCTGATGGGCCATTTGAACATAGAGAGATTTCATTCCATTGTTGTTTTCAGTGCATATATTCTGGTTATATAGAAGCTTTCTCATACAAGAAGGCTAATCCTGTAATAGTAGCTAAAAGGTTATCAGAAAATGTATTTCCCTCATGGGACATTCCTGGAAAAATCTCTAGTGATAAAGGTACTTGTTTCACTGGACAGTAAAATAGTTAAATAAGATGTTACAAATATAATAACATTAGGCAAAGCTAATTAAATAAACTAGGTTGCCTTGGTCAAAGATATTGCAGATTGATAACAATCAGATCAAGTTCCAGAGGAAAATATAAGTTGATTCCTTATGAAATAGTCACTGGAAGGCCTACGCTCCTAATAATAGAACCTCATGTATCTTTCACTCCTCAACTCTAATATGACTAAACTCTAACAGGCTTTCATGTATTATGCCAAAGTGTATTTTCACCAGGTTAAAGAAAGCTTGTCGTGGTCTACCAACAAAGGACAATCAAACCCAGGTGATCTAAAACTCAGAGATTTGGTCTTCTGGAAACATCAAGGAAAGACTGCCCTTGTAACCCACACTGCAACAAAACTGTGGGACTGTGAACCTTGAGCTTGTAATCTCACAACTCAGAAGAGCCCCTACAGACTCTTGTAACTATACATCCATTGGAGACCTTAAGGTAAAGCTAACCATGGAAGTTTCTCCCTAGAAGCAGATGACATTCCAGATGCAGACAGCTTTCACAAGATCACAGATCAAGACTTCTCTGCTATCATGAAACTCTTACTTCTTAAAATTTTCCTTGCTTATACCTCTATGAACAATACAACTGGAAAGGAGTTTGTGTGCACTCATGAGGTATACTTTTATTTGTGGGTTATTTTGCAGCCAACCTTATTTATGGACAACCTATGCTTTGATAGATGAAAGATGAAAAACAATGTGTTCAAGAAATTTTAATGATACTTTTGTTGCTTCATAATCTGTCAGAAACAGAACAGTGGTCCACTCCTCTTAACCTACATCATCAGTTAAAGAGAAAACTGCCAGAAGGCCTTCACTATTGAAGATGGGTGGTCTCTTTTGACATAGTTTGAAGTAAATGAGGCAAATATTAAAAATGTATTCCTTATAACAGGTTCTACAGCAGATTCTACTGCAAAGGCTATGGCTGCACAAAAAGCTTCTTTAAATTATCTTGCTAAAGTTATGCTAGATAAAAAATTATAACTTACTGCTGAACAGAGAATTATCTGTGCAGTTACTGACACTTCTTGTTGCACATGATACATACATTAGGTATTACAGAGATTCTGTTGTAGGGGATTAACGAATAGGTTGCTTGGTTGAAACAAACAGATACTTTATCTAGTTTATTCTTTGGTCTTTGATTTTAGCTGGTTTGGTTCATGAGGATCCTGGCTAAGGCATACTCCAAACTCTTGGTATTATCCTCCTGACAGTCATAATAGTAGTCTCCCTGGTGCACTGTATTCTCTCAAAAGTTTTAAATGTTTGCATACAGTCATCTATAGAAGGTCAAATGGTTTCTTTTCAAATAGAACAACAAAAACTCAAAGAAATGCATGATTATGAGAACACCATAACCTATGAATGACATACTGTGACTGGAAACCCTAAATGATGGTAACTAAGAGTAGTGCTAATGACCCAAGCTTTGGTCATTTTCTCACCTAAGTAAAAACCTGACCAAAAGGAGTGAGTTAAACAAAATTATGGGAGGTCATTGTTTTGGACTGAGCTCATACACTAGGCCGTAACAGACCAGACCGGATCAAATCAAAATGGAGTCACTCATGCTAAATGTGACATAATCAAACTGGAACTTTAAAGACGCAGATAGCCCCCCAAAAAAAGACCAGAAATGATTTTCTCTCTTGAAAACAGGACGTTCCAGCATAATAAGGAAGTCTCCTCTAGGCTATCTTTTTAAAAAAGTAAGTTAAAGTCCTGTTTACACGGACTTACAAAACCCACTGTTCTGTTATGTTCTAGTGAGATTTGAGACCAAGTAAGTACATTTACCATGTGCTTAAAGAATGATCATTAAAGAATGATGTCAATGCATAAAGTTTTCGTCAACCTCTCAGGATGACCAAATGAAGGGAATTGTTAAATTAAGCTTAGCCTAAAACTGCCCTCATTATAAGTTTGGTCTAAAGGTTTCTCTGTACATAGTGAACCATAACCTAACTAGATGCATAAACAGACTGCAACTTACTCTTGTACCAATCACTGAGTTTCAGCCAACAGTTGGCCACAGGTGGCCAACTGTTCAACTGTAGCAAATGTTGAATTTTAACACATCTAGCTATTCCTGTATCTCATTTTAATTTTCTACACATCATTTTCCTTTTCCTGTCCATAAATCCTCTCTGACCACATGGCAGTACCAAAGTCTCTCTGAACCTATTCTGGTTTAGGGGATTCCTGATTCAGGAATCATTCTTTCCTTAATTAAACTCTGTTAAATTTAATTTGTCTAAAGTTTTTATTCTAACAAGTCAACTGAAACATGTACTAGATAAGTATTAACATATAAGAAAAATGTTACTGGAGCACAAGGAAAAGAGGCATTAGTTGTGAACGGTGTTGATAAAACTTAATAGAAGAAAAATATTTTTTAGTTTTTAAGCATTTTGGCCATGAAAGACATGCAAAACTGTGACAGGCATAAAATGAAGGATAAATTTCAGGCTTATATTTTTTCATATGCAAAGTATGAAAACAAATGGAAAATTCAGGAAGTTGAAAGTATTCTCATTTGGAATAAGGTATGCATGGGGTGAAAACAGGGAGGAAAATACAATAGAAGAAGCTGGAAAGTCAGCGTGGGGTAGAATACTAAGGATTATTCCTCATATTATCTAATATCCAATTAAGTTTGTAACATCACTAGTTATAGAAATCAGTAAGACAATGCTGAGAAAGGTTACAAATCTATCTCAAATATATCAGATATTTGATTCATTCTTTTTAGACTCATAGCATATCTCAAAACCATTTCTGAACTACTGGCTAAAAAAGACTTTATGCCAGAAGACACAGGAAGCTCTTTATCAATATTAATCCTTTATCTTTCACACATTTCTTTTTTTAACACCAGATGGGTAATGTGCAAACATCATACCAAGGTTTGAGGGAGGAACATCTCAAATGAACATTAAACACCCAATCACACTTATGAACTGTGAAAGAATCTCTAACACACATTTTTTTTATTATACTTTAAGTTCTAGGGTACATATGCAAAACGTACAGGTTTGTTCCATAGGTATACATGTGCCATGTTGGTTTGCTGCACCCATCAACTTGTCATTTACATTAGGTATTTCTCCTAGTTCTATCCCTCCCCCAGGCTGCCACCCTCCAACAGGCCCCGGTGTGTGATGTTCCCCGCCCTGTGTCCATGTGTTCTCAATGTTCAACTCCAACCTATGAGTGAGAACAAGCGGTGTTTGGTTTTCTGTCCTTGTGATAGTTTGCTTAGAATGATGGTTTCCAGCTCCATCCGTGTCCCTGCAAAGGACATGAACTCATCCACTTTTATGGTTGCATAGTATTCCATGGTGTATATGTGCCACATTTTCTTAATCCCGTCTGTCACTGATGGACATTTGGGTTGATTCCAAGTCTTTGCTATTGTGAACAGTGCTGCAATAAACATACATGTGCCTCTGTCTTTATAATAGCATGATTTATAATCCTTTGGGCATATACCCAGTAATAGGATTGCTGGGTCAAATGGCACTTCTAGTTCTAGATGCTTAAGAAATTGCCACACTGTCTTCCACAATGGTTGAACTAATTTACACTCCCACCAACAGTGTAAAAGTGTTCCTATTTCTCCACGTCCTCTCCAACGTCTGTTGTTTCCTGACTTTTTAATGATCGCCATTCTAACTTGCGAGAGATGGTATCTCATTGTGGTTTTGATTTGCATTTCCCTAATGACCAGTGACGATGAGCTTTTTTTCATGTGTTTTTGGCCAGATAAATGTCTTCTTTTGAGAAGTGTCTGTTCATATCCTTCATCCACTTTTTGATGCATTTGTTTTTTTTCTTGTAAATCTGTTTAAGTTCTCTGGAGATTCTGGATATTAGCCCTTTCTCAGATGGGTAGATTGCAAAGGTTTTCTCCCATTCTGTAGGTTGCCTGTTCACTCTGATGATACTTTCTTTTGCTGTGCAGAAGCTCTTTAGTATAATTAGATCCCATTTGTCTATTTTGGCTTTTGTTGCCATTGCTTTCGGTGTTTTAGTCATGAAGTCTTTGCTCATGCCTATGTCCTGGATGGTATCGCCTAGGTTTTCTTCTAGGGTTTTTATGGTATTGGGTCTTACATTTAAGTTTTTAATCCATCTGGAATTAATTTTTTATACTGTGTAAGGAAAGGATCCAGTTTCAGCTTTCTACATACGGCTAGCCAGTTTTCCCAGCACCCTTGATTAAATAGGGAATCTTTTCCCCATTGCTTTTGTCAGTTGTAGATATATGATGTTATTTCTGAGGCCTGTATTCAGTTCCATTGGTCTACATACCTGTTTTGGTACCAGTACCATGCTGTTTTGATTACTGTAGCCTTGTAGTATAGTTTCAAGTCAGGTAGTGTGATATCTCCAGCTTTGTTCTTTTTGCTTAGGACTGTCTTGGCTATGCGGGCTCTTTTTTGGTTCCACGTGAACTTTAAAGTAGTTTTTTTCCAATTCTGTGAAGAAAGTCAGTGGTAGCTTGATGGAGATACCACTGAATCTATAAATTACCTTGGGCAGTATGGCCATTTTCACAACATTGATTCTTCCTATCCATGAGCATGGAATGTTCTTCCATTTGTTTGTGTCCTCTTTTGTTTCATTGAGCAGTAGTTTGTAGTTCTCCTTGAAGAGGTCCTTCACATCCCTTTTAAGTTGGATTCCTAGGTATTTTATTCTCTTGGTAGTAATTGTGAATGGGAGTTCACTCATGATTTGGCTCTCTGTTTGTCTGTTATTGGTGTATAAGAATGCTTGTGATTTTTGCACATTGATTTTGTATCCTGAGACTCTGCTGAAGTTGCTTATCAGCTTAAGGAGATTTGGGGCTGACACAATGGGGTTTTCTAAATATGTCATGTCACCTGCAAACAGAGACAATTTGACTTCCTCTTTTCCTAATTGAATACCTTTTATTTCTCTCTATTGTAATACACATCTTTAATACAAATGGCTTTGTTTCATGATGCCATCATAACCGAAACTGTATTGAAAAGGTAATTAAATTAAGAGAGTCTTTCCCTCCAGAAAAATTTAAAAAATTCTTTTTTTTTTTTGAGACAGAATCTCATGCTGTGTCACCCAGGCTGGAGTGCAGTGGCGCAATCTCAGCTCACTGCAATCTCTGCCTCCCAGATTCAAGCAATTCTCCTGCCTCAGCCTCCTGAGTAGCTGGATTACAGTATGTGCCACTATGCCCAGCTAATTTTTTGTATTTTTAGTAGAGACGGGGTTTCACCATGTTGGGCAGGCTGGTCTGAAACTCCTGACCTCGTGATTCGCCCGCTTCGGCCTCCCAAAGTGCTAGGATTACAGGCATGAGCAACCGCACCTGGCCTCCTCCTGAAAAACTTATGTAGTTGCTAGATACAGAATCTTCAGAGCTGACATTATTACTCCATTCACAAAATAAAATAATCTTGATATTAGAGATTGAGATTAAAAATATGTAAAAATTACATTTGTAGCTTGTTATTGACACTAGAGAATGACTATATTTATATGACTGTATATAGATAGATAGATAGATAGATAGATAGATAGATAGATAGATAGATAGATAGATAGATAGATAACCCTTCCTGACTCCAAAGGGAAAAGGTGTTTCATTGCTTCTCTGAAATTTGCTTCTTGAAGAAAAGTATCAACTCAATTCTGAAATAAAAATATGGTGATAAATACAAGAATCATTTTGAGTTCATTATACACATTCCACCTATAACTGCTTTCTGCTTGACCAAAAAAAGTACTTCTTTGAAAAAGAAATTGGAGAGCAAAAACACTTTTATCCACTGTTGCCTAGGTATAATAACATGTGTTTTTCACACAAAACATAAAAAGAAAAAACTCTGATAACGTTATTTGCATTTTTTACAATTTGTGTAAACTTAGTTGCACTTAATCTCAATTGATGTCATTAACTGTAAACTTTCGAATACTATATGACGCACAGTGATATGCTCTGATTTGTATTTTAGAAGAAATCACCACCATAAGAAGCACATAGCTAATACAAAAACATCTTCTGTCTGTATGAAGCTTGTCTAACCTGCAGCCCATGGGCCACATGAGGCCCAGGACAGCCTTGAATATAGCCCAACAAAAATTTGTAAACTTTCTTAAAGCATTGTAAGATTTTTGGAAACTCTTTTTAGCTCCTCAACTGTCATTAGTGTTCCTGTATTTTATGTGTGGCCCAAGACAATTAATTCTTCTTCCAATGTGGCCCAGGGAAGCCAAAAGATTGGACACCCCAGGTCTATATCATTCTCAATATCATTCTCTGTGTCTTTCTCAATCTTCAGAAAAAGTAGAAATAACAAGTGAAATATCAAAATTTGTATTTTAGAACAAATCGTATCATATCACACCTTTTCTCCCTTTCTAGGTCAGATGCCAAGGCACCAAAACATCAAATAGTAAGGCATGCTCAAAAAACAGCATCTAAGCTACACGGGTAGCTCACACCTGTTATCCTAGCACTTTGGGAGGCGAAGCAGGCAGATTGCCTGAGCTCAGAAGTTCGAGACCAGCCTGGGAAATACAGTGAAATCCCATCTCTACTAAAAATACAAAAAAATCAGCCAGGGTTGGCGGGCATATGCCTGTAGTCCCACCTACTCGGCAGGCTGAGGCAGGAGAATTGATTGTACCCAGGAGGCGGAGGTTGCAGTGAGCTGATATCGCGCCACTGCACTCCAGCCTGGGTGACAGAGCAAGACTCTGTCTCCCCTCCCAAAAAAAAACAACAACAACAAACAGCATCTATAATATTACCAAATAGCTAAATGGGAAATTAGGGAAATTACAGAGTTACTAGCTTTAATATTTTAAAGTATTTTGAAGTAGCTGAAGTACTTTACTTTCACAAATAACTCCAAAATTCTCCTCCAAACTAATAGGAAAACAATAATGACATCAGAATGCATACAGCAGCACTATTCATAATAGGCAAAAATTAGAAACAAACCCAAATGCATATCAATAGTAAAACTCATCAATAAAATGTAGCATATTCAGATACTGGAGGACACATAGCACTCAGAATGAATGAAATACAACTGCATGCAATTATATAGCTGAATCTCATGAATATTACATTGAGCAAAACAATACAAAACCAACAGAATACATTGTATGATTCTTTGTAAACTCTAAACAAAAATAGGCCAAAATAATGGAGCTGGACAGAAAATAGTGGTGCTAGGCTAAAGGATAAAAGTTACCCTTGGAGATGGGAAACAGTTCTCCCTGAAAGGGAGCATGAGGAAATCCTGGAGGGCTGTTAATGTTCTGCTTCTTGATCTCAGTGCTACTTTCCATACTTTCAATCTGTGCACTTTCCATTGTATGTTTTATGTTACTTAGCAATAAGCACTTTGCTGCTTTTATCAATTTTTCTAAATATCCTTTACTGAGCAACCTATCATTTGTCATTTTAAAAGTTTATTTACTTATCCCTGCCTTGAGCCACACAGCATTTAATATGATTCTAAGGTATGAAAAAGATTCTGTAAATTTTATATTATTCCGATTAAAGATTATCTATGTTGGACCTGGAAACACATCTATGTCCAGGAACTGCCTTTACCATTTCACAATTCCGTATCAGCTCTGTTTGTTTTTGTTTTTGTTTTTGTTTTTTCCATGAAGCAGCATATTTATTCCGGGCCCTAGTAGACAGCTCCCTGATTTCATTCCCACTCATCACCACCAGCTGGATGGACAGTTCCACCAGACACTGGCAGAGTCTACTCAGGCTCAGCTCCTCAACATCCAGGTAACTGACGTGGAAGGCCTGCTCCTCAGAAAGCTCACAGAGGACACAGCAGCAGGCAAGGCCCAGGGCACCTAGGGAGCCCAGGGAGCAATTGCAGAAGGACAGGATCTTCTCTCCATTGAATTTCGTAGAAAATCCCAGGTGCAGCCTGGGCCCTGGTTCCAAAGACCATCCAGGCGGGAGCCCACATCAGTGGAGAAGTAGTCATCATCAGGCTCCACCTCATTGCCATCCCAAGCATCCAGAGACAACGTGTGCACTCGAAGCAGCATTTTGGTCACCGCATTACACCTTGTTAACGTGACACTTGGAAGTGTCACTGCCAATCTCAATGAAACACTCCATTCATCAGGTCATGGTGAATTATTCGCTGTGATCTGGCCTGGACTCCTGGGTCACTGTGTACTCTAGCAACCACCAGCCTTTCTGCACCACCAGTTCCTGAAGAGCACCAATAGGGATGCACTCGGACTGCTGAAGGGAGGAGCAGAGGCTGCTTTTCCATGGGGGTGCTCCTGGTTAGGACAACAGATGAAACTGGGGTAGCAGCTGCTGCAGCAGTAAAAAACAGAGCGTCCCCAAGCAGTGAAGAGTCTAGGGGAGAAAAAGAACTGCTGTCCTTCGGGGCTGGCTGCAACATGCTCCCCACTTTGAGGTATTTGAGGGCCACCTCAGCTGCCTTGTGCCTGACTGCCTTCTTCCTGGAGCCCTGACCAGTGCAGCTGGTGTCGCCAACAGTGTGACCCGGAAGGTGAAATTAGGCTGTGGGCCCTCGGCTTTGAGAAGGTCATACACAGGTGTTCTTCCCTATTCTGGTCCCGTACTTCTGCAGAAGTCTGATAGGTGTCTTGCCAGGGATGGTGGCCAGCATTTTCTCTACACTAGGCAGCCCGCAGCCCATGGTAGTGCCAGAGTCTTACTCCTCTTCACTCATTCCCTTCTCTGTCCCCACAGGCACCACTGTGACTGCCTCCATATCAACTTCTTTGACCAGTCAAGCACCGTAAGCAGCACATAGCTTACAAAAACAATATTTTGTCTATATCATTCTTAATCTTCAGAAAAAGTAGAAATAACAAGTGAAATTTTAAAATTAAAATTAAATATCCTCAAGGACTCTTCAATTTCCATCACCATTAGCCTTCAAAACAAAAAGATAAACATTTTTGGGGACCCATCTGCTCTCTCCTTATGAATGAATAATGGACTGCCCCACATATTTTTTTTTTTTTTTTTTTTTGAGACGGAGTCTGGCTCTGTCTCCCAGGCTGGAGTGCAGTGGCCGGATCTCAGCTCACTGCAAGCTCCGCCTCCCGGGTTTACGCCATTCTCCTGCCTCAGCCTCCAGAGTAGCTGGGACTACAGGCGCCCGCCACCTCGCCCGGCTAGTTTTTTGTATTTTTAGTAGAGACGGGGTTTCACCGTGTTAGCCAGGATGGTCTCGATCTCCTGACCTCGTGATCCGCCCGTCTCGGCCTCCCAAAGTGCTGGGATTACAGGTTTGAGCCACCGCGCCCGGCTGCCCCACATATTTTTAAATTTCACCTTTAATCCTATATTCTGCTATTGCAAGCTAAGATGAGTAGACAAAGCAAAGAAACCACGTGATGCACTCAGTCTTGTCAACAACAGGTAAAAGCAGTCTTTCCAAAACATCCTTCTAAGCAACTTTCTATGACCTGAGATATGCAGATTTAGCACTCTGGAGGAGACATGGGAGAAAAACTGTCCTGGACACTTCATGAAAAGAGTGTAATAAGTCATGCTAATAATTAGCACTTCAGTTAAAAGCCCCAAAACGTTGACCCTTGAATTCATGTTTCACAACTAAAAAGACACAAAGCATTCTCCCTGGGTTTGAAAATCTTCTCCAATGGGAGTCCAGAAGCAGATGATCTTTGGAAAAAAAAAAATAGCTAATGACTCCCGGATCAAGCAAATGACAAACCAAAGTATACAGCTTCCACCCAAGACAGAAGATTATAACTTTCCTGGTATCTGTGCTCCTCCTTTCTAAAATAATTTTGTTTACTTTTAATCTTATTTATTAGTGTGCTTTGGCATCCCAGGTGATCAACTAAAGGCTTCTCAGAATATGTGTATACATTCACATATTGTCAGTGTTATCACATTCTTTATCTCCATTAGTCTTTCATTACCACCTAAGAGAAGGCAAAAATCTCCCTGTTATCTCACTGACAAAACTTAATATTAGGTTGGTGCAAGGTAATTGCAGTTTTGGCATTGAAAGTAATTTACTTTTGCACCAACCTAATAGCTGTTACTTAAAACACTACAAGTAGCAAATTTCCTTCCTGAGGACACTTGTACGTTTGAATTTTCTTTACATTATAATCTAACCTTCAGTCTTGTAAAAAATAGACCTTGATCTCAGTCATTATAGCAGTTACGGTAGAAGCAACTACTGTATTGGGGTTGTGAACAAATGTGAACCTGAAAGAGCTAATCCTTCAAGATGGCACTCAAGTAGCTAACTGGGCCTAGATTTTAAAGATTTTAAAGACAGCTAAGCTGCCATTTGCTAAGTAGCGGTCATCACATACTCTGAGTTTCCAGAAAACCCACACCTCTATTGAACTTTGTGCTCACCTAAACGAACCAATCAGGGCTCAGCTATATCAACTAATCAGAACCCAGCTGTAACAACCAGTCAGAACTGAGCTGTGTTAACCAATGAGAACGAAGCAAGTTTGAATCCTTCATTTTCATAAAGAAACTGGATTAAGAATATGGGCAGGAACGTTTGCTATAAAATTAGGATCCTCCCTTTGCTTTCTGGAATGCACTTTCCTCTATCATTGAAAACTATGTCTACCCCATTTGCAAACAGTCTCTTTCCTCAAAATTCCTTTCCAGAAAAATTTTGTTGCCAGAGCAATCTTTGCTACAGTAACTATTCTTCTGGCAAATCTTTATCTTTTGACATCCTAAAATTTCTATCTCATTGCAATAAATAAGAATCAAATGTAAACTAACTGTAGGTATTACTAGAACTCATTATATAGAGGATAGTGCCTTGTGAGAAGTTTTAGGCAATAATCTGTGAGCAAAAGTGACCTATGACACTTCTGTCTTACATAATTAAGAATAAGTGTGAGTTTTCCGTTCTCTCTCTTCCACTGGTGTAGCAACTCTGGAAGCTATGTGTTCTGGATGGCTTACAAGAAAGCAGCAGCCTAAATCTCTGAGTTGCCACTTGGAAGAGAAACCTACTCCTATGAACAGGTTTCAGTTTTAGTGAACCTGTGCTCTTGGGCTGTGACTCTGAAAGTGATTCTCAGCTTCTTGTCCCCCTTAGGTGAGGCGGAAAATCTAAAGACTGGAGTTATTTTCCTTTTCTCATATTGATTCACCTCTGGTAAAGTTGTTTCTCTTGAGGGAAGGTGGGGAACAGAAAGTTCTAGGAGTATGTCAAAATGGTTACTACTCCCCTGGACTATTTCAGGATGGTTACTTTCCCTTCCCCCAGCTGGAAGCATGAGGGGACTTTTCTCTGATCTTCACTTTCAGAGCTTATGGTACTCCTAGAAGTAAAACCTCAAAATTGTGGGGGCTTCCCACAATTGTGGGCTAGGACCCCAGGAAGGTTTAACTTTTAAGTTAGTCCACATTCAGCTTCCAGCAGTTCATCAATTATAGTTTAAGTTTCCCTAACAGAATCTGTGGTTTCTTCACCCAGTAAACTTATTCTTTATATTTGTCCCTCTCTCTACACTACTCAGGGCTTGATTTGCCCTGTGACCTCAATTTTCTGATGGATTTAAGAAAAGTTGCTGGTTTTCAGATCAGCATTTTTCTTGTTGTGAGAACAGCAGTGACAACTTTCACGCTCTTTCACCTATCAAAAAGAAAACCAGAAGTCCCCACATGATTGTTTTTAATTACTTATCAACTTGTCTCTTTTTTCCACTTAACCATGAACTATTTGAGAGTAGGAACCACAGTCTTTTTATCTCAGGACCCAGGATAGGTATAAGGATTCTTCGGAGCTTAACAAATCTTTGTGTCTGCTCTTTATCACACACTCTCTTTCTAGGTTATTTTATGCATTTTTCTAGCCTTATGTGCCATACTAACCACTCTCAAACATATATCTCTGGCCAGTCCATCTCTCTCCTTTAATGCTGGATAATTATAAGCATCTTAAATTTTAAAAGTTCAGAATGTACGTTTTAGTTTATACCTCCAACCTGTTCATCTTCTCCATTTCTTGATCATATTTAATAACATCATGACCCAATTAGTTCTTTCAACTAGAAATCTGGGAGTCATCTTTGGTTCTTTTCCCTTCTTCAACAACTTCTAAATCTATTCCTCCGACAAATCATATCATTTCAATCTTCAAATATATTCTCAATTTACTTCTCTCCATCTTCTTTGTAATCAGTGTGGTCCAGGTTATCACTATCACTAGCAAAGTCTTCAAAAAAGGCCTCTTCAGTTGCTCTCTCCATTTCTATTCTCACTCATGCTACTCATAGAGCAGTCACAATGATCTTTATATACATAAAGTAAACCCAGCCGGGCGCGGTGGCTCACACCTGTAATCCCAGCACTTTGGGAGGCCAAGATGGGCAGATCAGAAGGTCAGGATATCGAGACCATCCTGGCTAACACAGTGAAACCCCATGTCTACTAAAAATACAAAAAATTAGCCAGGCGTGGTGGTGGGCACCTGTAGTCCCAGCTACTCAGGAGGCTGAGGCAGGAGAATGGCCTGAACCCGGGAGGCGGAGCTTGCAGTGAGCCAAGATCGTGCCACTGCACTCCAGCCTGGGTGACGGAGTAAGACTCCATCTCAAAAAAATAAAAATAAATAAATAAAGTAAATCATGTCACTCCCATGTTTAAATCTCTTAAATATCTTCCCTGTATACTGAGACTCAGATTCAAACTCTTTATCATTCTCTGTAAAACCACCGCCCTATCTGAGTCCTACCTCTGGAACCTCATCTCCTGCCACACTCCCTCTCATCTACTATACTACACCCACGTTGGTCTTCTTTGTGACCTTGCTACTTTAAGACTTTCACATATCATGTTCCCTATGCTTAAAACACTCTTCCCTTTAACATTTTGTTTCTATTAAAATACCTTACAACCAAAGAGGATTATTATATTAGGTGGTTGGTTATCTAATTCCAATAATTCAAATCTTAAGATTTTCCTAGTATTTCAAACATACATTTATTAATCATAGCAAAACATAAATAAAACTAAAATATAAAATTCAAAGTAAAGTAATCCAATTGATTAGTTTAATGTATTTGCATTAGAAAAGTTTCTTAATTACCTTTACCATTTTGCTATGTATTGAAGAAACAAAGTTAAAATGACAGCCGCATTATAAGGCATTTATCATTTTTCCTAGTATCCATCTTTAAATATCCAGAGGCTTGTTTTATACCTTACATAAAACCTGTTACGTTACATTGTCTTTGCAGAAAACTTTCCCTTATTTTAATGCTGATACAAAAGATAGCAAAAGAAAAGAGAAAGAAATATTAAAATTATCTAATTTATATATTAAGCAGTTTCTACAAAAGGTGAATTAACTGGCAACTAAAACAAAAGGCTCATTCAATTTTCTATGCCTCAATTCTCATGAAAAGTTGAATACAATAGTCTACTTATATCTATAATTTCACATCAATTGCCAAAATCAAAATAAGTAAATCTTCTGTTATGCTAAAGAATATGAAATGAACAAACCTCAAAAATACAGACCTCAAGAAGCCTACATCATCACTACATTTTTCAACAACCACAAAATGGAATTTATATAAATTGATTAAAATGGAACTACTGTTTAGGAAACATAATAGATTTTTAATACTAGCTATCTGGTAGAATATTTCGTTATTCTGCTATGAAAGTATTTGCACAAAATATGAAAAACTTACTTTTCAACATTTAAAACTTAAAATGAATACCTGGAATTCAGCTCCCCAAAATAATTTTATGGATGAATAATAGAAAGTAAGCAGATAGAAAGTTATCCCACTCAGACAGTATTCATATTGGGAAAGAAACAAGATAACCTAGAAAGAAGAAGCCTTATAACTTCAAACAGAGAGTAAGTGAATTAAAGGCATTCTGAAGTAACCCTGGTCTGTGGTTCAGAAAGATAAAAGGAAGGCTTCTAGAAAAACAAATACTAAAAATCTTCAATGTAACAAGAATGTAAGATGAAGAATGTAACTATTAAGAGAATATATTGATTCTGAATTTTTAAAACGACATAAATCATAGAGGAAGAATGAATTAGTGGTCAAAGACATCTTAATTGAAATAATATCAATTAATCAAGAATTAATTTTTAAATCATCCAAAAGTGCTATTTTTTCTACCATCTTCCCTATCCAAAAATCAAAGCAGATTAGATTATATTTATTATTAAAGTGATTTCTTTTGTGTTTATGCTGATCAAATGTCACTTTGTTACAGTAATCTAAATATCTTTTTTTTTTTTTGAGACGGAGTCTCGTTCTGTCACCCAGGCTGGAGTGCAGTGGCACAATCTCGGCTCACTGCAAGCTCTGCCTCCCGGATTCACACCATTCTCCTGCCTCAGCCTCCCGAGTAGCTGGGACTACAGGCGCCCGCCACCACACCTGGCTAATTTTTTGTATTTTTAGTAGACATGGAGTTTCACCGTGTTAGCCAGGATGGTCTCGATATCCTGACCTCGTGATCCTCCCACCTCAACCTCCCAAAGTGCTGGGATTACAGGTGTGAGCCACCGCGCCCAGTCTAAATATCATTGTTTTAAAGTCACAAAATATCTGTCATTTTATTTAATGGCCATGGTAATCTAATACATAATATGGCACAATCTTGATTATTTTCAAAACCTCACACACAAGATACATAACTGAACTCATTTAAAACCAAGACAAAATTATATCTAATTATGTTTTGTTATTGGCTTCTCCATTTTATTTTATTTTAAGCTTCAGTGCCATAGTGAAAAAGCAAAACAATGACATTGTGTGGCATTTTAATATAATGCTTGCTAGTTAGAAAAGAAATTATTAAATTTAATTTTACTCCTTATGTCATAAAACTCCTGTATCATAAAAGGATAAAATATGATAAATCAATTATGAAAAAATATTTATTGAGTTCCTACTATGTATCAGGCATTCTGCTAAATGCCAAGAATAAAACAGTAGGCAAGACAAATACTGGCCTGACTTCAATGACCTTAAGCACAGGAAAAGTTCCAATTTGAGAACTACATATTAACTATTAGGAAGAGTATATCACATCATACTTTTACTTCAGTTGAAACTCAAACCCTGACAAAATATAATATAAAATGTATGCAAAGTAGCATAAAATGGATAAGGAGATTATCCTCATCAATAGCAACAAGACAAAAAAGATGTTTATCTTTTACTCTGCATTAAAGGCAAAACATGAATGTTTTTCTGAGTGTTTCATCATACTTGTCATTCTCATTCTCTCCATATCACTTTTCAACTTGTCCATTCCTACAACCAAACCAGCTTCTCTGAAGTCATAATTCAAAAGGAAGCACTGAGGCTAAGTGGTTGGAGCACCTCTGAATATTACGGCAACTGTCAGAAGACTGGAATTTAAATATATGCGGTCTCTCTCCCATCCTGAGCTACCTCAACTTCGCAACATAAACAATATTGCTTGCACAAAATTAAAATGATACAGAAGTGAACAACTTTCTAAACAGTGTTTTTAATCTATTAACAAAAAAATGAAATCAATACTTCTTTAATGTTTCAGGTCAGTGTGAGAATATATTGCCACATTTCCCAAATTATATTTCATAACCTAATGAAATGTTTAGTAAAAACAGGATTCAGTGGTCAAATAAATGTATTAAACAGTGTATGTTCTAATACCCTTGGAGCATATTTGGGTTCTCAGAATAATTATAATAAAGAAACTTGCTTAACCTTTTGTAAAACCACCTTTCCAAAACTATTTGACCAAAGATTGAATTTGGGGGTTAATGTCTTTTCACGTTCTCTAGAACAATTTTTGAAAGAAACACACTCTAGTTATATATTGCATTGCTGGAAAAGGATGTTTTACTGAGTAAGTATGGCTTACATTATTTATACTAAAATATAGCAGGGTAGGGGGAATTACCTCTTCTTTTTTACTACCCTATTAATTATCCTTGCCATCTTTTTAGATTTCCATTAAGGGTAATAGTATCAATTTCCTTTCTGAGGGCATACTATTCCAAAGACAGTATTTTAACACATACTTTTCAGTATGTTATACTATCAGAGATAATATTTAGTCTATATAGATCAGCTTACTTACGTCTGGGGCTCCTTTTCATTTTGTTGTTTTTGCTGGGGCTGAAGAACGTTATTTACCAGTTCAGTGATTCCACTAAAGGGAAACCACCTGTTTAAATAAGCAAATAATGTGACTGAATAACCAAATGAATAACAATGTAGGTTAATGTTTTCTTATCCATAATAAAAATACACAGGCACAAAAGCTACAGCCAATGGTAATGTGAGCTCCAATTATCCAGGCAGTCAAAATGTAGGGAAATTAAATTTGAACACTTAACTAGTCCACAAGCAGGCAGCAAAAAACTACATCCAGTCACTATGTGGGTGAAGTAAGAAGCTGCAGGCAGCTCTCTTACAAGCCAGAGAGTCAGAAAGCAGAAGACACACTAGCTGCAGCCTATCCAGTATTAGTATAAGCTAATACCAGAAAGCAGTATGTGGCAAAAGTACAGAAGTCAAGCCTACTACACTCTTAATACATTTACTTACTGTGTCAGCTGTGGTTTGTGTTCTTCTTTGACCCTAAAAAGATAAGTTTGCACAACTGAGTGCACTGTACTATGAAGAGATTTCTATTTACAAATTTGTGTTCATATAAAATGGACACCAAAAATAAGAATTTTATATAGAAAGACTTAGTGCTTTGCCATATATTGAAATTATACATTTCAATTTTACACAAAAAAAGAGAAATTGAATCATTTGTTCTCAACAGAAAACTAATAGTAAAATTCTACCTCTGTTTTAAAGCAATGATTTAGTCCTGAAGTTTTCTGAATATTTTTATTGATATTAAAGATTTTAAAATAATTATATTAACATACTGTATTAAACACAATTACATTTGGTTAAGCACAAATAGATTTCCTTTTCTTAATTTTTCCTTAATATTGAGGTAAGGCATAAGTATTTTAAATAAAACATAGAGTTTTATGAATGTATTTTTTAAAGGCTTACAAATGAATTTCTTTATGCCTAAAGAAGCAGAGAAAGGAATAGGGGGTGGGGGAGGGCAAGTATGCAAACTCTCTTAAAATAGCTATTAAAATAACTGTATATTAAATTAGAAATATTCATAAGTTAATTATGCAAACAACTATTCCAGACTGAAAATGAATTTAAATAAATGGTATATAAATAACTATAATAAGTCAGTGCTTCACTTCTAGTTCTGCTGAGTTCAATAAAGTCTTGTCTAAAATAGCATATAGAAAAAACTGCTTTCTAATTCTCTGAGATGAGAAGATATTTTTATATTACAAAAATCTAAAAATTCACAGTCAGAAACTGATTTAGAAGTAGACAGTTGTGGAAAGCTAAGACAGCCGATTGAAAGCAGCTGCAGTCCACAGCGCTCAAGGAGAGGAATGAAAGGAGCAAGTCAGTTCAGCACCTTCAACTGAAATATCTGAGTTCTCACATTGAAACTGACTAAGCAAACAACTTGACCCTCAGAGAATAAAGAGAAGCAGGGTGGAGCAATAGCACACCTGGGAACAGCACAGAGCCAAGGGAAGTGGTCAGTGATTGTGTAACCTGACTAGGAAACCATGCTTCTCCCACAGATCTTTGCAACCAATGGATCAGGAGATCTCCTCGTGAACCCACATCACCAGGGCTTTGGGTCCAATACACTGAGCTATGTGAAGTTTCAGCAGAGCGGCTGCTTAGACACACAGAGAGACCCAGGAGTTTTGCATACTCTGGCCCCGGAATCTGTGGCAAGGCAGGAGATCTATGTGTGAATGCCCCCAGGAAGGGGACTGAGTGCAGGAAGCAAAGTGGCATCATTCTGTGGGCCCCACTTCCATGGTGCCTCACAAGTTGGGACCCACTGGCCTGGAATTCCAGCCAGCTGGTAGCAGCAGGTTGGAGTCTGCCTGAGTCAGGACTGAGTTCCCAGGGGGGTGGGTGACCACCATCTCTGTGGTTCAGTAGACTCAGTCATTTCAGCCTGCCAACTTTGAAGAATACAGGCAGTTTGGACGAGGAGGGGTCCCCCAGAGAGCAGCATAGCTGCCTTGACAGATCATGGCCAGACTGCTCCTTTAAGTGGAACCCGATTCATTCGTCCTCACTTGGCAAGACCTCCCTGTGATGGCTTCAGCCACTCCAGCAAGGATTCTCTGGACACAGCTTTGATCTTTCTCAGGGATGAAGCTCCCAGTGGTTCTCTGTCTCTGCGGTTCAGTAGACTCAGCCATTCCAGCCTGTCAGCTTTGGAGAATTCAAGTGGTCCAGACAAAGAAGGGACCCCTGAATGCAGCATACCTGCTCTACCAAAGGCCCGCCTGATTGTTTCTTTAGGCAGATCCCTGATCCTGTTCCTCCTAACTGGGTGAGACCTCCCAGCAGGAGTTTCTAGTCACCTCCTACAGGCATATTTGGGCCAGCAACAGGTCAGTGCCCCACTGAAAGAAAGCTTCCAGAAAAAAGGGAAGGCTGCCATCTTGCTGGTTCACAGCTTTCACTGGTGATAACTCGGTAGGAGAAAAACGAAGGCAACTAGGGCCTGAAGGGGACCCCTCGCAAACCACAGCAGCCCCACGAAACAGTGCCATCACTTAAAGAAAAACAAACAGAAAAAAACAACAACATCAATAAAAAAGACCCCAGAAAAACCCAAACCAAAGGTCACCAACCCCAAAGACCAAAGGTAGGTAAGCCCATAAAGAAAGAATTAACAAAAAAATGCTAAAAACTCAAAAAGCCAGAATGGCTCTTCTCCTCCAAATGACCAAAACACCTCTCCAGCAAGGGCACAAACTGGACTGAGGCTGAGATGGATGAAGTGACAAGTAGGCTTCAGAAGGTGGGTAATAACAAACTTCGCTGAGCTAAAGGAGCATGTTGTAACCCAATGCAAAGAAGCTAAGAATCATGATAAAACAATACAGGAGCTGATAGCCAGAACAGCCAGTTTAGAGAGGAATATCACCAACCTGATGGAGCTGAAAAACACAACATGAGAACTACAGATCAAGCAAAGAATCTCAGAGCTTGAAGAGTATCGTTCTGACATAAGACAGACATACAAGAACAGAAAAAAAATAAACAAGAATGAGAAGAAATGAACAAAACCTCCAAAAAATTTGAAATTCTTTAAAAAGATGGAACCCAAGACTGACTAGGGTACCTGAAAGAGATGGGGAGAATGGAACCAAGTTGCAAAACATACTTAAGTATATCATCCAGGAGAACTTCCCCAACAGAGAAAGGCCAACATTCAAATCCAGGAAATACAGAGAACCCCAGTAAGTTACTCCATGAGAAGATCAACCCCAAGACACATAATAATCAGATTCTGCAATATACAAATGAAAGAAAAAATGTTAAAGGCAGCCAGATAGAAAGGTCAGGTCACCTACAAAATGCAGCCCATCAGACTAAGAGAAGACCTCTCAGCAAAAACCCTAGAAGTCAGAAAAGATTAGGGGCCAATATTCAACATTCTTAAAGAAAAGAAATTCCAACCCAGAATTGCATATTCACTCAAACTAAACTTCGTAAGTGAAGGAGAAAAGGGATCCTTTTCAGACAATCAAGTGCTTAGGGAATTTCCATCACCATGCCTGCCTTGCAAGAGCTGCTGAACAAAGCACTAAATATGAAAAGGAAAAACAATTACTACCCACTACAAAAACACACTGAAGTACACAGAACAGTGACATTATGAAGCAACCACATAAACAAGTATGCAAAATAACCAGCTAGCATCATGATGACAGAATCAAATTCACAAATAACAATACTAACCTTAAATGTAAATGGGCTAAATGCCCCAATTAAAAGACACAAAATTGCAAGCTGGGTATAAAACCAAGACCCATTGGTATGCTGTCTTCAAGAGACCCATCTCACATGCAAAGACACACAATAGGCTCAAAATAAAAGGATAGAGGAAAATTTATGAAACAAATTTAAAACAGAAAACACAGGGGTTGCAATTCTAGTTTCCGACAAAACAAAAACATTAAACCAACAAAGATCAAAAAAGACAAAGAAGGTTATTATGGAATGATAAAGGGTTCAATTCAACAAGAAGAGTTAATTATCCTAAATATAAATGCACCCAATACAGGAGCATTCAGATTCACAAAGCAAGTTCTTAGACACAAAACGACTTAAAATTCCCAAACAAAAACAGTGGGAGACTTTAACACCCCACTGTCAATATGAGACAGATTGAGACAGAAAAGTACCAAAGATATCCAGGACCTGAACTCAGCACTGAATCAAGTAGACCTGATAGATACCTATAGAACTCTCCACCAAGAAAAGAACAGAATATACATTTTTCTCATCACCACATGGCACTTAATTTTATCTAACTAAAATGTATCACATAATCTGAGGTAAAACACTCCTCAGCAAATATAAAAGAGTTGAAATAATAACATTCTCTCAGACTACAGCACAATCAAATTAGAACTCAAGAATAAGAAAATCACTCAAGAACACACAACTACATTGAAATTGAACAACCTGGTCTTGAATGACTCCTGTGTAAATAATGAAATTAAGGGAAAAATAAGAAACTTCTTTGAAACCAATGAGAACAAAGACACAATGTACCAGAAACTCTGAGATGCAGCAAAAGCAGTGTTAGGAGGGAAATTTATAGCATTAAATGCCCACATTAAAAAGCTAGAAACATCTCAAGTTAACAACCTAACATCACACCTAAAAGAACTGGCAAACCAAGAGAAAGCTCCACAGCTAAAAGAAGACAAGAAATAACCAAGATCAGAACTGAAGTGAAGGTGATACAAATATTAAAAAGCAATTCTTAAAAAAAAAAAAAATGAAACCAGCAGCTGAGTTTTTTTTTTAAATTAATATAATAGACCACTAGATAGACTAATAAAAAATAAAGAAGAATCAAATAAACACAATCAGAAATAAGAGGGATATCACCACTGACCCCAGAGAAACATAAACAACCATCAGAGAATACTATAAACACCTCTATGCACATAAACTAGAAAATATATAAGAAATGAATAAATGCCTGGTCACATACACCCACCCAATGCTGAACCAGGAAGAAATTGAATCTGTTAATAGACCAATAATAAGTTCTGAAATTGAGGCAGGAATAAATAGCCTACCAACTCAAAAAGAGCCCAGGACGAGATGGATTCACAACTGAATTCTACCAGAGGTACAAATAAGAGCTGATACCATTCTACTGAAACTATTCCAAAAAATTGAAAAGGAGGGTCTCTGCTCTAACTCATTCTATGAAGCCAACATCATACTGATACCAAGACCTGGCACAGATACAACAACATAAAAAACCTTTGGGCCAATGTCCTTGATGAACATCAATGGAAAAACATCACACTGATACCAAAACCTGGCACAGATACAACAACAAAAAAAAACTTCAGGCCAATGTCCTTGATGAACATCGATGGAAAAATTGTCAAACATCAATGCAAAATACTGGCAAACCGAATTCAGCAGCACATCAAAAAGCATATCCACCATGATAAAGTAGGCTTCATTCCCAAGATAAAAGTTTGGTTTGACGTACAAAAATAAATAAATGTAACTCATCACATAAACAGGACTGAAGGTAAAAAAATGCATAATTTGTCTAATTAGATGCAGAAAAGGCCCTCAATAAAATTCAAAATCCCTTCATGTTAAAAACTCTCAATCAACTAGGTATTGAAGAAACATACCTCAAAATAATAAGAACCATACATGAAAAAGCCACAGCCAATATCATACTGAATAGGAAACAGCTGGAAACATTCTTCTTGAAAATAAGCACAAGACAAAGATGCTCTCTCCTACCACTCCTATTCAACATAGTATTGGAAGTTCTGGCCAGGGCAATCAGGCAAGAGAAAAAAATAAATAGTATTCAAATAGGAAGAGAGGAAGTCAAATTATGTTTCTTTGCAGATGACATGATCCTATATCTAGAAAACCCCATTGTCTCAGCCCAAATCATGTCCTTTGCAGGGACATGGATAAAGCTGAAAGGTATTATCCTCAGCAAACCAACACAGGAAGAGAAAACTAAACACCACATGTTCTCACTTATAAGTCAGAGCTGAATGATGAGAACACATGGACACACGGGGGGAACAACAAACACTGGGGCCTGCTGGAGCTGGGTGTGGAGAGAGGTAGAACATCAGGAAGAATAGCTAATGAATGCTGGGCTTAATACACAGGTTGTGGGATGATGTGTGCAGCAAATCACCATGGGACACATTTGCCTGTGTAACAAACCTGAACATCTGGCACATGTACTCCTGAACTTAAAATAAAAGTTGAAGAAAAAAAAAGGAGACAATTAATTCATGATGCACATGATATGAAAAATTAGGTACACCTAACTAAAAAAAAACTTCCACCTCATGTGGCACACATTTAGTGAGTCATTCTTGGGATTAATATTATTCATTTTTTAACATTCCTTTATTAAAATTAAATTATTCCTTCTACAGACCTATTAGTGTGTACTGCTTTCACAATATTCAGGAAATTAAGGGAGACTGACCCAATATAGATCACTGAATATCAAAATGAAATAAGACTGGATATTATAAGGTAGAGAAAAATCATACACAAGCATAATAAAGGCCTCTGAGGGAGTTATACCTGATATAAAGGACGAGTTGATGGGTGCTGACGAGTTGGGTGCAGCACACCAACATGGCACAAGTATACATACGTAACAAACCTGCATATTATACACATGTACCCTAGAACTTAAAGTATAATAATAAAAAAAATCCAAAAAAAGAAAAAAAAATCCGACTCATCCAAAAAGCTCAACTCAAAAAAAAAAAAGACCTCTAAAATTTGACTTCTCACAATTTCCTAGAACTTATCCTAAGAGGTAAACTTATGACTACACGATCAGTTTATTAGTTTTTACCTTCTCAAAGGGAAACTAATAATTAGTCATGAAAACTGGTCAGCAAAATCCTAGACTTTCATTAGAAGGCTATACCTAACACTGTAAATTAAATTCTCTTTAGATCAAATTGATTCACTTTTACACTGTGTTCATTTGTTAATGATATAGCAATAAATGAAAGGCATACCCTTAGACATATTTGTGTCACAATAACAAATATAACTGGTATACATTTCTATATTAACAATAAAATTATATCCTGTATTCTCTTTATAAAATTCAGAGTGTAATATCTTATTTGCAAGAACGAAAGTCACGTCATTTAGAATTTAAGTAGAGTCACAAAATGGATTAATATTTAAAAGATTGTTATTTTGACACCAAATGTCATATAAACATTCAAACACAAGCAAACTATAGTGACACTGAATTGTATTTAGAAAACTTGTATTTCTTTGAGAAAAAGACAAAAATCTCTTTTTAGAACAAAACATTCACAAAAAGATAAAAAGATAATGGCAAAGAAAGATTACCATATGAGCTCATTAAAATGAAGAACAATTAAAATGACCCTTCACCAAAGAATAGTTTGCTAAAAACAAGAAATACAGAAATAAATATGTAAATGAGCTCATTTACTTGTTAAAGAAGTCCTGGGTGAGAATCTGCAAGAAATCATGTTGCTCTTAATCAGTGACAAGTTTGTATCATAAATGTTGATATTAATCTAAAAATCAGTTTCCAATTTCAAAATCTTCACTAGAAAACATAGGCATAAAACTCTAAATTATTAAAACTGGGTTTCATAAAAATATCTATATATAAAATGTAAAACATTTACATCATCCTCCCAAACAAAATACGTATAAATATTTAAAATATTTATATTTTATACTTATATTTTAAATAAATATTTAAAATGTCTTTAAACACAGTTAAAAGTATAAAATTATTCTTCTCCTTCTGCCAATATGTGAAATAAAATCACACTGCAAACTATCTCACCAAAATTAAAATGTTGAGATAATGAATTAAAAATTGGTAATATGAGAAACTAATTACATCACCTATTTCTCTGACAATATGCTAACATTATTAACAGTGAACGCCTACATTCGTCCATTCCAAGAAGCTGATGAGGAGATTCTGGTTTCCAATCTGACATATAAAGAGCTTGGAAATTATCACTCCCATCCTCAAAATGAGAAAAAAAGCTGAACTGAAAATCAACAACTCTTGTTAGCATCATCAAGAAATTAATGTGACCTCGCAAATTGCTGCCACAAAAACTAAACAGACAAATATCAAGTTGCACAGCTTACCAGAACCAAAAGCCCAGTAGCAGAGGCAGGTGGAACCAGTATATCCACAAACACTTTATAATTAATTGCCAGAGGCTCAGGGTAGACTACTTTTTAAGTTTCAAATTCCATACCTTAGTTTCTCAGTCTTACGGGTGCCAACACACTTGCATAAGTTTTATCTCCAGTAGCTCTACCAGGTTCTCTCAGTGAAAATCAGAGAAAAATCCTCTCCTGCATCCAATAGGGGGAGAAGGAAAGTAACCATTTTGAAATGCTCTTGAAGCTCTCTCTTTTAACAAGGTCTTCTCTCAAGGGAAACTATTTTATAAAAGACGATGTTTTGCCAAAGCTTAACAGGCCTGAGGAAGGTAAATACCCAATTCCATCCTCCTCTAGCCTTCAATGGAGAAAATGGAAAATAGCAAATTCCAGTCCTTTCTAGCCTTCAATGTAGGGAGAAGAAAATACTCAACTCAAGCTCATCGACAGACTGAGGCCCAATGACAGAACTATCAGATGCCTCTCCTCTCTCTACACCTACCACCAAATCAGTAGAGTTCTTATATAATAACAGGTGAAACAACTAAAAGAACTGCAATCTTCAGAAACTATGTAGTAAGGAGTCAATACAGAAACACAAAACAGCAAAAAAATAAAAATAAAAAAAAAAGATAAACACAAGGACAATAGAAAAAATTATAGCCTCTGACGCCACAGCTACAATAAACAGTAAACACAGTCTAACTCTTGTCCGGATAAACATAAAACGTCACACTTAAAAGCTAACTACCTAAGCTCCTTTTACTGAGTAACCCTTGTCCAGCTTTCAATAAGAAATTACAAGGCATTCTAAGTGGCAAGAAAAAATTTCTGAAGAGACAATGAAAGCATAAATCAAATATGGCAGAAAATTTGGAATTGCTAGACTGGGAAAAATAGCTGTGGTTAATATATTAAGAGTTCCAATGTGAAACTTAGACAACATGCAAGAACACATTGGCACTATGGGCAAAGAAAGGCAAATTCTTGAATGAATCAAAAAGGAAATGCCAAAAAGAAAAAACAATAGAAATAAAAAATGTCTTTGACAGACTCATCAACAGAGCAGTAGACTTGGGCAAAAAAACAATCAATGAGCTTGAAAATATGTCAATAAAAACTTCTAAAATTGAAAAACAAAAAGACAAAACAGTGAAAAAGATGGAACAGCATATTCAAAAACTGAGGGACAATTATAAAAACTATAACGTATGTGTAATGGGAATAGCAGATGGAGAAGAAAGGAACAAAAAATATTTTCGGTAATAACAACTGAAAATTTTCTAAAATTAATGACAAACACTAAACCACAAATCCAGGAAGCTCAGAGAACACCAAAACAGGATGAATATCAAAAAATGTTTCAAATAAGAATATACTATTCAAACTGCAGAAAATGAAAGACAGAGATGACATTTTGAAAGAAAAAAAGCAAACACCTTATGTACAGAGAAACAGTATAAGAATTATATCAGACTTCTGTTCATACAGAAAAGAAAAAAGTAGAATGAAATATCTAAAGTGTTAAATAAAGAAACCAACCAACCTATAAGTCTACACCCAGTCAAATTATCCTTTAAAAGTCAGGAAGAAATATTTTCTCAAACAAACAAAAATTGTAAAAATGTGTCACCAGATCTGCCTTGCAAGAAATATTAAAAAGAAGTTTTTCATTTCCTTCAGAGAGAAGAAAATTATATAGATCAGAAATTCTGATGTACATTTAATAAAAGGAATAGCATTAGGGAAGGAAAAAATAAGGATAAAATAAAAGCTTTTATTTTTCTTATTCTTAATCTATCAGTTTGTCAAATATGGAACTGTAGCAATATTGTATTCTGTGATAGTATTTTATGGATAAGTGAAATAAATTACAGTGACATTATAAGGTACAGAAAAGAGGAACTGTGAATAATCTGTTACCAGGTTTACACCATTTGTGAAGTTGTACAGTGTGATTTTAAAGTGGACTTGGATTCATTATAAATAAACACTACAATCTCTTAAGCAACCACCAAAACAAAATTTTAAAAGGAAGTACAATTGATATGCTAAAAGAAGAGAGAAAATAGAATCATATAAAATGCTAAAATAAAGGGAAAGAAGAAAGAGAAAACTTAGAAAACAAAATAAGAAATAAAACAAGCGCAATAAATGCAGCACAGTTACAAATACAGTAACCATAAATCCTACTAAAAATAGTCACCTTAAATGTGAATGGTCTAAATATACCAATTAAAAAGCAGAGACTATCAGAATGGATGAAAACAAAAAGACACAATGTCTTAGTCCATTTTTGTTGCTATAAAGGAATACATTAGGCTAGGTCATTTATAATGAACAAATGTTTATTTGGCTTATAGTTCTGCAGACTTTATAAAAAGCATGGCAACAGCATCTGCATCAGATGAGGGCTTCAGGTTGCTTCCACTCACGGTGGAAGGTGAAGGGGTGCCATGCAGAGATCACACAGAAAGAGAGGAAGCAAGAAAGAGGGCAGGAGGTGCCAGGCTCTTTTTAACAACCAAAACTCATGAGAATGAACAAAATGAGAATTCACTCACTCTCCACTCCCAAGAAGGGCATTAATTTACTTATGAGGGATACACTTCCATGACCTAAACACCTCACATTAGGCTCTACTTCCCAACACTGCCATACTAGGGATCAAACTTTTACATGAAATTTGGTATGGACAAACAAACAATAACCAAGCTATAGCCCCATGGGAATGGGGAATTAAGCGAGATTGATTGATAGGTACATATATACAGTTAGACAGAAGAAATATGACCTAGTGTTTGATAGATCAGTACAGTAATAATAGTTTACAATAATCTATTGTATATTTCAAAATAGAAAAGAATAACTCAAATGTTTCTCGCATAAAGAAAAGACAAGTATTTAAGGTGATGAGCATCCCAATGACACTGATTTAATCTTACAGAATATACTAATGTATTAAATCATTACATATACCTGTAAAATTTGTATATCCATTATATATCAATACGAAATTGAAGAAATAAATAATACCAAGCAATGTATTGTCTCTACAAGAAACTCACTTTAAACATAAACAAAAACTAGAGTATCCACATTAATTTCAAACAAAGCCAACTTTAGAGCAAGGAAAATTATCAGAGATAAATCAAGGTATTTCATAGTAATAAAAGGATGAATGCCCCCAAGAAAACATAACAATCCTTAATGTGTGCGTACATAACAACACAGTGTCAAAATACAGGAGGCAAAATCTGATACACTTGCAATGATAAAGAGATTAATCCACTGTTACAGATGCTATTTACACAGCTATCAATAATTGACATATACAGTTGGCAGAAAATCAGTGAAGATGTAGTAACAGCATAAATAAAATTGATCTAATGAACATTTTATAATGCTCCATCCAACAACAGCATAATACACATTCTTCTTAAGCGCCCAGGGAACATACACCAAGACAGACCACATTCTAGGCCATGAAACGCCCTTTAATACATTTAAAAGAATACAAATCATTCAAAGTAGGCTCTGAGTTCACAGAGGAACTAAATAAGAAATTAACAGCAAAACTACAGTGAAAAATCTCAAAATATCTGGAAATGAAACCATACGCTTCTAAAAATACATGAGTCAAGTCTCAAAATAGATTAAAAATATGCTTAACTAAATGAAAGCGAAAATACAATCTATCAAAACTTGTGAGATGTAGCTAAAGCAGTGCTTAGATGAAAATGTCTAGCATTTTAATGCATATATTATAAAACATATCTACAATCAATAAAGCTCCTACCTTAGTAAACTAGAAAAAAAAATAAAATCTACAGTAAGCAGAGGAAAATAAATGATAAAAGTTAAAAATCAATGAACTTGAAAATGGGCATCAATAGACAAAATAAACAATACCAAAGCCGCCTCTTTGAAAAGACCAATAACTTGATAAATTCCTAGCTAGGCTAATAAAGGAAAAAAGAAAAGACATAAATCACTAATATAAAAAATGAAAGACAGCCCATCACTTCTGATCACATGACATTAAAAAGATTAAAAAAAGTAAGAACACTATCCCAAATCCGATAATTTTGGTGATGTGAACCATTTCCTTGAAAGATACAATGTACCAATGCTCACAAAAGGACATGTCTACATCTATGTCAAAAATTGAATCAATATATAAACCAAAGACATATATACCAAATCTATAAAAGGAAAACTACAGAACTCTGATGAAATAAATATAAGAAAATTTAAATAAATAGGGAAGTATGTCATGCTCACAGATAAAAAGACGCAACATTTTTAAGATGTCAGTTCTCATGATTTGATCTATAGAAACATGATAATCCCAGTCAAAATCTCATCAAGTTGTTTTGTGCATATCAACAGTGACTCAAAGTTTATATAAAAAGGCAAAAGACCTAGCAATCCCACTTTCTAGGTATGCAATCAGAAGACTGAAAACATGTTCACACAAAAACTTATACATCAATGTTTCTAACAGCTTTATTCATAATCTCAGAAAACTGAAAACAACCAAGATGTTAAGAGGTGCATGAATAAACAAATGATGGTAAATCCATACAAGGGAATACTACTCAGCAATAAAAAAATAAACTACTGATATGAACAACATGACTAAATATTAAATGTATTTTGCTAAAAGAAACAATTGAGAACTAAAAAGCTGCGTAAGGTTTGATTCAAATTATATGACATTCTGGGAAAGGCAAAACTATAGATAAAGAAAACAGAGTAGAGGCTAATGGGTCAATGATAGAGGGAAGTATTAACTAAAGAAGTCACACAAGGAAATTTTTAGAGTGTTGAAACTATTCTATAGTGTTGCTGGATAATTATGTGTTTGTCAAAACCCATGGAATTATGCATCATAAACATTAAATGTTAATGTTTGCAAAGTTTTTTAAAAAAATCACTGGAAGGAATACAAAATGTGACAAATTGATCAAATTGTATTTAAAAGGTACAATATAACCTAGTTAGTTAAAAGAGAGTGAGGAATAAAGGACGTGTCCTAAAGAACATTAGGAAAGGATATTTTAACTAGATAATTGTAATACCAAAGACAAAAAATAACAATACATAAGCATTGTACTCTGGTAAACTTGTTTCCATACTATACAAGTTAGTAATTGTGAAACTATTCTACATTTATACTGTGGTTGAGCAATGAGTAAATAACTGCCACAGAATACAAATAAACAAAGAGAGGAGGCTAGAATGAACCCTGTCTGCAGTGCTAAATTTAGAGTCAAACATATCAGTATAAAATCACACATATTTACATATTTTAAAGGTAGATGATAGATGAATAAATAAATAGAGGTTGAGAAATAAATATAGATATGTGTGTCTACACATTTATATATACAAGTATTTCCTCATTTTGTTTGCTGAGAGAGCCTAGAAACAGTGACATCCCAATTGCAATGAGCACATCTGGTACAAAGATCTTTGTTTCTAAATACCATTCTCCAATCAAAGATGCTTTGAGAAATGGCTAATTTTGCAGGTAGGCAGAAAAAAATACAAAGTTAACCTAGATTATCTTGTAATGCCAGAAAATAAGAAATTGTTCAAAAACATAAAAACATGGAGTATGTCAAAAAGCACAAAATCAACCTGAAAGAGTTCCCAATGGCCAAAGCTGGAACTATTTGAGGACAAACAAAAACCCCATATGCATTATAATGCTCCCTCGAAAAATAAATATCCATTAATCTGTACTGATATAGATAAATAAATAATTAGAGGAGATGGCACATATTTCCCTTACAGAAGAATGCCAAATAATAAACATTAAAGTCATGAAGAAAATAGAAAGTTGGCCGGGCACAGTGGCTCAAGCCTGTAATCCCAGCACTTTGGGAGGCCGAGACGGGCGGATCACGAGGTCAGGAGATCAAGACCATCCTGGCTAACAAGGTGAAACCCCATCTCTACTAAAAAATACAAAAAACTAGCCGGGCGAGGTGGTGGGCATCTGTAGTCCCAGCTACTCAGGAGGCTGAGGCAGGAGAATGGCGTAAACCCGGGAGGCGGAACTTGCAGTGAGCTGAGATCCGGCCACTGCACTCCAGCCTGGGCGAGAGAGCGAGACTCTGTCTCAAAAAAAAAAAAAGAAAACAGAAAGTCATCATTAGAACATCACAGTAGTAACTGTTGTAGGTAAGATCCACTGATATATGCTAATATTAGAAATCAAAGCTTAAAGGAGAAGCAATATTTGCATAGCCTCAAGTATCTCTCCCCAAATATTTATTAATTACTGTGGTTTAGATAGATGTCTAAAAGTTATTTTATACTCATTCTTCAAGTGGTGGAGCTTAACTCCTCTCCTCTCCCCTTAAACAGTGACTGAAATTAGTGACTCATTTGCAACTAAGAGAAAATAAAAAGGAAACAATTATAACTTTACAGCAGAGAAACCTGAGACACAACTCTAACTATATGATCAAAATTAGCCCCCAGTATGATGTGATACCACTGTGGTATTCTTCCAAAAACTTCAAAATTCCAGTTGAATCAGGGGAGAAACAAAAACAAACCCAAACTGAAGAACATCTACAAAAACTGAAATTAAGGAACACTCTTTTTCTTTGTTTTCACAGCTTTCGCCAGTATTCTTCACAAGTATCAAAATCATGAAAACAAAGAAAGAGTGAGAAACTGTCACAAATTGGAAGAGATGAAGGAGACATGACAATTAAATGCACTTATCCTACATTGAATCCTGGAAAAGAAAAAGAACGTCAGTAAAAAATATAGTAAAATTTGAATAAATCCTACAGTTATTTAATAGTATTGTACCAATGCTGTTTTCTTTGTTTTGATAAATACACTGTAATTGTGTAAATTGTTGACTGCAGAAACCTAGGTGAACAAGATACAGGAACTCTTTGAACCATTTTTGCAACTCTTCTAAAAAGTTAAAATTATTTCAAAATGAAAAGTTAAAACAAAACAAACAAAAAACCTTCCCACAAAAAACTGCAGGCCCACATGGCTTCAATGGTGAATTCTATAAAACATTTTAAAAATAAGTAATACTTATCTTTCACAAGTACTTATCTTTCACAAAAATCACACTCATTTTCAAAAAATGGAACACATTCCAACTCAGTTTGTGAAGCCAGCATTATTATTCTGATAACAAAACTAGAAAAAGTAAATTCAAGAAAAGAAAGTTACTAATATCCTTAATGAACACAGATGCAAAAATTCTTAACACATTAGTGTGAAGTTAAACTGTAAATGAGACTCCAAGCACTCCAGACTAGATGTACTCACTGTGACTAATAGAAGAAATACCCAAATTGAGATTACAGAACAAAGCAGCCATGGTGGAGTGAAAGAAGAGTGTTTACATGCCATTTGTTCATAGAAAAGGCAAATCTGGATAAACATCCTACTTTACTCCCATAAGCCAGAACAGTTCCTGTGACCAAAGCCAAGAAAACCTGGCAAGAAATGACCCATCACTAGCCCTTTAGAAGAAACATCTCACAGAGCCTTCTAGTTTGGGTCTTAGGAAGCCACCCAATCAAGGGCTCAACTATCTTGGCCAATCAGAACTAAACAAGCTTGAATCCTTCGTTTGCAGAAATAGATCTGATTGAGAACTTCGGTGAGAACTTTCCTTATGTGAGCCAAACATTCCTTTTGTTCTTTAAAGAGGACATTTTCATTTTTCTTGAAGGCTGTGCCTCCCCAAAATGCAGATTGTTGTGAGGCAGTTTTATATAGAAAAAAAGCAAGGAGAGTGGCCAAGATTGCCAATTAGAAGGAGCTAGTGTGCATGGCTCTCAAGGAAAGGAATATAAGGGCCAAATAAATACACCTTCAACAATAACATCCAGGTACTTGCACTGCAATTAATCAGGAAAACAACCTGACCCAAAGAGAATGAAGAAAAGCAAGACAGGGCAATGGCCCACATGGGAGCAACACAGACCCAGGGAATTCTCCCCTGCCTAAAGAAGCAGTGAGTGAATGAGTGACCCTGGGAAACCACGTTTCTCCCACAGATCTATACAACCCTCAGTCAGGAGATCTCCTTGTGAACCCACTCAACCAGGGCCTTCAGTCTGACAAACAGAGCTACATGGAGTCTCAGAAGAGCAGCTGCTCAGGCATGCATGGACACCCCAGAGCGATAGATACTTGCAATTTCTGACAAAAGTAGCGGCAGTTCCAGCAAACTGGGAAGTTAGACTTCTGTGCATACCCCTAGGAAACAGACTGACTCCAGGGCACTGAGCAGCAACAGCCCGCAGGCCCCACTTCCACAGCACCTCACAAGATAAAACCAACTGGCTTGAAATTCCAGCCAGCTACCAGTAGCAGCATTGCACCTACCTAAGAAGGAGCTCCCAGGCAGTGGGGCAGGCCACCATCTTCGCTGTTAAGGCATCTTAGCCATTCCAGTCTTCACACTATGGAGAGTGTGAGCTGACCTGGAGTAGAAGGGATCCACCAGCACAGCACAGCTGCTCTACCAAAACGAGGCCAGACTGCTGCTTTAATGGAGTACCTGATCCTGTTTCTCCTCACTGGGCAAAGCCTCCCAACTAAGGCCTCCAACCACTCCCTGCCCAAGCTCTCCAGCCAAAAATGATCTAAATTCCCCCTGGTACAGTGCTCCTAGAGGAAGGGCTAGGCTCCCATCTTTGCTGTTTGGACAACTTAGCGATTCCAGCCTTTAGGCTTCAGAGTGTGTGACATGACTAGGGGCTCCAAACTTCTTTCTTAAGAAGGTACTGATCCTGCTCCTCCTCACTGGGCAGGACCTCCTAACTGGGGTCTCCAGCTACTTCCTGCAGGTGCCCTTGGGACAATAAGAGGTCAGTACCTCCCTGTGACAAAGCTCCCAGAGGGAGGAACAGGCTGTTATCTTTGCTGTTTTGCAGCCTTCACTGGTGACACCTCCAGGTTCTGGAAAATCCAAGGTGACTAGGGACTGGCAAGGGCCCCAAGCACACTGAAGCAGCCCTATGGAAAAGTAGCCAGAGTGTTATGTGGTTGCCCATTCCCATATCTCCTCACCGGGTGGGTCATCCAGGCCTAGGCCTCCAATCACACCCCACCAGAGCTAACTCAGTACCAACTCAGCAACTCCCTGGACAGAGCCTCCAGGGGCAATTGAAAGCCTCTCTGCCTTTTCGATAAGAAAATGTTGATAAACTTCCTTACCACCAAACCTGCCTTACAAGACATCTTGAAAGAAGCACTAAATATAGAAAAGAAAGACCACTACCACCTAATACAAAAACAAACATAAACACAAAAACCACTGTCACTGTAAAATAAGCCACACAAACAAGTCAAAATAATAACATATAAACAAGCCAACATAATAACCACACAAACAGGCCAACATAATAATCAACCAACAGCACAATGACAGGATCAAATCCACATATAGCAATACTAACCCTGAATGCAAATGGGCTAAATGTCCCACTTAAACAGCAAAGAGTGGCAAGCTGGATAAAAATGACCCAATGGTATGATGTCTTCAAGAGACCCATCTCACACATGACACTCACAGGCTCAAAATAAAGGGATGAAGAAAAATCTACCAAGCAAATGAAAAACAGAAAAAAAAAAGCAGGGTTGACAATCCTCATTTCAGACAGAACAGATTTCAAACCAACAAAAATCAAAAAAGACAAGGAAGAGAATTACATAGCGGTAAAGAGTTCAATTCATCAAGAAGACCTAACTACTGTAAATACATATGCACCCAACACAAGAGCAACCAGATTCATAAAGCAAGTTTCTAGAGAATTACAGAGACATAGACTATGAAACAGTAACAGTGGGAGATTTCAACACTCCACTGACAGAATTAGACAGATCACTGACACAGAAAATGAACAAAGATATTCAGAACCCGAACTCAGCATTGTACCAAATTGATCTCATAAACCTTTACAGAACTCTTCACTTAAAAACAACAGAATATACATTCTTCTCCTCACCACATGGAATATACTCTAAAATCAACTACATAATTAAACACAAAATAATCCTCAACAAATGTAAAATAACCGAAATCACACCAAACACACTCTCAGGTCATAGAACAACAAAAATAAAAGTCAACACAATGAAAGTCGCTCAAAACAATACAGTTACATGGAAATTAAACAAAATGCTCCTGAATGACTTTGGAGTAAATAATGAAATTAAGGCAGAAATCAAGAAGTTCTTTGAAAATAATGGGAACAAAGATACAACTTACCAGAGTCTTTGGGACAAAACTAAGGCAGTGTTAAGAGGGAAACTCACAGCACTAAAAACCTACATCAAAAGTAAGAAAGATCTCAAATTAACAAACTAACTTCACAACTCAATCAGAATTAGAGAAAAAAGAACAAATCAACCCAAAGCTAGCAGAAGATGAGAAATACAAAAATCAGAGCTGAACTGAAGGAAATCGAGACATGAAAAATCATTCAAAAGATCAACAAATCCAGCAGTTGGTTTTTTGAAAAAATTAATAGGCCACTAGCTACACTAATAAAGAAAAGATAACATCCAAATAAAAACAATTGGAAATGATGAAGGGAATGTTACTACTGATGCCACAGAAACAGGAACAACCATCAGAAACTACTACAAACACCTCTACCCACACAAACAAAAAAACTTAGAAGAGATGGATAAATTCCTGGACACATACACCCTCCCAAGACCGAGCCAGGAGAAATTGATTCCCCGAACAGACCAATAATGAGCTCCAAAATTGAATCAGTAATAAATAGCCTGAAAACCAAAAAATGCCCAAGACCTGATGGATTCACAGTGAAATTCTACCAGATGTCCAACGAAGATGTAGTACCTTTCCTACAGAAACTATAGGAAATAACTGAGGAGGGAAGACACTTCCCAGTTCATTTTGTGAGGCCAGCATCATCTTGATACCAAAACCTTGAAGAGACAAGAGAAAAAAAAAGAAAACTTCAGGCCAAAATTGTTGATGAACATGATGTAAAAATCAACAAAATACTTGCAAACTGAATCCAGCAGTACAACAGAAAGTTAATCCACCATGATCAAGTAGGCTTCATCCCCAGGATGCAAGTTTGGTTCAACACATAAAAATCAGGCCGGGCACAATGGTTCACGCCTGTAATCCCAGCACTTTGGGAAATCGAGGCAAGTGGATCACCTGAGGTCAGGAGTTTGAGACCAGCCTGGCCAACATGGCAAAAAACCCATCTATAGTATAAAAAAAAAATAGTCAGGCATGGTGGCACGTGCCTGTAGTCCTGGCTACTCGGGAGGCTGAGGCAGGAGAATCGCTTGAACTTGGGTGGTGGAGGTTGCAGTGAGCCAAGATGGCACTACTGCACTCCAGCCTGGGCGACACAGCGAGACTCCGTCTCAAGAAAAAAAAAAAAAGGCCAGGCACGGTGGCTCATGCCTGTAATCCCAGCACTTTAGGAGGCTGAGGTGGGTGGATCACAGGGTCAGGAGATCGAGATAATCCTGGCTAACACAGTGAAACCCCACCTCTACTAAAAATACAAAAATTAGCCAGGTGTGGTGGCGGGTGCCTGTACTCCCAGCTATTCGGGAGGCTGAGGCAGGAGAATGGCCTGAAGCTGGGAGGTGGAGCTTTCAGTGAGCCGAGATCGTGCCACAGAACTCCAGCCTGGGCGACAGAGGGAGACTCCATCTCAATAAATAAATAAATAAATAAATAAATAAATAAATATGGGCAGGCTCAGTGGCTCATGCCTGTAATCCAAGCACTTTGAGAGGCCAAGGCAGGCAGGTCACCTGAGGTCAGGAGTTCCAGACCAGTCTAGCCAACATGGTAAAACTCCATCTCTACTAAAAATGCAAAAATTAGCTGGATATGGTGGCAGATGCCTGTAATCCCAGCTACTCGGGAGGCTGAAGCAGAAGAATCACTTGAACCCGGGGGGTGGAGGTTGCAGTGAGCCAAGATCACACCACCTCACTCCAGCCTGGGTGAAAGAGTGAGACTGTGCCTCAAAAAAAAAAATCAATAAATATGATTCATCACATAAGCTGAACTGAAGACAAAAAACACATGATTATCTCAATAGATGTAGAAAAAGTTTTTGATAAAATTCAACATTCTTTCATGTTAAAAATTCGGAATAAACTAGGAAATGAAGGCACATACCTCAAAATAGTAAGAGTCATCTATGACAAACCCACAGCCAACATTATACTGAATAGGCAAAAGCTGGAAGCTTTCCCCTTGAAAACTAACACAAGACAAGGATGCCCTCTCTCACCACTCCTATTGAACACAATACTGCAAGTCCCAGCTAGAGGAATCAGGCAAGAGAAAGAAATAAAATGCATATAAATAGAAAAAGATGAGGTCAAACTATCTCCATTTGCCAACTTATGATTCCACACCTAGAAAACCCCATACTCTCTACACAAAAGCTCAGACCTAGCAAATGGCTTCAGCAAAGTTTTAGGATACCAAATCAACATACAAAAGTCAACAGCATTTTTATACACCAACTATGTCCAAGCTGAGAGCCAAGTCAAGAACACAGTTTCATTCAGAGCAGCCAGAAAAAGAATAAAATACCTAAGAATACAGCTAACCAGGAAGGTAAAAGATCTCTACAAGGAGAATTACAAAACACTGCTCAAAGAAATCAGAGAAGACAAAAACAAATGTAAAAACATCCCATGCTCATGGATAGGAAGAATCAACATCATTAAAATGCCCACACTAACCAAAACAATTTAGATTCAGTGCTATTTTTATCAAACCACCAATGACATTCTTCACAGAACTAGAAAAATCTACTTTAAAATTCATATGGAACCAAAAAAGAGGCCAAATAGCCAAGGTAATCCTAGGTAAAGAGAACAAAGCCAGCAGCATCACATTACCTGACTTTAAACTATACCATAAGGCTACAGTCACTAAAACAGCATGGTACTGGTACAAAAACAAGCACATACACCAATGAAACAGAATAGTGAGCCCAGAAATAAGGGTGCACATCTACAACCATCTGATCTTCAACAAAACTCACAAAAATAAGCAATGGGGAAAAGAATATCTATGCAATAAATGATGCTGGGTTAACTGGCTAGCCATAAGCAGAAGATTGAAGTGGGACCCCTTCCTTACCCCTTCCTTACACCATATACAACAATCAACTCAAGATGGATTAAAGACTTAAATATAAAACCCAAAACTATAAAAACCCTGGAAGAAAACCTAGGCAATACCATCCTGTACATAGGAACAGGCAAAGTTTTCATGGCAAAGACACCAAAAGCAATTGCAACAAAAGCAAAAACTGACAAATGGGATCTAACTAAATTTAAGAGTTTCTGCACAACAAAAGAAACTATCAACAGAGTAAACAGACAACCTACAGAATGGGAGAAAATATTTGTGAACTATGCATCTGACAAAGATCTAATATCCAACATCTACAAGGAACTTAACCAAATTTACAAGAGAAAAACAAGCAAGTCCATTAAAAAGTGGGCAGAGAGCATGAACAGACACTTCTCAAAAGAAGACATACATGCAGCCAACAAGCATATTAAAAAAACAAAAACAGCTCAATTCACTGCTCATTAGAATGATATTTTGGGCTGTGTTCCACTTGTTCTCACTGTTTTTCTTTTTTTGGTTCCTTTTTTTCTGTTCTTTTTTGGGTTACTGCAGCATATTTTATTATTCTAGTACTTCATTTTCTTTTATCTGTAGTGTTTGGGGCACATCTCTTTTCATAGTTTTCTAGGAATATGTGTGTGTGTTTGTGTGTGTGTGTGACTTATCATAGTCTTTCAACATCTTACCACTCTAAGTAGCATGTAGAAATTTTTTTTTTTTCTTTTTTTTGAGATGGAGTTTTGCTCTTGTTGCCCAGGCTGGAGTGCAATGGCACAATCTTGGCTCACGGCAACCTTTGTCTACCTGGTTCTAGTGATTCTCCTGCCTCAGCCTCTCAAGTAACTGAGATTACAGGTACCTGCCACTATGCCCAGATAATTTTTGTATTTTTAGTAGAGACAGGGTTTCACCATGTTGCCTTGGCTGGTCTGAAACTCCTGACCTCAGGTGGTCTGCCCACTTTGGCCTCCCAAAGTGCTGGGATTACAGGCATGAGCCACCACACCCAGCCACATCTAGAAATCTTATTATTTTATAAGCCTGTCTACCTGTCCTCTTTGTTATATAGTTGTCTTAAATATTCCTTTATATACTTTGAGAAACCCATCAGTGTTGTAATTTTCTTTCAGCCATCAAACAATAAGAACTCAAAAGGAAAATATTATCTCATAATTACCCAAATACTTACTCTTTCTATTGCTCTTTCTTCATTATGGTTGTTCTAAGTTTCCTGTTATTATTTCCTATCTTTCTGTTTCTAAAACTGCCTTTATTCATTCTTTTAGAGCAAGCCTGCGGGTAACAAATGTTCTTAGATTTCCTTCATCTGAGAATGCTTTGTATTTCACCTTAACTCTTGAAGGATATTTTTGATAGATTTAAGATTTTGAATTTACAGTTCTTTTGTTACAGCATTTCAAAAATGTAACCATTTACTTCCAGTCTTTATGGGTTTTGATGAGAAATCTGCTATCATTCGAAAAAATCTGCTGCTGTTCTCCTAGTCAAAATATTATTACTCCTATGTTAGGCATCATTTCTTTCCAGCTGCTTTCGAGAATTTTTTTTTTTTTTTTTTTTGTCTTCGGTTTTCAGAAATTTGATTATGATGTGTCTCAGCCGGAATTTCTTTTGGTTTGGACTGACACTGATTCACTCAGTTTCTTGAATCTGTATGTTTATGACTTTCCCCCAATTTGTGAAGCTTTTGCTCATAGTTCTTCAAAATTTCTTTTTAGTTTTGTGCTCTTCTCCTTTTCTTCTGGGACTCTGAGGACACATATATTAGATATTTCACTCCCCCCTCCCTGCCTTCCTTTGTACTGTCAGAGTATCCAAGATGGTTCATTTGTTAATTTCTTTTTTCTGTTCATCAGATTTTAAAATCGGTATTACTCAGGTTTCAAGTTTATAGTTTATTTCCTATTTCATCTTGTTCTGCTATTGAGCTCATCTAGTATGGTTTTTGGTTATTCCATTTTTTAGTTCTAAAATGATAGCCTTTTAATGATAGCTGCTTTAAAATATTTGGAATTAATCATCATCTATATCATCTTAGTGTTGGCATATGATAATTGTATTTTTTCACTGAAATTGAAATTTTCCTAGTTCTGAATATGACAAGTAGTTTTAAATGGTATCCTGTACCTTTTACATATTATTTTATGATACTCTTCTTCCTATTTTTTACTTCCTGTTAGATGACATATACATATCTTTGCTTATTTTTGTGGGCTGCAGTTCAAATGTCAGTTTAGTTTTCAAAGCCTTTCCAATGTGCTTCTGGTCTGCCCCACTTATGTGTTATCCCGAAGCCAATCTAAAACCTGGGAGTTATTTTATACCACTGCTGAGTTCTTAAAGTATTTGCTGTTTTGATTTTGGTCAGCTTCTTGCATTGTCTGTTCAGGGATCTGTCCAGGACTTCATATGCAGATTATAAAAATTCTTCCCTCTAACACTCTCAGTAATCTCCTTCAGCTCTCTAATTGAGAGGACATGGTATTCTGGCTCATGATTGCATCATGGGGATGGAGGAGAGGGTCTGTCCACAATCTGTTGACTGCAGCACCCAGTTGCAGCCGGTGTGGGGTGGGGGTGAAGAGGTACTATCTCATTACTGAAGGGCAAGGATGCAATACAGTTTCTGCTGAGAACCTGTATCTGGGAACAGGGACCTCTCTCACTATTACAGGGCAAGGATAAAAGGGCTCTTACCACAATCCCCACAGGTATGGAGAGGGTGCTGCTTTGTTTTTCAGGCTGTGGTGGGTGGACAGAGCTCTGCTCACAATCTGGGAAGCTGCAGTGCTCCGTGGGGAGAGGAAGGTGACTCTCTTTCTATTGCTGTTTTCCTGGAGCAGGCAAGTACAATCAAAATGTTTTTGTTCTGTTGGCTGTCCTTTTTCTGATCCTTTAGCTAGAGACAGCAGGCTTTCCTTGGGACTTTTTTTTTTTTTTTTTTTAGTATGTGTCTGTTGATGTTTCTGGGTTGTGGGTCTCTTTAGTGCCCATGCTGGGGTATAGAGAGGGCAAAACAAAAACAAAAACAAAAAAACCAGGGGCCAGCCACAGTGCCTCATACCTGTAATCACAGTACTTTGGGAGGCCGAGGTGGGCAGATTACCTGAGGTTGGGAGTTCCAGACCAGTCTGACCAACATGGAGAAACTCCATCTCTTCTAAAAATACAAAATTAGCTGGCCGTTGTGGCACATGCCTGTAATCCCAGCTACTCGGGAGGCTGAGGTAGGAAAATTGCCTTAACCCAGGAGGTGGAGGTTGCAGTGAGCCAAGATCATGCCATTGCACTCCAGGTCTGGGCAACAAGAGTGAAATTGCGATTCGAAAAAAAAAAAAAAGAAGAAGGGATCTCACTCCCACTCACTCCCAGGGGTTTTCTCTTGAAGTTCCTATCCAGTCCACTTTATTTTCTTTCTCTTGTAAGGTCTTCTATTAGTTGCTTTTTGAATTTTGTCTAGAGTTTTAAAATTGCAATTAGTAGAGAAAATAAAGTGGAGTGCGCATACCCAACTTGTCTGGAACCAGCCATAGTTTATTTACTGTTCGCTTAATGTTTTGTTTCCTCACCAGTTTATTTTCCCCAATGCCTTATATAAAGTACCTAATTTGTTAATATTACAATGATTAAACAAAATTAATTACAGGTAACTCTGGATTGTGAAATTGTTTGAGGTCTAGATAGTATACATGCAGTTGTTCAGTAACTTTGGAGAGCCTGAATCCATGAAGAGAGTTGTAAATTTGGCACCCAGTTACATAAAAGAGCAGGTGCATTTAGGTTTTGAAAAGCACTAGATTGACATAAATTAAAAGCACCTAAAGTACGCTTCATCTAAATTTAAAGCATGAAGAAAGGTATAAATGATTACTTTTTCTACACCAAATAAAATGAGCTTAACTGATTACTATTTTGGGTTGACAATCATTATGTTATAGCATGTGAAGTCAGTAGTTCTCCACTGTAAAACTGATCTCTCTTTTTACTTTCTTCATGAACTCTTAAAGGACATCTGTTGCAGGAAGTCAGGGACCCTGAATGGAGGGACCAGCTGGAACCAAGGCAGAAGAACAAAATTGTGAAGATTTCATGGACATTTATCAGTTCCCAAAATTAATACTTTTATAATTTCTTATACCTGTCTTTACTGCAATCTCTGAACATAAATTGTGAAGATTTCATGGACATTTATCACTTCCCCAATCAATACTCTTATAATTTCTTATGCCTGTCTTTACTTTAATCTCTTAATCATGTTGTCTTTGTAAGCTGAAAATGTACATCACCTTAGGACTGCTATTGTACAAATGGATTGTAAAACATGTGTGTTTGAACAATATGAAATCAGTGCACCCTGAAAAAGAACAGAATAATAGCAATTTTCAACAAACAAGGAAAGATAACCATAAGATCTGACTGCCTGCGGGGTCAGGCAGAATAAAGTCATATTTTTCTTCTTGCAGGGAGCCTATAAATGGACGTGCGAGTAGGAGAAATATCGCTGAATTCTTTTCCCAGCAAGGAATATTAATAATTGAAACCCTGGGGAAGGAATGCATTCCTGGGGGTAGGTCTATAGACGGCCACTCTGTGAGTGTCTGTCTTATGCGGTTGAGATAAGGACTGAAATATGCCCTGGTCTCGTGCAGTACCCTCAGGCTTACCAGGATTGGGAAATTCCAGCCTGGTAAATTCCAGTCAGACCAGTTGTCTGCTCTCAAACCCTGCTTCCTGTAAAGATGTTTATCAAGACAATGCGTGTACAGTGGGACACAGACCCTCATCAGTAATTCTAATTTTGCCTTGCCTTGTGATCTTTATTGCCCTTTGAAGCATGTAATCCTTGTGACCTACTCCCTGTTCGTACACCCCCTCCCCTTTTAAAATCCCTAATAAAAACTTGCTGGTTTCACAGCTCAAGGTTGCCATCATGGTCCTACCAATATGTGATGACAGCCCTGGAGGCCCAGCTATATATAAAATTTATCTCTTTGTACTCTTTCTCTTTATTTCTCAGACTGGCCAACACTTAGGGAAGGTAGAAAGAACCTATGTTGAAATATTGGGGGCTGGTTCCCCCAGTAGACATCAATATTTTTTATGGTATTAGATCAATATATGCATTACTGGAAAACATTCAGTTGTATCATTTTTATGTGAAACAGCTGCTTAGAATAATTTGAACTTGTTTGTAGTTTTTTATGTTGTGTCCTGTATTACATTATTGTAATAATTGCTGATGTTCATATTTTTGCAGTTAGTCTGGAATATTTTGTTATTATTATTACTACATTTTTCTTTCTTGGCTGCTGCTAGTATATTGCTTCTTCAATGACTGCCCTATTCATTTTTTACACACATCAAAGAAAAACTGGCAGTAAAGAATAACTGTAATTAGTTGGTAACAGAAGAGGTTGACAGCTTTGTAACCATGCTTTATTAAGAACTGAGTATCTTCAATCTATGAATCAAAACTCAGGTTTTCAACATTCAACAATTCTCTTAATACAAATACCTGAATGAAACATTTTCATGAGAGTTAACACATATATTTAAATTAAACTGTGTCCCTATGTTTCAGATAATGTACCATCTAAAGTGTTAATATATAGAGAATTTATAATTCACTTATGCACTTAAAAAACGTTTATCACGTACTTATTATATGACAGGTATTTTGCTAGGTCTTGAAGTCATGAAGATGAATGAAACATGTTTCCTATTATCAAGGAGTTCATACCCTATTGAGAAAAGATAAATATATGAACAGTTAACTCTACTAGTGTGTGTATATATATATTTACACAGACATACACATATATACACATAATAAATGTATGTCTACATTTTATATATATTATATAATGTATTCATGTATGTATGCATCTATCTATCATAAAAGCAGAATAATGTTACAAAGCCAGCAGGACTACAAACTATGTAGTTCATAGATGTACAATTATAACTACGTCAGACCTGCCTGCATTCAATAAATGTCTGTTAAATGTTTGCTGAATTAACATAAATAATTTTCACTTACTTTGCTTTCTTTCATCATTATACCCGTTATCACTGTGATCTCCAGATGTCACTCAAACTATTCAAGCTTTGGTTCATACTGTGTTAAACAGGCTTTATCATTAGAAATAATTCTCCCTTTATATGTTGTTCTAAGGACAACAAATAAACACATAGGAAAGCATTTTATAAACTGTAAGTTACTGCATTAGGTAATGTAAAGAATTCTATCCTTGATTTTATGCTGTTGTATGAATAAAAAGACAAAAGCAAAATGTTATATTATTAAATCCATTTTTCATTTCTGCCTTCTCAGTGCTCTGTTCTAGAATGTAGCTCTTGAACCAGAATGTGAACTTACTGTGGGCAGGATACTTTGAGTCTTAGTATCTACCTTATTCAGTACTCCTTAAGTGCCCTGACTTTGTGCCTGATATAGTAGGTGCTTAAAAAATGTTGCTGATGGACAACTTTGCTTTGTGCACACGTACCCTAGAACTTAAAGTATAATTTAAAAAAAGGTTGCATTATACTGCAAAATAAACAAACACCCCTGTCCCAGCCCTTTACATAGCCAACCTCCTTCCCCCTAAAAACACTGTATGAGTTAGTAGCAGGATGAACAAGAAAGACAGCCAGTTGAAGTAAGAAACAAAATTAAAGAATCTGACAGGATATAAACTGACTATATTTAAAAAGTAAAAATGCTATTTTTACATATTTACTTTATTTCCTTTACCCTTCCACATTCTTCTGCCAAAAAGGGGCTTAGTATTTTCTGTGCACCACTTTATTTGTGTGTATATGTATGTGTCTATAAATATTCATTGGTTAAAATCAGAAAATACAGATATGTATAAAGATGAAAACCACTCATAAGACTTAAATTGAGGATAAGAGTCCCTACCATTAGAGTGAAGAGGATTAAATGAATTAATATTTGTAAATACTTAGAATAGTGCCTGATACATAGTAAGTCATTATATTAAAATGTTTGTGTATTAAATAGAATAAAATCAAACAAGCAAATGATATCCACTATTAATATTACACATATACACATGCATAGCAAAGTTAGATTATTCCCTGAAGAATTTCACGGTGACAGTAAGCAAAAGAAATTCTTATATAAAGGGAGAGTTATTACGAGGAATTGGCTCACGTGATTATGGAGGCTGAGAAGTCCCACAGTCTGCCATTTGCAAGCTAGGAAATCAGTATTGTAACTCAGTCAGAGTCCGAAGGCATGAGAACTAAGTGGAGCTGAGGGTACAGATCTCGGTCCCAGGGATGTCCTAGCTTAAGCAGGCAGGCAGTCAGCAAATGGGGAGAATTTCTCCTTCCTCTGCCTTTTATTTTGTTCAAGCCCTCAACTGATTGCATAATGCAACACACACTGGGGAGGGCAATTCACTTTACTGAGTTTAGCTTTTCAAATGCTAATCTCATCTGGAAACACATTCACAGACACACCTCAAGATAATGTTTAATCTGGGCATCCTTTGGCCAGTCAAGTTGACACATCAAATTAACTATCATAATGGGTTTTGTTTGTGAGTTTTGCTTACTATGGGTTTGTAGCTTTTAGCCATTTAAACTAGAGAGGTCCTTAGAAGTGAGTCTTTTTTTTACAATTAACATTAACTTAGTCTATTCTGGATTTAATTGATCATTTTTTCCCTTTTAAATTTCTTTTCTCTTAGACACTGAGAAAAATCCCTCTTGTACCCTTGTGCTGAAGGTCATCAGAGGATATTTATTTAATGTGATAGATCTCCCTAGAGGTAGAGGTCTGAACTTGATACTTGATAACCTCTAGTTCCTTTCTTTTTAAAAAAAAAAAAAAAACTGAAGAAACCCTACTTTAATATTTATGTCTGTACCAAGGAAATGATTCAACATTTATTGAGAGCCAATTATTTGCCATACATACTACATATTTTTATAATTAGAAAATATTTCAAACATCTAAAAAATTTTATATAGCCATAAAATGTGTTCTGTACTTTATTATTTTACTTAATCCCAACTACCAGTCTATGAGGTAGCTATTGTAGTCCCCATTTTTACAAATGGGTAATAAAATGGTTAAATAACTTACTAGGGATGAATGTTAGGGCTAGCATAAAACCTCAGTCTGCTTGACTCAGAAGCCCATACTCTTTCATATAAAAACTAGCAAAATCACACTGGGAGATCATGTTGCTTTTTTTTAACCATCAATATGTCAGATCAAATCTGTCACCTGCATTTACTTTGAGACTGTCTTATGGATAAAACAGAGACACTGTCTTTCTTTACTCTTTTCAAGTTGTTTCAGAAATTCTCATTATTTTAAGTGCTCTCATATGTTGTGACAGCAGGTTCCTTTGTCAGCCATCCTGTTCAGAATAAATAATCTGTATTACGCCAGCATGATTTATTGCTGCTACTTCCTTTCTTTATGTTTTGAGTAATTTTATCACAAAAGGACATAAAGTGTTTTAGACATGTGCAAATGCCTGAGTGACTAGAGCAGTTTCCCTGGCTGTTTAGCCAGCTGCCTGTGGCTGGTGCTCCATTTGATAGCAGGGGAGAGAAGATAGGAGAGCACATAAGGTTATCAAATAAGGTAGATATACTGAATCACAGCACCCTTGTTAAACAGGTGGTGCTAATTGCAAATCCCTTTTCTTGAGGACTATTGAAAATGGAATTTGCATCTGTATGTATGAGATTGCTCAATCTATGACCTGGCTACAATCATAGTGTACAGTGGGTGGTTACTTTTTTTAATTTAAACCCAGATGGCATCTTAAAAATGTTACATATATTTAATTATTTTAAAAAGTGAAAAATAGAAACAGGAAAGATAAAATTCCCCACAATCTTGACGCTGTCACCGAAATACTAATAACATTTTTATGTGTTTTGCGTTTGTCTTTTTAAAATGTTATGCATTAAAAAAACACTTAGAGGTAATCTTCCAGATAGTATCTTCACATTTCTGGACTCAAGGTTTATATGACTTATAGTGATGATGCTGAAAAATTTCAGAACATAATGTATGTGTCATTGTTTGTATTCATTTAATCAGACAGATACCTTTCTAACACTAATTTGTTGCTCTACTTTAAATCATAAATTCTTATAATCCACTATAGCAAAGTATTTTTTCTTTCTTCATAATTTACTTTTGTCTTCTCTTCCATAAAGGGTGATAACCTTATTCTTTGTGAATAATTTTTATATTGTTAGAAATATACTTTTCTCTACAAATCTCTAGAAATTAATGATAATTTTAAAAAAAGATACTACGGCAAATCACAATATTTTTGGATTATTTTTATACACACAAGCATTAAATATATCATTTGGGAACCAATTATTTTTGGTTACACTGATAGTCCAGTAAATTAAGTTGCTGTACTCATATTCTATTATATAACTTAGGTACTTAGAAACAATAAGAGAGTTAATTTCAGTTCTATTTTTGCTACCGTACATATATGATCAAAATGTACATAGATGTCTCAAAAATACAACCATTTCTCCTACATCCATTCATTCTGATGTTTGTGAATATTTACTATGTGCCAAGCATTGTTCAAAAATTTTGGGTCCCAGAGATAAATGTAAAAAGTAAAGTAGAGGTTCCTCTTCAAAGACTTTCCTCCCCATCTAATTAGGAGTAAATAGTAACTTCTCTTAGAAGCAAAATTTATTCAAGGACCTGTGCTAACATTCTTAAATATCTGCTAGCCGTAATGAAGAAATCAATGAACTTTATGTTCTTAGCTCCCATAATTTAGCCTAAATATTTGCCCTGGCATGCTCATACTGGTACAAGCAAGCATTAGGTCATAGCCTATTCCTCTTCCTTATTTGAAGGTGCTTTTACCTTTCTCAGCATTCCACAAGTTACTTCTTCCTTCCTTTGTTCTCCTCTGCCTTTGCCTCTTTTAAAAAGTTCTAAGTTGCTAACCAATCAGGACAAATACAGAATGTGAGGTTCTGTTCCAGCCAACGGAAACCAGACATAGCAGTAGGGTGGTCTTGACCCTGTCTCCTTTGTTCAGTGTACTCTCGTGGCAAAACTACTGGCAGGTGTACCCTTTCTGCAGAAAGTAAAAATGGCCTTGCTGAGGAAATTAAATTTATGTTCAAGTGCTACTTCTTTACAGCAACAAGAAACAAGCATTTCTAACATAAATAAGACATAATCCCTACTTTCAGAGGAATCACATAAAATTATTAGGACTTCATGTGCAATATTTATTTGACTATATTTTTCAATTTACTGTTTTATTATTTTTATTTAAATTTCATTTATTTAGTTTCAAATATATAATATAGTCACACAGTTCAAAAATTACAAAAAGTATGCAGTGAAATTTTCCTTCCCACATCATTGTTCTATCTACCTATTCTTCTCCCTTAGGATAGTATGTTCACAGTAAATACTTAAAAGAATAATTTTTTTAAATTTTGAAAAGAAAATTTAGTTTTGAAAAGGGTGTTCTTATTTACTGAGTAGCTGCTATATGCCAGGCACTTTCTATATATCTTATTTAATCCACTTAATATCCTTTATCTGGTATGATCACAATTATAAACAGAAACTCAATGAAATAAAGTAAGTTCCTGATGATCACATAAATACCAAATAATGTAACTAAGAATAGCGACTAGGTCTGTCTAAATTCTCCTCTGCCCGTTCTCTTTGCACTCTCTTACACAAAATTAATGTTTTGGAATTCCAGTTGTTTACATTAATCGGTTGCTGTCATTTTTCCCTCGGATGATGGTTAAAAAACAGGTTTTCACCCCAAACTAATAATGATAAACTTGAGTAAGCAGTCATAGAAATTTGGGGATATATATGTTTTTAAATGATGTAGTCAACATTCAGTTGTTCATATTCATATAAAACAAGAATTAAAAGTAATTTGTGTTGAGTTTTCATTATGGGTTTATTGTCATATATATGTTTAACTTAGAAAAAAATTTAAGCTTGTATTCCCTGAGCAAATATCATCTAGCAGTGAAGGAACATCTTTGGTGTCAGATGAAAAACAATTTGACATTGAAAAGTTGCCACACATACAACCTGGATTGATTATTGTAACATTTATTGACTACTTTTAATATGGAAAATATTTCAGCATTCACTGACAATCACTTTATTGACCAACAGTTTGACAAATGTTACCTTATTATTCATAAGTATAGTGGCTCATTCTCATAGGCAAGGGTGGTGACAGCTAGAGTTTAGGAGCAATAGTTTCTAAAACACTAGTCTGTACGTTATAGGTAAAATGCAAAAATAAGTCCATTTATAGGTGTATATAAATGATAAAATATTTGGTATTATACAGAAAATTATGTGTTTGTTTCATAGAAATGTTCATATTCTCCCTTTGAGTATTTCCAGCTATGTATATGTATCTTGTAGCAGAAAAATACATAGCCCTTTCTAGGAACTGTTATAAAAGTAGAGAAGCCAAAATGCAGATTAAAGGGAGAATCCTGTGGGCAAGCAGTAGTAGTGGTAGCTTGGAGTACTGATGGTAGAGGTGAAGGAAGCGAGAAAGTGGTTGGTTTTTGTTATGTGTTATTTCATTTAGGTTTACATTTACAGAGAGAGTAGAAGTCTTTCTCTAAGTGATCTGTTTTCTTCTCCTGCCTCCTTTTTGTAGTTGTGATTTATTTTACTGCTCTTTCTTTTCTTCCCCACTGTTTACTACCCTTGAATGCAGAAGATTTTTTTTCTGCTGCTTAAAAGTTTGATTTTGATTTTGTTCTTAGAATATTTTTCCTTAATTCAGACCCAAATATTGGGAATTTCCCCAATATTCCAAACATTTATTTGCATATCTTTACTCCTTAAATATGTTAATATCTACATAATTTCTCTAGTAAGATAAATATTTAAATATATTTTCATGATTCTTTGATGTAAAACTACTCTCCCTCAACCACAATGTTGGTATCATCTAGAATTTTAGCTTGGTTTTTAAAAAATACAACTTTGCTTTTTTTTTCCAAAATAGGCAGTTTTTACAAAACAGACAATAATAAATTTTACTAAGATACTTTTCTAAGATACTCTTACTTCATATATTTCTTGCCATATCTCTTGGTTTTGGTTCTCTTGTTACTTGGGAGCGTTTTCTCTTTTCAAGTACTCACTGTTTTCCACAATGGTTTTGTTTTTTGTTTTGTTTTGTTTTGTTTTTTTCAAGCAAAAAGTGAAGTTATTGACTCGTATAACAGGGGAACATATCCAGAAGTGGATTGGCTTCAGGCATATCTAGATCTAGAAGTTCAAACACTATCATTCAGGCAACTTTTCTTTCTCTACCTTTTTGCCTCACTTTGTCTGTTTTACAGACAAGTTCCCTCTATGTGGTAGTCAAGATGGGTGACAACATCCCTGAACCGAATTCTCAAGCTTAGCGACCACGAGTGAAAATAGGTTTGTCTTCCAATGTCCTTGCATTACCCTCAGAGAAAACTCTCATTTGCTCCACTTGGGTCATGTGTTCATTCTTAAAGTAGTCCCCCAGCTGGGAAGACAGCACATGTGAACTGAATGATCTGGGTAAGTACTCATCTGTGTGAAGATGACAGGATACTGCCATTGAGAGGCCCCTAAGGAAACATGTAGTCAGGGAATAGTTTCTCTAGAGGAATCAGAAGAAGAGGGGTGGGAAATGGGATGGATAGACAAAAGTCATAGTTACTACAGCCTTGAAAATGGTCTCACAGAATAATTCCCTTCCTCTCATCCTACCAGATTCTGCCTTTTTTGTAAGTGCCTGGGTCTCTCCAGCTTCAGAAAACTTCTTTTCATCCTGTCCCTACTCTAATGTCTTTTACAACATACATTGACTGTACTGCCAATTTAAAAATTAATCATATGCCTTACTGTGTTCTTCCCCAAACCATTTCCTTAGGGTTTTTGTAATAGTTATCTTTTCTGCTTCTCTCCCTCCTCCCACCCTCTCCATCCAAGTAGATCCTAGTGTTTGTTGTTTCCTTCTTTGTGTTTGTAAGTTATAATTTAGCTTCCTCTTATAAGTGAGAATATGTGGTATTTGGTTTTCTGTTCCTGTATTACTTAGCCTCCAGCTCCATCCATGTTCCTGCAAAAGATATGATCTCATTTTTCATGGCCACATGAAAGTCCATGGAGTATGTGTACCACATTTTCTTTATCTAGTCTGTCACTGATGGACATTCAGGTTGATTCCATGGTCTTTCCCATTGAGAACAACATTGCAATGAACATTTGCATACATGTGTCTTTATGGTGAAATGATTTATATTCCTATGGGATTGCTGGGTCAAATGGTATTTCTGCTATTAGCTCTTTGAGGAATTGCCATACTGCTTTCCACAATGGTTGAACCAATTTACACCCCAACCAATGCTTTATAAGTGTTCCATTTTCCCTGCAACCCTGCCAGCATCTGTTATTTTTTGACTTTTCAGTAATAGCCATTCTGACTGGTGTGAGGTGGTATGTCATTGTGGCTTTGATTTGCATTTCTCTAATGATCACTGATACTGAATTTTTTTCATATGCCTGCTGAACGCATATACATCTTCTTTTGAGAAGTGTCTGATCATGTACTTTGCCCACTTTTTAATGGGCTTGTTTGTTTTTCTCTTACAAATTTGTTGAAGTTCCTTGTAGATGCTGAATATTAGACCTTTGTCAGATGCATACTTTGCAAATATTTTCTCCCATTCTATAGGTTGTCTGTTTACTCTGTTGATAATTTCTTTTGCTGTGCAGAAGCTCTTCAATTTAATTAGATCACATGTCAATTTTTGCTTTTGTTGAGGTTGCTTTTGGTGTCTTTGTCATGGAATCTTTCCCCATTTCTATGTTCAGAATGGTATTGACTAGGTTTTCTTCCAGGGTTTTTATAGTTTTGGGCTTCACACTTAAGTCTTTAATCCATCTTCAGTTGAATTTTGGGTATGGCATAAGGAAGGAGCTTCAATCTTCTGCATATGGCTAGCCAGTTAGCCCAGCACCATTTATTGAATAGGAATTCTTTTCCCCATTGCTTGTTTTTGTCAGTTTTGTTGAAGATCAGATGGTTATAAACATGTGGTCTTATGTCTGGGCTCTCTATTCTATTCCATTGGTCTATGTGCCTCCTTTCATATCCGTACCATGCTGGTTGGTTACTGTAGCTTTGTAGCATGGTTTGGACTTGGGTAACGTGATGCTGCCAGCTTTGTCCTTCTTACTTAGGATTGCCTTGGCTATTTGGGCTTTTCGGTTCCATATGAATTTTAAAATAGATTTTTCTAGTTCTATGAAGAGTATCATTGGTAGCTTGATAAGAATAGCACCAAATTTATAAATTGCTTTGGGGAGTATAGCCATTTTAATGATATTGATTCTTCCTATTCATGAGCACGGGATGTTTTTCCATTTGTTTTTGTCTTCTCTGATTTCTTTGAGCAGAGTTTTGCAATTCTCATTGTAGAGATCTTTTACCTCCCTGGTTATCTGTATTCCTAGGTATTTTATTTTTTGTGTGGCAATTGTGGATGGTACTACCTTTCTGATTTGGCTCTCAGATTGGTTGTTATTGGTGTGTGGAAATACTAGTGATTTTTTTTTTTTTACAATGACTTTGTATCCTGCAACTTTGTTAAAGTTGTTTATCAGCTGAAGGAGCTTTTGGGCCTAGACTATGGGGGTTTCTAGATATAGAATCATGTCATCTGCAAATAAAGATAGTTTGACTTCCTGTCTTCCTATCTGGATGCCCATTATTTCTTTCTCTTGCCTGACTGCTCTGGCTAGGACTTCCAAAACTATGTTGAATAGAAGTGATGAGAGAGGGCATCCTTGTCTTGTGTGAGTTTCCAAGGGGAACGCTTCCAACTTTTGTCCATTCAATATAATGTTGGCTGTGGGTTTGTCACAGGTGGCTATTATTATTTTGAGGTATGCTCCTTCATTTCCTAGTTTATTCAGAGTTTGTAACATGAAAAAATGTTGAATTTTATCAAAAGCCTTTTCTGTATCTATTGAGACAATCATGTGTTTTTTTGTCTTCAGTTCAGCTTATGTGATGAATCATATTTATTGATTTTTATGTGTTGAACCAAACTTGCATCCCAGGGATGAAGCCTACCTGATCATGATGGATTAGCCTTCTATTGTGCTGCTGGATTCAGTCTGCAAGTATTTTGTTGATTTTTTCATCATTGTTCATCAACAATTTTGGCTTGAAGCTTTCTTTTTTTTTAATCATGTCTCTTCCAGGTTTTGGTATCAAGATGATGCTGGCCTCATAGAATGAGTTGGGAATTGTCCCTCCTTCTTGATTTTTTCAAGTTTCTGTAGGAATGGTACCACGTCTTTTTTGGACATCTGGTAGAATTTGGCTGTGAATCCATCAGGTCTTGGGTGTTTTTGGTTTTCGGGCTATTTACTACTGATTCAATTTTGGAGCTCATTATCGGTCTGTTCATGTAATCAATTTCTTCCTGGCTCAGTCTTCAGAGGGTGTGTGTGTCCAGGAATTTATTCATCTCTTCTAAGCGTTCTAGTTTGTGTGCATGGAGGTGTTTGTAGTAGTTTCTGATGGTTGTTTTTATTTCTGTGGTGTCAGTACTAACATTCCTTTCATCATTTCTAATTGTGTTTATTTGGATGTTCTCTCTTTTCTTCTTTATTAGTCTAGCTAGTGGCCTGTTTTGTTAAATTTTTAAAAAATCAACTCCTGAATTTGTTGATCTTTTGAATGATTTTTCGTATTTTGCTTTCCTTCAATTCATCTCTAATTTTTGTTATTTCTCATCTTCTGCTAGCTTTGCTGTTGATTTGTTCTTGCTTCTCTAATTCTTTCAGTTGTGAAATTAGGTTGTTAATGTAAGATCATTGTAACTTTTTGATATGGGCATTTAGTGCTATGAATTTCCCTTTTAACACTGTTTTAGCTGTGTCTCAGAGACTCTGGTAAGTTGTATTTTTATTCTCATTATTTTCAAAGAACTTCTTGATTTCTGCCTTAATTTCATTATTTACCCAAAAGTCATGAAGGAACACATTGTTCAATTTCTATGTAGGTTTTGAGCAATTTTCATAGTCTTGACTTCTATTTTTATTGCACTATAGTCTGAGAGTGCGCTTGGTATTATTTCAGTTCTTTTACATTTGCTGAGGATTGTTTTATGTCCAATTATGTAGTCAATTTTAAAGCATTAAAAGGTACGTTTTAAAAAGACCTTTATTATGCTAATTATAGCCAGTAAGAGCAAATATAATATAAACATAATTAAAAGACCTAATTAGCATTGCATGTGAAACAGAGAAATGTAATGAGATAGAAATTTCTCCAATAAATACCAACTCAGTTGTAAAGTCAAAAGTTTAATATCTGTTAGAAATGTGTCACAAAAGTCTTCATATAAAGGGCAGTAAACATATTAGGTAATGTCCTCAACAGCATTACCCCGAAACATGTATTAATAGGAATATGACACAGCTGTTAATTTCATGGGACTTCTGCAACTGTTACAAGCATAATATTGAATCTTTTTATGGAGATAGAAAGATATACTAAGATATACTCCTTTGTGATGATCACTGTCATTATAAAGATTAATTTTGGAAACTTGAATAGAAAGGAGGGTTAATGTAATCACCATGATTTGAGAATACAAGCTCTGGAAGAAGGCAGAGCAAGATGACAGAAGAGAAGACTGCACGATTTGTTACCCTGCATGAACACCAAATTCCAACAATGGTCTGCACACAGAAAAGCACTATCTCAAGAACCAAAAATCTAGTGAGCAATCACAGTACCTGGCTTTAACTCTGTATCATTAAAAGGGGCATGAGAAGGATCAAAGAGACAGTCTTAAATTGTCAGTGCTGTGCCTCTCGAATGCACTAGCAAAGACCATGCAGCACAGAGTCTGTGCACTTAGGGAAGGGAGAGCAGAGTGATTGGGGGACATTACACAGATCTCAGTATTGCCCTGTCATAGTGGAGAGCAAAGCTGTGCTGGGCTCAGCCAGTGCCCAGGCATGGAGAGAGCAATTGGACCAGACCTGGCCAGGGGGAAATTGCCCATCCCAATGGTCAGAACTCGAGTTTCTTGGCAAGACTTACCACAGGCAGAAGTACTCTAGGATCCTAAATAAGCTGAAAAGACAGTCTAGGTCATAAGGACTGCAATTCCCAGGCAACTTATAGTGCTGGGATGGGCTCGAGCCAGAGGACTAAAGAGGCACGTGACCTAGGGAGGTACGTGACCTATGGAGACACCAGCTGGGGTGGTGAAAGTAGTGCTTGCACCATCCCTTCCTGAACACCCAAGAGTGGAGCTCACAGTAATAAAAGTGTTTCATTCCTGCTGCTTAATAGGCAGAGAGAGAAAAGTAAAGAGAAATTTGTGTTGAATCTTGAATACATACCTGCTCAGCCATAGCAGGATAGGGCACTGAGAAGAGTCATGAGGACCCCATTCCTGACCTTAGCTACCAGGTGACATTACTAGACACACCCAGGACCATGAGTGTGTCTTGAAGGAAGAATCCAGTACTTGTCTTGCGAGGATTAATCACCTGGTGACTCTTGAAGAGCCCTTAGTCTCCGAATAACCAGCAGTGATACCTAGGTAAGTATGCCATGGGCCTTGGGGTCTGAAATGCACTGACTACAGATGCAACCCAGGACATTCCCAGCTGCAGTGGCTATAGTGAAATACTTCTGTTTGATAAAATCAGACGGACACCTAAAGGAAACTATGTCTTACATCTTAGGTACCAGTCCAGCCACAGTGGGGTGGAGCAATAAGTAGACCCGTGAAGTCCCTGACCCAAGGCTTAGGCTCTTGGAGAGAATTTCTGGACCTGCCCTAGGCCATGGGGAGCCCACTGCCCTGAAGGGTGAGTCTGATACACGGAAGCATTCACCACAATTTTATGGAAGAGCCCTTGGGCTTTAAATGAACATCAGCGATAGCCTGGCAGAATCCTCCCCAACACCTCAGTGGGCTAGGGCTAGTATGCCCACAGGGATAGACTCCTCTGTCTGTTGAAGGTAGAGGGGAGAGTGAAAGGGACTTTATATTGTGGTTTAAGTGTCACCTTAGCCACAGTAGAATACAATATCAGACAAATTTCTAAGGTTTTTGACTCCAAATCCTAGCTCCCAGAAAGCATCTCTAGACTCATCTGGAGCCTGGGGAAACTCAGCAACCTGAAGGGAAGGACCCAAACCTGCCTGCCTTCACCATCTGCTAATTGTAGAATCCTAGGGCCTTGAGTACACATAGGTGGTAACCAGGGACTTAAGCAAGACCCAGTGCTCTGTTGGCTTCAGGTCTGACCCAATGCAGTATCAGCGGTGGTAGCCACAAGAGTGCTTGCATCAACACACCCCCAGTTCCAGGTGGCACAGCACAGAGAGAGACTCCATTTGTCTGGAAGAAAGTAAGGTAAAAGAACAAGTGTCTCGGCCAGGTGCAGTGGCTCATGCCTATAATTCCAGCACTTTGAGAGGCCAAGGCAGGCAGATCACAAGGTCAGGAGCTTGAGACCAGCCTGGCAAACTCTGTGAAACCCCATCTCTACTAAAAATACAAAAAATTAGCCAGGTGTGGTGGCACGCACCTGTAATCCCAGCTGCTTGGGAGACTGAGGCAATAGAATTGCTTGAACCCAGGAGGCAGAGGTTGCAGTGAGCCAAGATGGTGCCACTACACTCCAGCCTGGGTGACAGCACAAGATTCCATCTCGACGGGAAAAAAAAAAACAAGTCTCTGTCTAGTAATCCAGAGAACTCTTCCAGATGTTATACAAGACCATCAAAGTGGTACCTGCATGAGTCTGCAAGAACCACAGTGGTATTGGGCCTGAGACCCACGTCCATTCTGATACCTGAAACATCTTCTCGAGAAAGACAGGCAGAAACAAGCCCAGACTGTGAAGACTACAATAAATACCTAACTCTTCAATACTCAGAGATCAACAAACATCTACAAGCATCAAAACCATCCAGAAAAGTATGACCTCACCAAACAAACTAAATAAGGCATCAGGGCTCAATCCTGAAAATAGAGAGACATGTGACCTGTAAGACACAGAATTCAATATAGCTATTTTAAGAAAACTCAAAGAAATTCAAGATAACACAGAGAAGGAATTCAAAATTCTATCAGATAAATTTAACAAAGAGATTAAAATAATTTTTAAAAATCAAGCAGAAATTTTAGAGTTATAAAAATGCAGCTGACATGCTGAAGAATGCATCAGAGTGTCTTAATAGCAGAATAGATCAGGCAGAAGAGAGAATTACTGATCTTGAAGATAGGCTATTTGAAAATATATGCTCAGGCGCCCATGATGGCCAAATAGGAACAGCTCCAGCCTCCAGCTCCCAGTGTGAGAGACACAGAAGACGGGTGATTTCTGCATTTTCAACTGAGGTACTGGGTTCATCTCACTGGGGAGTGCCGGACAATTGTTGCTGGTCAGCTGGTACAGCCCAAACAGCAAGAGCTGAAGGAGGGTGAGGCACTGCCTCACCTGGGAAGTGCAAGGGCTAAGGGAATTCCTTTTCCTAGCCAAGGGAAACCGAGCCACACAACACCTGGTAAATCGGGTCACTCCCACCCTGATACTGCACTTTACCAAGGGTCTTAGCAAACAGCACGCCAGGAGATTATATCCCACACCTGGCCCAGAGGGTCCCACGCCCCCGGAGCCTCCCTCATTGCTAGAACAGCAGTCTGAGATCTAACTGCAAGGAGGCAGTGAGGCTGGGGGAGGGGCACCTACCATTGCTAAGGCTTAATTGGGTAAACAAAGTCCCCAGGAAGCTCAAGTTGGGTGGAGCCCAGCAGAGCTCAAGGAGGCAGGCGTGCCTCTGTAGACTGCTCCTCTGGGGACAGGGCATAGCTAAACAAAAAACAGCAGAAACCTCAGCAGAGGTAAATGCCCCTGTCTGATAGCTTTGAAGAGAGCAGTGGATCTCCCAGCACAGAGGTTAAGATCTGAGGACGGACAGACTGACTGCTCAAGTGGGTCCCTGACCCCTGAGTAGCCTAGCTGGGAGACATCCCCTACTAGGTGCAGACCGACACCTCACACCTCACACGGTGGGGTACACCCCTGAGACGAAGATTCCAGAGCAAGAATCAGACAGCAACACTCGCTGTTCAGCAATATTCTATCTCTACAGCCTCTGCTGCTGATATCCAGGCAAAAGGGGTATGCAGTGAACCTCAAGAAAACTCCAACAGACCTACAGCTGAGGGTCATGACTGTTAGAAGGAAAACTAACAAAGAGAAAGGAAACATACACCAAAACCCCATCAGTACGTCACCATCATCAATGACCAAAGGCAGATAAAACCACAAAGATGGGCCGGGCGCGGTGGCTCAAGCCTGTAATCCCAGCACTTTGGGAGGCCGAGATGGGCAGATCACGAGGTCAGGAGATCGAGACCATCCTGGCTA
>NW_012113253.1:4305442-4305837 GCF_000951035.1 Colobus angolensis palliatus
ATCCAGGAATTGAACTCAACTCTGCACCAAGTGGACCTAATAGACATCTACAGAACTCCCCACCCAAAATCAACAGAATATACATTCTTCTCAGCACCACATCGCATTTATTCCAAAATTGACCACATAGTTGGAAGTAAAGCATTCCTCAGCAAATGTAAAAGAACAGAAATTATAACAAACTTTCTCTCAGACCACAGTACAATTAAAATAGAACTCAGGACTGAGAAACTCAATCAAAGCTGCTCAACTACATGGAAACTGAACAACCTGCTCCTGAATGACTACTGGGTACATAATGAAATGAAGGCAGAAATAAAGATGTTCTTGGAAACCAATGAGAACAAAGATACAACATACCAGAATCTCTGGGACACATTTAAAGCAGTGTGTAG
>NW_012113253.1:4308667-4357776 GCF_000951035.1 Colobus angolensis palliatus
TGCATGTTCTCACTCATAGGTGGGAATTGAACAATGAGATCACTTGGACACAGGAAGGGGAGCATCATACACCGGGTCCTATTGTGGGGAGGGGGTAGAGGGGAGGGATGGCATTAGGAGATATACCTAATGTAAATGACGAGTTAATGGACGCAACACACCAACATGGCACGTGTATACATATGTAACAAACCTGCACGTTGTGCACATGTACCCTAAAACTTAAAATATAAGATAAATAGATAAATAAATAAATAAATAAAATCAAAAGGTGGAAAAAAAAAAGAAAATACATGCTCAGAGAAGACAAAAGAGAAAAAATATAAAAAACAATGAAGTACGCCTACAAGATCTAGAAAATAGACTGAATCTAAGAATCATTGGCCTTAAAGAAGAGGTAGAGAAAGAGATACAGATAGAAGGTTTATTGAACTACCCAAACCTAGAGAAACTACCCAAACCTAGAGAAAGATATCAACATTGAAGTACAAGAAAGCTACAGAACACCAAGCAGATTTACCCAAAGAAGACGATGTCAAGGCATTTAATAACCAAACTCCCACAGCTCAAGGATAAAGAAAGGATCCTAAAAGCAGCAGGAAAAAAAAAAAAGCAACAAATAATATACAATGTAGCTCCAATATGACAGGCAGCTAACTTTTCACAGGCCAAGAGAGAGTGGTATGACATATTTAAATAGCTAAAGGAAAAAACTTTTACCCTAAAATACTATATCTGGCAAAAAAAAAAAAAAAAAGCCTCCCAACACAAGCAAAGGCTGAGGGATGCATCAACACTAGACCTATCCTATAAGAAATGCTAAAGGGTATTCTTGAACCTGAAAAAACAAATGTTAATGAGCAAGAAGAAATCATCTGAAAATACAAAACTCACTAAGCATGCAGGAAAAAAACAAAATATCAAAACACTGTAACTGCTTTATCTAAACTACTCTTAAGCAGAAAGACTAAATGATGAACCACTCAAAATAATAATCACAACAATAATCCATCAAGACATAGATAGTATAAGACATAAAGAGAAACAACAAAAAGTTTAAAAACAGGAATGAAATAAACACAATTAGAAATGACAAAGGGTAAATGACCACTGACCCCATAGAAATACAAAACAAAACAAAACAAAAAACCCTCAGGGACTACTACTACAAACACCTCTATGCACACAAACTAGAAAATTAAGAAGAAGTGAATAAATTCCTAAAAACATAAAACCTCCCAAGACTGAACCAGGAATAAATTGAATCCCTGAACAGACCAATAATGAATTCGATAATTGAATCAGTATTAAAAATCCTACCAACTCAAAGAAGCCCAGGCCCAGATGGATTCACACCTGAATTCTACCAGATGTATAGAGAAGAGCTGATACCATTCCTATTGAAACTATTCCCAAATATTGTGAAGAAACTCTTCTCCAACTCATTCTATGAGGCCGGCATTATCCTGATACCAAAACCTGGCAGACACATGACAAAAAAAATAAAAATTTCCAGCCAATATCTTTGATGTACATAGATGTAAAAATCTTCAACAAAATATTAGCAAATCAAATACAGCAGCACATCCAAAAGCCACTCCACCACAATCAAATTGCTCTTATCCCTGGGATGCAAGGCTGGCTAAACAAATGCAAATCAATCAATATGATTCATCACATAAATAGGACTATAAACAGATTATCGCAATAGAGGCAGGAAAGGTTTTTGATAAAATTCAACATCGCTTCATGTTAAAAACCTGCAGTAAAGTAGGCATTGAAGGAACATACTTCAAAATAATAAGAACCATCTATGACAAACTCACAGCCAATGTCATACTGAATGAGCAAAAGCTGGAGGCATTCCCCTTGAAAACCAGAATAGACAGGGATGCCCTCTATCACCACTCCTATTCACCACAGTATTGGAAGTCCTGGCCAGGGCAATGAGACATGAAAAAGAAATAAAAGGCATCCAAATAGGGAGACAGAAAGTCAAACTATCCCTCTTTGCATATGACATAGTTCTATATCTATAAAACCTCCTACTCTATCCTCAAAAGCACCTTGATCTGATAAACAACTTCAGCAAGGTTTCAGAATACAAAATCAATGTACAAAAACCAGTGGTATTCCTATACACCAACAACGTCCAAGCGGAGAGCCAAATTAAGAATGCAGTTCCATTCACAACAGCCACAAAATGAAGAAAACGCCTAGGAATACAGCTAATGAAGGAAGTGAAAGATCTCTACAATAAGAATTACAAAATACCACTCAAAGAAATCAGAGACGACATAAACAAATAGAAAGACATTCCATACTCATGGATGGGAAGAATCAATATCATTAAAATGGCTATACTGCCCAAAGCAATTTACAGATTCACTGCTATTCTTATCAAACTACCAACGACATACTTCATAGAATTAGAAATAAAAACTATTTAAAAATTCATAGAGAAGCAAAAAAGAGCAGAAATAGCCAAGGCAATCCTAAGCAGAAAGAACAAATCTGAAAGCAACACATTACGCAACTTCAAAGTATACAAGGCTACCATAACCAAACAGCATGGAACGGTTACAAAGACACATAGGCCAATGGAACCAGAGATAATGCCACACACCTACAACCATCTGATCTTGGACAAAGGTGACAAAAACAAGCCCAATAAAGGACTTCCTAATAAATAAATAGTGCTGGGATAACTGACTACTGTTTGCAGAAAATTAAAGCTGGACCCCTTCCTTATACCATATCCAAATAGGAACTCAAGATGGATTAAAGACTCACATGTAAAACCTGAAACTATAAAAACTCTGGAAGATAATCAAGGAAATACCATTCTGGATATAGGACCTAGCAAAGATTTCATGATGAAGATGCCAACAGCAATTGCAACAAAAACAAACACTGACAAATAGAACTTAATTAAACTAAAGAGGTTCTGTACAGCAAAAGAAATTATCAACAAAGTAAACAGACAACCTACATAATGGGAGAAAATATTTGTAAACTATGCATCCAACAAAGGTCTAATATCCAGCATCTATAAAAAAAAACTTAGACAAATTTACAAGCAAAAAACAAACAACTCCTTTAAAAAGTGGGCAAAAGACATGAACAGGCACTTTTCAAAATAAGACATACATGTGGCCAACAAGCATATGAAAAAATGCTCAACATCACTAATCATTAGAAAAATGCAAATCAAAACCAAAATGAGATACCATCTCACACCAGTCAGATAGCTATTATTAAAAAGTCAAAAAATAATAGATTCTAGCAAGGCTGCTAAGAAAAGGAAACACTTATACACTGTTGGTGGGACTGTAAACTAGTTGAGCCATTGTGGAAAACAGCGTGACAATTACACAATAACATAAAACAGAATTACCATTTGACCTAGCAATCCCATTAATGGAAATATACCAAAAAGAATGAATATAAATTCCTCTACCATAGAGACACATACTTGTGTATGGTCATAGTAGTACTATTTACAGTAGCAAAGACATGGATTCAACCCAAATGTGCATCAATAATAGACTGTATGAAGAAAGTGTAGAACATACACACCATGAAACACAATGAAGCCATAAAAACAGGAGATCATGTCCTTTTCAGCAACATAGATGGAACTGAAAGCCACTTTCCTAAGCAAACTAATGCGGGAACAGAAAACCAAATACTGCATGTTCTCACTTGTAAGTGGGAACTAAACAATGAGAATGCATGGATACTAGGAGAAAAACAAAATACACTGGAGCCTCCTTGAGGGTGAAGGTGGGGAGGAGGGACAGGATCAGAAAAAAAAAATTACTTATTGGGTACTATGCTTATTACCTAGGTGATTAAATAATCTGTACTATAAACACCCATGACATGCAGTTTACCTATACAAAAACCTGCATACATAATCCCGAACCTAAAATAAAAGTCATAACTTTAAAAAAGCATGGGCCGGGTGTGGTGGCTCATGCCTGTAATCCCAGCACTTTGGAAGGCCAAGGTAGGCAGATCACAAGGTCAGGAGATCGAGACCATCCTGGCTAACACAGTAAAACCCCGTCTCTACTAAATATACAAAAAAAAAAAAAAACTTAGCCGGGCATGGTGTCACTACACTCCAGCCCTCCAGCCTGGGCAACAAGAGCAAGACATCGTCTCAAAAAAATAAATAAATAATAAAAATTAAAAAGCATGAAGATGAAGTTAAAGGGTAGAATTTTTATTAGATTTTGTCAAGTTTGTTTGTTTATGCTATCAGTGTGAAGCTGTCATGAGTTTAAAATAATAGGTTATAAGAAAGTATTTGCAAGCCTCACAGTAACCTCAAATCGAAAAACACAGAACAGATACATAAAAAATAAAGAGCAAAAAGTTAAATCATACAACCAGAGGAAATCACTTACACTAAAAAAGACAGGGAAGAGAAGACCACCTAAACAACCAGAAAATAAATAACAAAATTTCAGGAGTAAGTCCTTATCAATAATAACAATATAAATGGACTAAACTTTCCAATCAAAAGACACTGAGTGGCTGAATGGACGAAAAAAAAAAAAAAAAAACTCCACAATCTGTTGCCTACAAAAAAACACACTTCACCTATATGTATGCATATAGACTGAAAATAAAGGGATGAAAAAAGATATTCCATGCCAATGGAAACCAAAAAAGAGGAAAAGTCACGATATTTATATCAGACAAAACAGATTTCAAGATAAAAACTGTAAGAAGACACAAAGAAGGTCATTGTATGATAAAGTGTTCAATCCAGCAACAGGACATAATTATTGTAAATATATACACACCCAACACTGCAACACCCAGATATACAAAGGTAACATTCTTGGAGCTACAGAGAGAGAGAGGCCCAAATAAAATAATAGCTGGAGACTTCAACAACACACCATAAGCACGGGCAACCAAAGCAAAAATGGTCAAATGGGATCACATCATGTTAAAAAGCTTCTGTATAGCAAAGGATACAATAAACAAATTGAAGCAACAATCCACCGAATGGGAGAAAATATTTTGCAAACTATGCATCTGACAAGGGGTTAATACCCAGAATATATAAGGAGTTCAAACAACTCTATAGGAAAAGAATTTAATAATCCATTAAAATAGGCAACAGATATGAATAGACATTTCTCAAAAGAAGACATACAAATGACAAACAGGCATATGAAAAGGTGTTCAAATCATTGATTCATTGATTAATTCATCAGAGAAATACAAATCAAAACTACAATGAGATATCTTACCGCAGTTAAAATGGCTTGTATCCAAAAGACAGGCAATAACAAATGTTAGAGAGGATGTGAAAAAAAGGGAACCCTCATACACTGTGGGTGAGAATGTAAATTAGTACAACCACTAACGAGAACAGTTCGGAGGTTCCTCAAAAAAACTAAAATATTGAGCTACCATATGATTCAACACTCCCACTGATGGTTACACAGCCAAAACAAGGAAATCAGCATATTGAAGAGATATCTGCACTCCTATGTTTGTTGTAGCACTGTTCACAATAGACAAGATTTACAAGCAACCCAAGCATCCATCAATAGATGAATGGATAAAGAAAATGTGACCCATGCATGGTGGCTCATGTCTCTAATCCCACCACTTTGGGAGGCCAAGGCAGGCGGATCAAGTGAGGTCAGGAGTTCAAGATCAGCCTGGCTAACATGGCAAAACCCCATGTCTACTAAAAATACAAACACTTAGCGAGGCATGGTGGCACATGCCTATAGTCCCAGCTACTCAGGAGGCTAAGGCATGATAACTGCTTGAACCCGGGAGGCAGAGGTTGCAGTGAGCCAAGATCACACCACTGCACTCCAGCCTGGGTGACAGAATGAGACTCTGTCTCAAAAAAAAAAAAAGAAAGAAAGAAAGAAAATGTACTATTTATACACAATGGAGTACTACTCAGCCATTAAAAGACTGAGAATCTGTCATCTGCAACAACATGAATGCAACTGGGGGTAAGACAGGCACAGAAAGACAAACATTTTATGTTCTCACTCATTTGTGGGATATAAAAATTTGTGGGATGTAAAAATTTGTGGGAGATAGAGAGTAGAAGGAGAGTTATCAAAGGCTGATAAGGGTAGTGAGGGGTTAGCGGAGATGAGAGTGATTAATGGACACAAAAAAATAGTTTGAAAGAATGAATAAGACCGTATTTGATAGCACAACAGGGTGACTATAGTCAAAATAATTTGATTGTAAATTTTTAAATAACTGCAAGAGTATAATTGGATGGTTTGTAACACAAAGAATAAAGACTTGAAGGAACAGATACCTATTTTCCATGATGTGATTATTATTCACTGCATATCTTATCTAAATATCTCATATACCCTATAAATATTTACTATGTATGCACAAAAATCAAAAATAAAAAACGGCCAGGTACTGTGACTCATGCCTATAATCCCAGCACTTCACAGGCCAAGGCAAGAGGATCACTTGAGCCTAGGAGTTCAAGACCAGCCTGGGCAGTATAGTGACGTCTCGTCTCTACAAAAAAAAATAAAAATAAATAATGAATTAGCTAGGCATGGTGGTGTGCACCTATAGTCCCTGCTACTCTGGAGGCTGAGGTGGGAGAATCACCTGAGCCCAGGAGGTGGAGGTTGCATTGAACAGAGATCATACCCCTGCATGACAATCAAGGCAACAGAATGAGACCTTGTCTCAAAGAAAAATATATATATATAAATATATATACACATACACACATATATATACTTATATATTTATTTATATATTAAAATATACATTATGTATAAAATAAATAAAAACAATACAGACTGAAGTCAAACATACTAGATTTGTATGCTGATTTCATCACTAACTACCTGTGATACCTTGGACAGTTCCCTTCCTCTCGGAGCCTGAATTTCCTGATTTGTAAAAATGGAGAGACTGGGCGAGGTGGCTCACGCCTGTAATCCCAGCACTTTGGGAGGCCGAGGAGGGTGGATCACAAGGTCAGGAGATCGAGACCACGGTGAAACCCTGTCTCTACTAAAAATACAAAAAATTAGCCGGGCGTGGTGGCGGGCGCCTGTAGTCCCAGCTACCCAGGAGGCTGAGGCAGGAGAATGGCGTGAACCCGGGAGGCGGAGCTTGCAGTGAGCCAAGATCGCGCCACTGCACTCCAGCCTGGGGGACAGAGCGAGACTCCGTCTCAAAAAAAAAAAAAATGGAGAATAAAAATAGTATCTATTTCACAATAGATACTAATGTTCATTTGTATTTGAATAAAATCCAAATACAGATGAAAGGTCCTGGTTCGTATATTAGGTGCTGTATAACTGTAAGTAGTAGCAGTAGTGTTATTGTTGCTCTTAAGAAGAAAAAAATAGAGGAAGGAGAAGAGTTTTAATACACCTTTAAGACAACTTTTGCATAACAGCTGTCTCTCCGTAGCTCTTGGCAAAAATTGAGAGGAGAAAATATTCAAAATTGAGGCCAGTAAGAGTAGGTCTTCTGGGTTAATAGAAATATCAATATGTTTTAGCTAACAGATACATCAATGGTAACAACAATAACTTACTGTAAAAAATATAAAGATCCTATCTATCTTGGTCATCCTACTTATAGACAGAAGCAGATCATAGGACTACCTGTCAGCAAAGCCAGGACTTTCCTGGCTCTATCTCCTATTTACTTTTGGAACAAGTATTTGTTGAAACCCCAGAATTCTGTACTTTAAACTATGGAAGAGATGCTCTTGGTTTGGAAGACTTTGAGATCAAGATGTGCCACTGAAAACCATTATATCATCATGTCAAAGAACACTCCCCATTTGGGCAAGTAACAAATAATAATGTCCTTGTGCCAGGACAGAGTATACAGGTAAGGTTTTGCTTCTAGCACTACTTGTTATTAATTCATTAACCACTTGCTGCCACTTGAATCGGCCCAATTAATAATCCTGCCACAGCATAAAATCTCCTAGCGCATATTTTTCTGACAAATAAAATTATTATCTCAATGAATTCCGTTTTTGCAAGGTTATGAATAGGAAGATGAATAAGGATTTATTTCAATATCTTGATATCTTTCAATGCATTCATCTTAGCTCTCTCAGCCTATTCATTTCAAAATGTAGCACAAGACCAAAAGAGCTGGAACAGAGCTTCAAATGTCCATATGATCAGGAATTGCTTTGGAATCCCAGCTTTTATAGTGGTTTCACTAAATTAAGTTGATCTAAGCACCTCAGAGACAGTAATGTTATTCTGGGGCTCATATAAAAGTTGCGATGGAATTTAAAGGTTTCTATGGTAAATCTGATTTAGTTCAGATCCCCTTTTCCAAGGCTTTCTACAAATGTTTCTAAAATTGATCACAAACATATAAAGTGGTTGATCCAAATAAGTATACTTTGAAAGCAGCAAAGCCTAAAAAGTGTATCTTATATACAATGACATTCAAACTTTTTTGAACTTGACCCATAGCAAGAAAGACATTTACATATAATATATACTTACAGAAATACATATAACTAAAAATAAAATTCCATGAAATACTTGCTAAGTGCAATATCCAATGACATAGCCTATTATTTTCAATTTACATCTTTGTTCTTAATTAACAGTTTTATTCACACCAAATTGATTTCATGACCCACAGTTTAAAAAACATTATTCTATACAGATGACTATAGCTTAAAACCTCTGGACAACATTCAGAATATTCCTAAGGTTCAGAGAGCAGCTGAATACAAAAAAATAACCAAATAACACGAGATGCCTTCATAGTTACCTATCATAGATGCAGATATAGTAGGTTGGTTAGTCACCCTACAGGTTTCAAATCATTGTAGTTCTATATATATAAAGGAGTGCAAAGGAGAGGGATAATTATTAGGGACAGAAGGAAAGTATAACATTGAACAGAGAAAAGGAAATGAACATTAAGTAAGCAGAGAGGCAGGAGGTGTGGGACCTACTGGGCTGACAAAGGAAGCAGAGACTGGAAGATAAACACAGCCAGAGCCAGGAAAACAAGTAGAACCTAAAGCAGGAGGCTAAATGGAGCTAGAGCCAGAAGGGTATGCATAAACAAGGACACAAGAGGAAACAAGGCCAACAGAAAATAATGTGCATGCCAGAAAGTAAAAAGCCTGATGGCATTTGGCTGTCTTATGCATGAGAGCAGAAAGGCCTGAAACTGTGTACTATGTGTGTTTTCTCAGGCTATCAGAGAACTAGAACTTTATATGCAGCTAAAACTCACTATAGTTAAAGAAAATATGGTCATTATCTATTATGCTCTATTAATAAGCACTTCTTTTCTACCAATAATTTTGATCTTTTTTTATTAGAATGCTCAACTGAGAAAATAAGCATATGTTCTTAGGCTGTTTGTTAATTTTCCACTGCCAGAATTTAGAATCAAATTTAATTTCTACCACATTGTTATCCAAATCATTTCCTGGCTTCTTTAATACTTCATGTACACAACGCAACAATGCTATGGAAATAACTGCACTGTTTTGGTGGAAAAAATATTAAGATTCATATTATGTGGAAACTATCTTCTTTTATGTTTTACTAATAAAGTATTTACAATAGAGCTCAGTAAATCAGTGATGTAATTATTACAAAATAACCATTTGGCAAAGTGCTTAAGCTTTGTCTTTAAAAAATGACTGGATAGGTTTTTATTCTTTTTTCTTTATTATTATTTTATATTTACAGGAATCAGTACTATGTAACAAAAAAAGTCAAATTTCAGGTCAAATTTTAATTTTTTATAATCAGTCAGATATTTATTTCTATTTTTTATTTTTTTATTGACAAGTAATAATTGCACATGTACAAGGAGTACATAGTAGTGTTTCAACACATATAACGTATGGTGATCAGATAAAAGTAATTAGCATATCCACTACAGTTAAATATATAGTTTCAAATAGCTAGAAGGAGGATATTGAATGTTTCCAACACAAAGAAATTATTAATATTTGAGATCTTTATATTTATGAGCAGAGCTAATTCACCACATGGCAACTCAGCAAAGCCTATTCAATCCAGTTAAGTATTAAGCAAATGTGCACCACCTCTACCAAAAAACAACAAAAACAAAACAAAAACCCAAGGTTTATAAAGTATTTGAGTATTTGCTGTCATCTTAATTGGTGATCACTTAAATTAATTGGCTATCACCTAAATTAATTGGCAAAGTATTATTTACAGTTAAATAATTTCAATAAGCAAGTTAGTAACACGTAAACACATACCAACTTAAATAAATATTTCAAAAAATAAAACATATAGCACTGATAATATCCTGAACAATTTTGAAATTTAGAAATTGTCGTTATTCAATTAATTGACTTATTATTTAAGAAGTACATAAAAGTTGTTTGTAAAAGAAAAAAGATATGAAAATAAGTTCAAATTAAGACAAATTTCAGAAGATTAGATTAGAAAGATCTAAAAGAGTAAAAGGTATAAATGCTCTACAGTCCATGAATTAACTATCATGTTCACAGCAACATGGTTTGTAAAAGAGAAATACTGAAAGTAACTCCTTGGTAGGTTAATTAGTTACCAAAAACAAGAACAAAAACCTCCTATTGTTTATTCATAGGAAAAGAAAGATGGAAGAGGTGTTCTGTGGGATGTGATTGAAGAGGAAGTCCTCATTTCTTCTTAAAATTATACTATGACTAAATATCATACTATTTGGAGGGTTGAGGTAAATCACTAAGGTTAGCAACAACTATGTCTCTTCCATTGAGATGTTCCACTGCTCCCCAAGAAGAATGAACTGACTGATCCAACTGCTAGGTACAGAAAATTGCCTCTTCTTATACTTCCGTTCCTAAATTTGAAGTTTGCCATATCTAAGCACAAATCCAAATGACTGCTTAGGTCTCTCTCTTGGAATTTTCCACAGCCCTAACACTTCCCTTCTTACTTTATAGATTTGAGAGTAAGTCCATCCTTTTCTAAACCTTAACTCTTCTTACTTCCCTCTGTCAAGGTTCAAATATCAGGGCCCAACAGCCAATTATTATTATTACACTTTCTCCCATCTCATGAATCTGAATGAAAAACTTGAGGGTGAGGGACAAGACGCTGTATTTCTGGAAATTCTGATGTAACTATGGAAAATAAGATGAGAAATTCTACCTTTTACTGTGTATTTGTAAGGAAATATACATAAACTAGGATATGTGTTTATATGATGAGAATTAATTGTATAATCACAAATCTGCTAACGTGGACACTTCAAATGGATATTAATATTAAAAGACAAACAAAAGGAAAAGAGAAACTCTGATTTGACAGTCTATAAAGAATAAAAATTACTGTAGTAGTTTTCTACAATGAGAATTACATATATCAAACTTTTATAATTTTACCAAGTATAACACTAAATTCTGCAGAAGCATAAACCATCCATTTTATATTTACATGACATGGTCATCTACTTACAGAACATAATCTTACCACAACGAGAAAAAGAAATGAAAAGAATGCGGATGAACACTGGCAAAAATTTACCTCAGAATGAATAATCATGAGCTATTTGGCTTTCAAATCTCACTGAACTGCTTCCAGGTTTCATGAACTTTCTCAAAACCATGTCTTATACGGATGGCAGCCAGGTGAAACATACTTAGATATTGTAAATGAAAGTTAGGCAACTTAGAAACACATCTAACGATTTGAAGTCAAGTAATTACCAATCTACTTTGTCTGTATTTTCTTTCTTTGTCTTGAGGTTAGAAACGTTTACAATTTACTAATATCCTGTATTTCCATAAGTATCTATGGATATGCTGTCCAGCCACAATCTGCATTCCCTTTTATCAGAGAACATAAATACAGTTGATTCTCATTATTTACAGACCATTTAGGTGTTGTATAAAATTGCTATAAACAATGAATTAGCAAATACTGAACTACTGCTCCCAAGGAGGAATATGTAGGGTTAGCTTCCTATCAGCCTCTGATCACATTTTCATCAACCAATCAACTCATAGGATTTTTTTGTATGTGTTTCTGTTTAAACATGCCTTATTTAATACATACTGTTGATTGATTAATATGGAACTCATAGTCATTAGCACTATGATTCATGCCTGAATGAAACTTAACTAACACATGTATTTTCTCCATAAGGAACATCTTGTCTTGAGAATGCTAGATTATACCTTTTTAATTTTGCTATTTTAAATAGCAAAATTACCAACAAAGAGCATAAAAATGAAAAAAAAACGTGGCACTAAATAGGCCACAAAAAGGACACTTGCTAACAGTTATCACAGAGGAAACAAAAAGGCAGTGTCTCTTTGTTGAACCTCAGCTGGGAGCATCCACATGGAGTTACTCAAATTATTCACTGTTCTGCGCATGTACACACCCAAAAATAACCGTGAAAGTGCTGTACTGTAAGTATTAAATTTGAGGTTGCAAATATATTTCAGCAGGTAAGTCAGTTCACAAATACAGAATCTGAAAAAAATGAGAATCAACTGTACATCTAAAATACTATGTCTTTCCTCTATTTCATCAGTTCTCCAAACTTTTTGCCTCAGAATCTCTTCATATTAGTTAAAGTTATTGAGGATCTGAATGTCCTTTTGTTTAATAAGTTATATATATATTTCTATCTACTTTATTAGAAATTAAAACTAAATTTTCTATTTATTTTTAAATTGATTTTTAATTATTAATAGTAAATCCATTGCATGCTAACATAACTTGTAACCTGTTATGTACTGTTTATAGTAACATTAATTAATTAAAAGTCATTACATTTCTCGAAAGATTTACTGGGAAAATAATATGATTTTATATTTTTGCAAAACTCTTAAGGTCTAGCTTAATAGAAGGTGGCTAGATTTTCATACCTGCTTCTGTGTTCTACATGTCTTAATATATTGCTTTGGTTGAAGTAAATGAAGAAAATTTGGGTTCACATAGATATTTGAAAAGGAAAGAATATTTAATAATTTGTTCAGGTCATTGTAGATATCTTTTGGTATATGCTCTACCAAAAATCAGCAGGTAGTCGTTTCAGAAAGGTTAACTGTATGCAAAAACCAAAACCATATCAATGAACTTTCTGTACTTTGTTACATTAAAATATTTTGGTCCCTCTTGCACTTTGAATAGATGTTTTACCCATGTACAATTTTGCAGCAGCACACATTGGTCAGTTGGAGGAAGTTCTTCAAATATTCCAAATGTTAACATATTCCATCATACAATATCCAAAATCATATCATTAACATCACCACTGATCTCATCAGAGAAGTCTTCAAAACTCAAGATACTGTCACATTCATGGTGGTGAACAAGTTTTCCAAAATTCTGATTTTTACTTGAAAGCTCAAATGTTATCACTGGCAACAAATACTGTCAGTTGTCTTCCTTTAAGTGACAGGCTCAACTTGGTTCAATTTCAAGAAAATGTCTTCAAACACCCAAATGTAAATAACAACAGTTTGGCACTTCTTTCAAATAAAAATTGAGTCCCATGAAAAAAAAGCAACTAGTTTGGCTCAAAATTCAAATAACTGTACAAGTTCTGTGGGACAATCATTCTCCAATATGTAGAAATGTTCTATGTGTACCTCCCATTTCATCACACAGGATATTTAAACAATGTGTACTCAAAGGTCGAGATTTAATAAAATTAATAATTTTTACTGCTTCATTAAAGACCTTAAGTCAATCTGACTTTCATTTTCTGCATGTGCCTTGTGGGGAAAAATGTGTATTAAAAAATGTTTAATACTAATATCTTATTCTTGTGTTTTACCTGCATTGCTTCTGCACCAGATGCAAATATAAACACCATAAAAAAGGTAAATAAAACCTTAGTATGATTATGAAAATAGTCTTGACTTCACATATATCCTGAAATGATCTTGAAGACTGCCAATGGCCCACATATCACACTTTGAGAACCACTGTTCTATGTCATATACTGGCTTTCTATAGTTTTGAATCTTTGTTTTATCTAATATTGTTGAAAATTAAGGGAAAACATATTTAGATCTAGGTGATTACTCAATGCCAAGATGCCATGGACACTAAATGATTTTAGGTACACTGGGATGAGTGCTCTACTTTGCAAGATACCAAGAGCTTACAAGATGAAAATGAAGTTGGTAAATGAAACTATCAATAATAAACATCTCTGAAATGGAAGAAAATACTGTATTTGTAGAATCATTACTCCTTGACATAGGATAATGGTTGTTATAATAAATTAAGGGTAGAAGTATTTGGAGGGAGAAAAAAGTAAATAAACAGAAAGAAAATTGTGAAAATGTTATAGTGAGAAATTAGGATTTCTAACCTCAAACACTTTCTCAAAATATTCTCCTCTAAGTTTTATTGATTAGACCACCTGCTCCCATGACATCAAAGGGCAACATGTCCTAAGATTCTCCAAGAACATCTAAATAAATCAAGAGGTATACAGTATTCATGAATGGGAAGTTCTAATATTGTTAAATGTCAATTATTTCCAAATAGATCTAAAGATTCAATGCAATCCCAATCATAATTTCACTAAGCTTTCTTGTAATAACTGACTAGCTGATTCTTTCTTAACTTTATATGGATGTACAAAAGGACAGAGAATATTAATCCAACCCTGAGAGAGAAAAACAGGTAAGAGGTTTAAACATCCCATCTTCAATATTTATTCTAAATCCATAGTAATGAAGACAGTGTGGCCCTGACATAAGGATTAACAAATAGATCAGTGGAACAGAATACAGAGTCAAAAATGAAATAATTTGATTTTCTACAAAAACACTGAAGCACTCCATTGAGGAAAAAAAAATTTGTTTAACAACTAATACTGCAAAACTGGATATCCAGATGGGAAAACCTTTAAAAGGAATATCAACCCTCAATTCATACCATGTACAATAATTAATTCAACATGGATTATAGATCTAAACATAAAAGTTAAACCTATAAAGATTTTAGAAGGAAACAGAATATCTGTGCTATTTAGAGGTAAGCAAAGGTATTCTAGAAAGAACACAGAGACAATAATCACAGAATTTTAAAAGTGATAAATCCAATTTCATCAAAACTTTAAACTAACTTTCATCAGAAGATATTACTAAGAAAATGAGAAGACAAGCACAGACTGGGAGAAAATATTTGTGAAACATAGATGAGATAGTAAATTCATATCCAGCATGAATAAAGAGAACTTAAAAACTCATTGATTAAAAAAATCCAACAACCCAATACAAAAAATGAGCAAAACATCTGAACAGACAGTTCATGAAGGAATATGTATGAATGATCAACAAGCACATGGACAAGCTTAACATCTTTAGTCATCAGGGATATGCAAGTTAAAACCACAGTGAGCTACCTCTACATATTATAAAATGAACACAAAATGTTAGTGAAGATACAGAGAAACCAGAACTCTCATACCTTTTTTGGTGGGAGTATAAAATAGTAAAAGCACTCTGGAAAAAAGCCTGGCAATTTCTCGTAAAAATAAACATAAACCTGCCCTACTATCCAGCAATTTCACTTACAGGTATCTATCCAAAAGTAAAGAAAACATATGTCTACAAAAAGACTTCAACAAGTACCACAAATTAGGAAATATCCTAAAAATTTACCTGATACATTCAATAACATAAATGAATCTCAAAAATATTATCCTCAGTGAAATATGCCTTAAACAGAAGAATATAGTCTACAAAGCATTAATATGAAGTTTCTCTACAAGCAAAACTAATTCATGCTGGGAAAAAAAAAGCCTTCCTAAGGGCAGGGAAGTGGATGAAATATACAATAGATTCATGAATGTATAAAGGAATAGATGGGTATGATAAAGCAGTATAATAAAATATTAATTGTAACATCTAGGTGGCGGGTATATGGGTGTTCACTATAAAATTCTTTCAACTTTTTTGTATGCTTGAAATTTCTCACGATAAATTGTTGGAAAAAAATAAAAAATTCTGACAGATGTAAGGATCTGCAGTAGTAGAGTTTCACAGGAAGAAACCATGCAAAGAACAATGTTAAGGCATTAAAACATGAGATTTTCTCAAAGATCTACAGACACCTGGGGCTTCGGGGATATAGCCTAGGTTCCAGGAATTCTCACAGGGATCCCCAACCCCCAAGTCACAGATGGGTACCAGTTCGCAGCCTGTTAGGAACCAGGCCAGAGAGCAGAAGGGGTGCAGCCAGCAAGAATTACTGCCTGAGCTCCACCTCCTGTCGGATTAAAGTGGCGGCATTAGATTCTCACAGAAGCATGAACCCTATTGGAAAGTGTGCATAGGAGGATCTAGGTTGGGTTCTCCTTATGAGAACCTAACGCCTGATGATCTGAGATGAAACAGTTTCATCCTGAAACCATCCCCACCCCAATCCCTGTCCATGGAAAATTTGTCTTCCACGAAACCAGTCCCTGGTGCTAAAAAGGTTGGGGACTGCTGCCCCGTGAGAATCTTATACTTAGTACTTTCATTTTAATAAACACCTAAAAATAATAATACGAAGATGGCCCAGTGCCGTGACTGACGCCTGTAATCACAGCACTTTGGAAGGCCGAGGTGGGCGGATCACCTGAAGTCAGGAGCTCAAGGCTAGCCTGGCCAACATGGTGAAACCTCCTCTCTACTAAAAAATACAAAAATTAGCTGGGCGTGGCAGCAGGCGCCTGTTATCCCGGCTACTCAGGAGGCTGAGGCAGGAGAACGGCTTGAACTCCAGAGTCTAGTAGGGCTGCGGTGACCCAAGATCACGCCACTGCACTCCACCCTGGGCTGCAGAGTAAGATCCCATCTCAAAAAATAAAAAATTAAAATTAAAATAGTAATACAATGGTATCTTAGATCACTTGTGTCAAAATCAAGTACAAGATTTCCATGCCTTTGTTTGTACTGGTGTTTATGACTGCACAGGAGCCCAATAGCACATTTATGATAGCACACTTGTGAAAAAATAACAAAGTTAAATGTTTATGTATAGCATTTCTATCAAGAGAAATACAAATGATATTAGTCTGCTGAATGAGTAAAAGGCTTTAAATTGGTCCAAACATGTAAAAAGTAGTGGAAGTGAATCATGTAACACATGGTTTACTATTTCCAACTTAAACTTCATATGGAGCAATATTCAAGTATCACTGTCACATACATATCATTAATTTGAATGTTAACAGATTTGCAATTTGGTTTGTAATTAATTCATAAAACGTTATAGTTGTATTAAAAAACACAAGCATAGTATTTTATAGTTTACATTTCTACATATTAAGTAATATAATAACTCAAATTTGTCTTTGAGTTATAAAATGTAAGAAAGTTTGGTAGAAAATGAATAGAAGCACAACACTAAAAGTCAGAAGGACTAGCTGCAATCATTTTAGCCAAAAAGAAAAGTCAGTGGCAGTGGAAACAAAGTGAAAGAAAAATACAGACTAAAGAGGTAGACTCAAAAGGCCTTCTGCTTCAAAGCTGTTTCAAGTTTGGGGATTATGGTAGGCAGAATAACCCTCGAAGATGTCTACATCTATATATAGTAGAGACAGGGTCTCACCATCTTTCCCAGGATAATCTGGAACTCCTGGACTCAAGTGATTCTTCTGTCTTGACTGCCCAAAGTGCTGGGATGACAGACATGAGCCACAATGCCTGGCAAAAATTGCTTTCTGGATTTCTTTTATCAGATTTTTGTTATTGGTGTATGTAATGATACTGATTTCTGTACCCTGAAGCTTTACTGAATTCGTTTAAAAGTTCTAAGAGTTTTTTGGTGATACGTTGAGGTTTTTCTCTTTTTTTTTTCAATTTTTGTGGGTACATGGTAGGTATATATATTTATGGGATACATAAGATGTTTTGATACAGAAATGCAACACAAAATAAGCACATCATGAAGAATGGGATATCAATCATCTCAAGCATTCATTCTTTGTGTTACAAACAATCCAATTACAATCTAAGTTATTTCAAACTGTACAATTAATTATTAACTATAGTCACCACGTTGTGCATAAAATAATAGATCTTATTCATTATTTCTATTTTTTGGACCCATTAACCATTCCCCCCTCCCGCTAGAGCCCCCACTACCATTTCCAACATCTAGTAACCATCCTTCTACTCTCTATGTCCATGAGTTCCATTTCTTTGATTTTTAGATCCCACAAATAAGTGAGAATACATGTTTCTCTTTCTGTGACTTATTTTACTTAACATAATGATCTACAGTTCTGTCCATGTTATTGCAAATGAGTAAATCTCGTTCTTTTTTATGACTGAATAGTACTCCATTTTGTATATATACCACAATTTCTTTATCTATTCCTCTGTGTATAAATGCTTAGGGTGCTTCCAAATCTTAGCTATCGTAAAAACAGAGCTGCAGCAAACATAGGACTGCAGATACCTCTTCAATATACTGATTTCCTTTATTTTGTTTATATACCCAGGAGTAGGTGTACTGTATCATATGGTGGCTCAGTTTTTAGTTTTTTGAGGAAACTCCAAACTGTTCGCCATAATGGTTGTATTAATTTAAATTTCCACCAACAGTGTACAAGGGTTCCCTTTTCTCCACATCCTCGCCAGCATTTCTTATTGGTGGTCTTTTGGATATAAACCATTTTAACTGGAGTGAGATGATATCTCATTATAGTTTTCATTTGCATTTCTCTGATTATCAATGATATAGAGCACCTTTTCATACGCCTGTTTGTCATTTGTATGTCTTAATTCAAGAAGTGCCTATTCAAACTGTCTCCCCATTTTTAAATGGATTATTAGATTTTTTCCTAGAGTTATTTGAGCTCCTAATATACTCTGGTTATTATCCCATTATCAGTTCTAACAGTTTTCTTGTGGAGTCTTTAGGTTTTTCCAAATATGAGATCATGTGACCTGCAAACAAGGATAATTTGCCATCTTCTTTCCAACTTAGATTCCCTTTATTTCTTTCTCTTGTCTGAATGCTTTAGCTAGGACCTCCAGTACTATGTTGAATCACAGTGGTGAAAACGGGTAGTTTGCAAATATTTTCTCCCATTCCATGGGTTGTCTCTTAATTTTTTTGATTGTATCCTTTGCTTTACAGTAGCTTTTTAACTTCATGTGATCCCATTAGTTCATTTTTGCTTTGGTTGCCTGTGTTTGTGGGATATCACTCAAGAAACTTTTGCCCAGATCAATGTTCTAAATATTTTCCCCAATGTTTTCTTGTGGCAGTTTCATAATTTGAGGTCCTAGATTTCAGTCTTTAATCCATTTTGATTTGATTTTTGTATATGGTGAGACACAGGGGTCTAGTTTTATTCTTCTGCATATGGATATCCAGTTTTCCCAGCACCATTAATTGAAGAGACTGCCCTTTTCCAAGTTTACATTTTTGGCACTTTTGTCAAAAATGAGTTCACTGTAGATGTATGGATTTGTTTCTGAGTTCTCTATTGTGTTCCACTGGTCTACGTGTCTGTTTTTATGTCAGTACCATGCTGTTTTTGTTACTATATCTCTATCCTATAATTTGAAGTCAGGTAATGTGATTCCTGCAGTTTTGGTCTTTTTGTTCACGACAGCTTTGGCTACTCTGGGTCTTTTATGGTTCCATATAAATTTTAGGATAATTTTCTATTTCTGTGAAGAATGCCATTGGTATTTTGATAGGGATTGCCTTGAATCCATAAACTGCTTTGGGTTGTATTGCTTTGGGTAGACCTTTTAACAATATTGATTCTTTCAATCCATGAACATGGAGTATCTTTCCATTTTTTGGTGTCCTCTTTAATGTTTTTCTTCAGTGTTTTTATAGTTTCCATTGTAGAGATCATTCACTTCTTTGATTAATTTCTAGATAACTTTACTTGTCACTTTTGTAAATAGGATTATTTTTTCTTTTTCACACTGTTCGCTGTTGGCATATAGCAATGCTACTGATTTCCGTATGTTGCTTTTGTATCCTGCAACTTTACTGAATTTGTTTATCAGTTCTAATAGTCATCTTGTGGAGTCTTTAGGTTTTTCCAAAAATAAGGTTATGTCATCTGTAAACAAGGATAATTTGACATCTGCTTTCCAATTTAGATACCCTTTTTTTATTTCTCTTGTCTGAATGCTATATAGCTAGGACTTCCAGTACCATGTAAAATCACACTGGTGTAACCGGGCATCACTATCATGTTCCAAGTCTTAGAGAAAAGGCTTTCAGTTGTTCCTCATTCAGTATATTAGCTGTGCGTCCGTCACATATGGCCTTTATTATGAAGTATGCTCCTTCCATCCCCACTTTTTTGAGGATTTTTCATTATGAAATGCTGAATTTTATCAAATGTTTTTGCAGCATCAACTAAAATGATCATATGGTTTTTATCCTTCATTCTCTTGATATGAGGTATCACATTGATTTGTGTATGTTGAGGCATCCTTGCATTCCACGGATAAATTCTACTTTGTCATGAGGAATGATCCTTCTAAAGTATTGTTGAATTCAGTTTGCTAGAATTTTGTTGAGGATTTTTGTACCAATATTCATCAGAAATATTGGTGCATAGTTTTCTTTCTTTCTTTCTATTCTTTCTTTCTTCTTTTTTCTTTTTTCTTTCTGATGTGTCTTTGGTTTTGGTATCAGGGTAATACTGCACTTGTAAAATGGGTTTAGAAGTATTCTTTCTTCCTCTATTTTTCAGAATAATTTGAGTAGAACTGGTATCCACTCTTTTTTAAATGCTTGGTAGAATTCGGCAATGAAGCCATGAGGTTCACAGACTTTTCTTTACCAAAAGACTTTTTATTATGTCTTTGATCTCATACTTGTTATTGGTCTGTTCAGGTTTTGGATTTCTTCCTGGTTCAATCTTGGTAGGTTGTATATGTCTAGAAATTTGTCCATTTTTTCTAGACTTTCCAATTTATTGGCATATAGTTGCTCAGATAAATGGGTCTTGTTTTTTCATTCATTAAGCCAGTCTATATCTTTTGATTGGAAAGTTTAGTCCATTTACATTCAATGTTATTATTGATAACATATTGATAGCATATAGTAGTTCATAGTAATGATTCTTTAAATATCTGAAATATCAGTTGTAATGTCTTCTTTGTCAATCTGATTGTATTTATTTGGATCTTCTCTGTTTTTTTTTTTTTTCTGTCTCTTATTCCAGCTAAAGATTTGTCAACTTTTTAACAATTCAAAAAATCTATTTTTGTTTCACTGATCTTTTGTGTTATTTCATTTCAATTCCATTGATTTTTACTCTGATCTTTATTCTTTCTTTTCTTCTACTAATTTTGGGTTCAGTGTGCTCTTGCTTTTCTATTTCTTTAAGATGCATTATTATATTTTTCATTTGAAGTTTTTCCTATTTTTTGACCTAAGTCCTTACAGCTATAAACTTCCCTCTTAGCACTGCTTTTGCTGTGTTCCATAGGTTTTGGTACATTGTGTTTCCATTATCATTTGTTTCAACAAATTTTTCAGTTTCCTTCTTAATTTCTTCATTGACTCACTGGTCATTTCAAAGCATATTGTTTAATTTCCATGTGTTTGTTTGGTTTCCCAAATTCCTCCTGTTATAAATTTCTAGTTTTATTCCATTGTAGTCAGAGAAGATGCTTGATAGTTGATATGATTTCAATGTTTTGAATGTTTTACGACTTGTTTTGTAACCCAACATATGTTCTATCTTTGAGAATGATCCATATGCTGAAGAAAAGAATGTGTATTCTGCAGCTACTGGATAAAATGCTCTGTAAATAACTATTAGATCCATTTGATCGATAGTGAAGATTAAGTCCGATGTTTCTTTACTGATTTTCTGTCTGGAAGATCTGTCCAATGCTGAAAGTGTAGTGCTCAAGTCTTCATCTATTATTGTACTGGAGCCTATCTCTCTCTTTAGCTCTAACAATATTTCCTTTATATATCTGGTTGTTCCAGTGTCTGATGCATATAGATTTACAATTGTTATATCCACTTGCTGAATTAACCCCTTTTATCATTTTATAGCAACCTTCTTTGTATCTTTTTATAGTTTTTATCTTGAAATCGATTTTGCCTGATATGTGAATAGGGACTCCTGCTCTTTTTTTTTAATGATTGATGCAATATTTTTTTAATTTTACTTTAAGTTTTGGGATACATGTGCAGAATGTACAGGTTTGTTACATAGGTATACATGTGCCATGGTGGTATGCTGCACCTGTCAGCCCGTCATCTAGGTTTTAAGCCCCGCATGCATTAGGTATTTATCTTAATGCTCTCCCTCCCCTTCCCCCCAATCCCCCAACAGGCCCCAGTGTGTGACGTTCCCCTCCCTGTGTCCATGCATTCTCATTGTTCAACTCCCACTTATGAGTGAGAACATGTGGTGTTTGGTTTTCTGTTCTTGCGTTAGTTTGCTGAGAATGGTGGTTTCCAGTTTCATCCATGTCCCTGCAAAGGACATGAAGTCTTTTTTTTTTTTATGGCTGCATTGTATTCTATTGTGTATACGTGCTACATTTTCTTTATCGAGTCTATCATTGATGGGCATTTCGGTTAGTTCCAAGTCTTTGCTATTATAAATACCACTGCAATAAACATATGTGTGCATGTGTCTTTATAGCAGAATGATTTATAATCCTTTGGGTATATACCCAGTAATGGGACTGTTGGGTCAAATAGTATTTCTGGTTCTAGAAGAATCAACACCCTGTCTTCCACAATGGCTGAACTAACTTACACTCCCACCAACAGTGTAAAAGCTTTCTTATTTCTGCACAGCCTCACCAGCATTAGTTGTTTCCTGACTTTTTAATAATCACCATTCTGACTGGCATGAGATGATATCTCATTGTGGTTTTAACTTGCATTTATCTAATGACCAGTGATGACCTGTTTTTCATATGTTTGTTGGCTGCATAAATGTCTTTTGAGAAATGTCTGTTCATATCAACAGACTCCTGCTCTTTTTATAGTTTCCATTGACATGGAATATCTTTTCCCATCCCTTTATTTTCAGTCTGTGTGTCATTATAAGTAAAGTGTGTTTCTTTTAGGCAACAGACAAATGGATCTTGTTTTTTCATCCATTCAGCCAGTCTGTATCTTCTGATTGGAAAGTTTAGTCCATTTACACTCAATGTTATTACTGATAAGTAAGGACTTACTCCTGCCATTTTTAAATTTGTTGTCTGGTTGTTTGTGATCTTCTCTTCTGTCTTTCTTTCCTTCCTGTCTTCCTCCAGCGAAGGTGATTTTCTCTGGTGGTATGATTTAGTTTCTTGCTTTTTATTTTTTGTGTATACATTGTATGTGTTTTGATTTGAAGTCACCATGAGGCTTGCAAATATTATCTTATAATCCATTATCTTAACCTGAGAACAACTTAGCACTATTTGCATACAGAAACAAGCAAAGGGCAAACTAATAAAACTCTACGCCATAACATCATCCTTCCTCTTTTTAAATTTTTCTTGTTACTATTTATATCTTATTTTACTGACTATATCTTAAAATGTTGTAGTTATTTTGATTATGTCATTATTTAGTCTTTTCACTTAGGATGAGAGAAGTTTACACACCACAGTTATAGTGTTAAATCAGTCTGTTTTTCTGTGTACTTACTATTACTAGTAAGTTTGGTACCTTCAGGTGATTATTTATTGCTCATTAATGTCCTTTTCTTTCTGATTGAAGTACTCCCTTTAGCATTTCTTGATGACAGGTCTAGTAACGATTAAATCTCTCAGTTTTTGTTCATCTGGGAGTCTTTACTTCTCCTTGAAGGATATTTTAGCCAGATATACTATTCTACAATAGAAGTGTTTTTCCTTTACCACATTAAATATGTCATGCAACTTGCTCCTGGCCTGTAAAATTTCCACTGAAAAGTCTGCTGCCAGATATATTGGAGCTCTATTTATGTTATTTGTTTGTTTTCTCTTGCTGCTTTTCAGATCCTTTCTTTATTCTTGACCTTTGGGAGTGATTATTAAATGCCTTGAGGTAGTCTTCTTCAGTTTAAATTTGTTTAAATATGCTAAAGGGAATACTGCTTTAGTTCTATAACCTTCTTGTACTTGGGTATTAATCTCTTTCTATAGGTTTGGGAAGTTCTTTGTTATTATCCCGTTGTGTTTTTTTCCCCACTCACGTGATGTATGTTGATGCTGCTACCCTTAGAATTAACTTTCTACACTTATCTACCTACCTCCTTTTTAAGGACAATAACACATTTGCCCTTTTGAGGCTAGTTCTAGGTCTAGGTCCTGTAAGTATGCTTCACTGTTTGTTTGTTTGTTTGTTTGTTTTTCTTTACTCTTTTGTCCCCTCTGACTGTATATTTTCAAATAGCCTGTATTCAAGGTCACTAATTCTTCTGCTGGATCAATTCTGCTATAAAAGGACTCTGTTACATTCTTCAGTATGTTGATTACATTTTTCAGCTCCAGAATTTCACCTTAATTCTTTTTAATTATTGCAATCTCTGTTAAATTTATCTGACAGAATTCTGAATTTCTTCTCTATCTTTGATTTCAAAATAGCTGTGCTTCCTCAACACAACTATTTTGAATTTTCTGTCTGAAATGTCACATATGTTTCTCCAGGATTGATCCCTGGTGCCTTATTTAGTTCACTTGGTGAGGTCATGTTTTCCTGGATGGTGTTGATGCTAGCAGATCTTCAGTGTCTAGGCATTGAAGATGACATAACAATTTACTGTAGTGTACACTAGTTAGGCTTATTTGTAGGCATCCTTCTTGGGAAGGCTTTCCAGATATTTGAAGGGATTTTGATGTTGTGATCTAAGCTTTATCTGTTTTAGAGAGCACCCCAAGCCCAGTAATGCTGTGGTTCTTGCAAACTCATAGAGGTACCACCTTGAGAATCTTAAACAAGAACTAGGAGAATTCTCTGGATTATCAAGCAGAGACTCTGTTCTCTTGTCTTTCTCCCAAACATAAAGTGTTTCTCTCTCTGTTCTGAGCCACCTAAAGCTGAGGGTGGAGTGACACAAGCACCCCTGTGGCCACCACCACTATGACTGCACTGGGTTAGACCTGAAGGCAGCACAGCGCTGGGGCTTGCCCAAGGCCTGCTGCAACCATTCCATGGCTACTTCCTATTTTGCTCAAGGCCCTGGGGCTCTGCAATAAGCAGGTGGCAAAGCCAGACAGACCTGTGTCCTTCTCTTCAGGGCAGGGAGGTCCCCCAGGCCCAAGGTGGGTACAGAGGTGCCATCTGGGGGTCAGAGACTAGAGTCAAAAACCTTAGAAGTCTACCTGGTGTTCCATTTTATTGTGGCTGAGCTGGTACTCAAACCACAAGACACAATCCTTTCCACTCTTCCCTCCTCTTTCCAAAGACAGAGGAGTCTCATTCTGTAGCCATCATTACCTGCCAACCACAAGTATTGCTAGACTAACACAGATGTTCCTTTAAGGTCCAAGGTCTCTTAAGTCAGCTTATTGAGAATGCTGACTGGCCTGGGACTTACCCTTCCAAGCATGGACTCCCCTCTGGCCCAAGACACATCCAGAAATACCATCCAAGAGTCAAGTCCTAGAATTGGGGACCCCAAGAGTCCACCTGGTGCTCTATCCCCCTGTGGCTATGTTGGTACCTAAGGTGCAAGACAAAGTTCCCTTTACTTTTCCCTCCACTTTTCTCAAGCAGAAGGAGTTTTTCCCCATAGCCACCACAGCTGGTAATGTGCTGAGTCTCGTCTGATGCCAGCAAGTCACACAGGCTCACCCAAGGTCCTCGACGTAGTACCTAAGTATTGCTGCTGGTTATTCAGGGCTCAGGGGCTCTTCAATTAGCAGATGTTGAATGCTGCCGGGACTGGGTCCTTTCCTTCAAGGCAGTGGGTTCCATCCTGGCCCAGGATGTGTCTAGAAATGTCAACCTGGAGCTAGGACCTGGAACAGGGACCTCGCAACTCTGACGAGTGCCCTATCCTGCTGTGGCTGAGCTGGTATTCTAAATGCAAGACAAAGTCTTCTCCACTCTTCCCTCTCCTCTCCTCAATTGGAAGAAAGAGTTCTCTTTTGTAGCAACAAGCTGTGCAGCCTGGGTTTAGGGGAGGAGTGATGCCTACATTCCCCGGCTGCCCCAGTGGTGTCTCAGTATGTTGCATGCCATCACCCCCAATTCACTGTCTCTCAGCCTAGTTCGGTACTAGGACTCGCCTTAGAGTTGCAGTCCTTATGGCCTAGACTGCTTTTCAAGTTTACCTGGAGACATGGCACACTGCGGCCTTTGGTGGTGAGGTATCCTTACGGGGGAGATGATTGGTGGAGGCTTCTATCCACCATGTTGCTCCTCCTCTGACCTCACGTTTTTGTAAGTATGAGATCATGTCATCTGCAAACAAACCTAATGTGACTTCTTCCTTTCTAATTTGAATGCCCTTAATTTCCTTCTCTTGCTTAATTGCTCTGGCCAGGATTTTCACTTTTATGATAATTAAAAGTGGTGAAAGCAGGCATCCTTGTCTTGTTCTGGATCTTAAAGAAACCGCCTTCAATTTTTCTCCATTCAGTATGAGGTTAGCTGGGGGATTTTCACATATGGCCTTTATTTTGAGTTATGTTCCTTCTACATTCAGTATGTTGAGGGTCTTTAGCATAAAAGGATGTCAAATTTCATTGAATACTTTTTCAGCATCTACTGAAATGATCATATAGTTTTTGTTACTGGTTCTTTTAATGTGATGTATTATTCATTTACATATGTTGGCTCATGCTTGATTCCCTGGAATGAATCCCACTTGACCATGGTGAATGATCTTTTTAATGTGTTGTTGAATTTGGTTTGCTAGTATTTTGTTGAGCATTTTACATTTATGCTCTGTAGTCTTCTTATTTTGTTGTGTCCTTGTCTAGTTCTGGCATCAGGGTAATGCTTGCCTAGTAGAATGAGTTTGAAAGTATTCCCTTCTCTTCAGTTTTTTTGAGGAATTTGAGTAGACATGGTATTAGTTCATCTTTAAATGTATTGTAGAATTCAGCTATGAAGCAATCAAGTTGTAGGCTTTTCTTTTGATGGAAAACATTTTATTACAGTGTTGATCTCATTACTCATTACTGGTTTGAGGTTTTCTATTTCTTTATGGTTAAAGCTTGTTAGATGGGATTGCATGTGTCCCCTGCTATTATTGCATTGCAGTCTGTCTCTCCCATTAGGTCTATTAATGTTTGCTTGATGTACTAGGGAGCTCCAGTGTCACGTCCACAGAAATGAATAATTGTTATGTCATCTTGTTGAATTGATCCCCTTTATCATTTTACACACACACACATGCACACATGTTTTGTATTTACAGTCTTTGATTTGTAGTTTATTTTATCTAAGTATAGCTACTTCTGCTTGATTTTGGTTTCCAATTGCAATAAAATACGTTTTTCCACCCCTTCAAGCTTAGTCTATGTGTATCTTTACAGGTGAGGTGGGATTTTTGTAAGAAACGTACAGTTGGTTCTTGTTTCTTTAGCTATTCAGTCACTCTATGCCTTTTAGTTGGAGAATTAATTCCATTTACATTCAAGGTTGTAACTGATAAGGACTTACTACTGCCATTTGTTGCCTGTTTTCTAGTTGTTCTGTAATTCCTATCTTCCTTTCTTACTGTGTCCTTTGGTGGTTGATACGGTTTTGCTCTGTGTACCCACCCAAATCTCATGTTGAATTGTAATTCTCAGTGTTGGAGGAGAGACTTGATGGGAGGTGATCTGATCATGGGGCAGATTTCCCCCTTGCTGTTCTCATGATGGTGAATAAGTTCTCACAAGATCTGGTTGTTTAAAAATGTAAAGCATTTCCCTCTTCACTCTGTCTGTCTCCTGCCACCATGTGAAGAAATACGTGCTTCCTCTTTGCCCTCCCACCATGATTGTAAGTTTCCTGAGGCTTCCCAACCATGCTTCCTGTACAGCCTGGAAAACTGTGAGTCTTTATTCATAAATTACCCAGTCTTAGGTAGTTCTTTATAGCAGTGTGAGAACAGACTAATACAGTGGTTAAGCAATGCTTCTGGTATTATATTTTAATTCATTACTTTTTATTTTTAGTGAATCTATTGTAAGATTTGGCATTGTGGTTACCATGAAGCTTATAAAAAACATCTTATAGGTTAAGAAGTTATTTTAAAGAAGTGAAAACTTACCTTACATCACAAAGAAGACAGAAAAAAAAAAAACTCTACACTTTAAATCGATCCACTCACATTTGGACTTTATGTTGTCTCAAAATACATATATAGACTTTCTCTTAAAAGGTAGCTGTAACTATTATTATTGTTAGATTTGTCTTTTGGGCTTCATACTAAAGTTATGAATGGATTGCACACTGTAATTACACTATTATTCTGGGTTTGTTCTTGTACTTAATTTTACCGGTAGGTTTTATACCTTCAGATGTTTTCTTTTTGCATGTATTTTTTCCTTTCAGATTGAATAACTCCCTTTGGCATTTCGTGTATGCGTGTGTGTGTGTGTGTGTGTGTGTGTGTGTGTGTGTGTGTGAGAGAGAGAGAGAGAGAGAAAGTATCGCTATGCTGCCCTGGTCCTGAACTCCCAGGCTCAACCAATTCTCCCACTTCTTTCTCCCAAGTAGTTGGGATTACAGGCACATGCCATTGTAACTGGCTCCCTTTAAGTATTTCTTCCCATATTCGTGGTGGTGAATTCTCCCAGCTTTTGTGTATCTGGGAAAGACTTTCTCCTTCATGTCTGATGGACAGTGTTTGCCAAATACTTTTTTTTTTTTTTTTGAGATGGAGTCTTGCTCTGTTGTCCAGGTTGGAGTGCAATGGTGCAACCTCAGATCAGTGCAACTTCCACCTTCCAGTTTGGGCGATTCTCCTGCCTCAGCTTCCTGAGTAGCTGGGATTACAGGTGTGCGCCACCATGCCCAGCTAATTTTTTTTGTATTTTTAGTAGAGACAGGGTTTCACCATGTTGGCCAGGGCTGGTTGCAAACTCCTGACCTCAGATGATATGCCTGCCTTGGCCTCCCAAAGTGCTGGGATTACAGGTGTAAGCCACTGTGCCCAGCTATGGTATTCTTAAAACGGCACATTTTTTCCTTCAGCACTTTGAAAATGTTGCTTCACTCCCCTCCTGAAATGTATGATTTCCACTGAAAAGTCTGTTGCCATAAAAAATGGAGCTCCTTTATGTGTTGCTTTTTTTTTTTTTTTTTTGACAGGGGCTCACTCTGTCACCCAGGCTGGAGTGCAGTGGTGTGGTCTTGGCTCACTGCAACCTCCAACTCCCAGGCTCAAATGTTTCTCCTGCCTCAGTCTCCCAAGTAGCTGGGAATACAGATGCACACCAATCCCACTCGGCTAATTTTTATATTTTTAGTAGAGATGGGGTTTCACCATGTTGGGCAGTCTGGTCTTAAACTCCTGACCTCAAATGATCGACCTGCTTCGGCCTCCCACAGTGCTGGGATTAAAGGCGTGAACCACGATGCCTGGCCGATATGTTAGTTGCTTCTTTTCTCCTGCTGCTTTTAGAATTCTCTCTTTGTCCTTGACCTTTGAGAATTTGATTATATTCCTCGGGGTACTCTTATTCGGCTCTAATCTGTTTGGTGTTCTCTCTGACCTTCCTGCACCTGGATATTTATTTCTTTTCCAAGGTTAGGAAAGTTTTCTGTTGTTATTTCTTTAAATAATCTTTCCACTCACTCTTGTTCAATTCCCTCTGGAACATCAATAAATCTTAGATTTGCTCTTTTAAGGTAATTTCCTATATCTTGTAGATGATCTTCATTCCTTTTAAATTTTTTCTTATTCCTCTTCTATTTTCAGTATTTCATATTTCAGTATTTTCAAAAATCTTGTCTTTGAACTCACTAATTCTTTCCTCTGCTTCATCCATTCTGCTACTGAGAGGCTCTAATGAGTTTGTCAGATCAGGAAATGTATTTCTCAGGTCCAAGGTTTCTGTCTGGCTTTTTAAAAGTATTTTAATTTCTTTGTCAAATTTCTCTGATGATTTCTGAATTGTTTTTTCATTTTTGTAAATATTTATTTTCACCCATATTGGGTAAATACTAAGAAATGAAATGGATCGATCACACAGTAACTGTATTAATACTCTAAATTTTTTTAAATTATACTTTAAGTTCTGGGATACATGTGCAGAACGTGCAGGTTTGTTACATAGGTATACACACGCCATGATGGTTTGCTGCACCCGTCAACTCGTAAACTACAATAGATATTTCTCCTGATGCTATCCCTCCCCTAGCCCCCCACTCCCTGACAGGCCCCGGTGTGTGATGTTCCCCTCCCTGTGTCCATGTGTTCTCACTGTTCAACTCCCACTTATGAGTGTTGGGTTGAAATAGTGTCTCATTGTAGTTCTGATTTGCATTTCTCTGATGACCAGTGATGATGAGCATTTTTTCATGTGTCTGTTGGCTGTATAGATGTCTTCTTTTAAGAAGTGTCTGTTCATACCCTTCGCCCACTTTTTGTGGGGTCGTTTGTTTTCTCTTGCAAATTTGTTTAAGTTCCTTGTAGATTCTGGATATTAGCCCTTTGCCAGATGGATAGATGGCAAAAATTTTCTCCCATTCTGTAGGTTGCCTGTTCACTCTGATGATAGTTCCTTTTGCTGTGCAGAAGTGCTTTAGTTTAATAAGATCCCATTTGTCAATTTTGGCTTTTGTTGCCATTGCTTTTGGTGTTTTAGTCATGAAGTCTTTGCCCATGCCTACATCCTGAATGCTATTGTCTAGGTTTTCTTCTAGGGTTTTTATGTTTAGGTCTTACATTTAAATCTTTAATCTATCTTGAGTTAATTTTTGTATAAAGTGAAAGGAAGGGGTCCAGTTTTAGTTTCCTGCATATGGCTAGTCAGTTTTCCCAATACCATTGATTAAACAGGTAATTCTTTCCCCATTTGCTTGTTTTTGTTAGGGTTATCAAAGATCAGATGGTTGTAGATGTGTTATCTCTGAGGCCTCTGTTCTGTTCCATTGGTCTATGTATGTTTTGGTACCAGTACCATGCTATTTTGGTTACTGTAGCCTTGTAGTATAGTTTGAAGTCAGGTAGCATGATGCCTCCAGCTTTGTTCTTTTTACTTAGGATTGTCTTGGCTATATGGGCTCTTTTTTTGTTTTTATATGTTATCTTGGAGATCATTTAGTTTCCTTAAAACTGGTATTTTGAATTCTTAGAGTGTTCACATATGGCTGTCTCATTAGGGTCAGCCACTGGTTTCATTCTTTCTCCATTTGAGGAGATCATGGTTCCGTCTGCTATTGTTTCTTGTGAATGTACATTTATGTCTTTGTATTCAAGGATTAGTTATTTATTCCAGTCTTACCTATCTGGCTTATTGTGGTTTTTACTGGATATGTTTGCTTACAGATGCTTTGCAATTTACATGTTGATTTTGTTTCTTATGATTGTTTGTTTTTTCTGCTATGTTGCTACGTCCTTTTTGGCACTAGCTGGTGCATTAAACCTAAGTTTGCCTTGGTTGTAGTAAACATTCAGAGTGCCACCCATCCCAGATGAGTCCCAAAGGGGATAGCCTTACAGTGTAGGAAGGCTGGCTAGGGATTCATGCCCAGGGGACCTGTGGAACAAACCTCCTACAGCATGGCATCTCCTTTGGCTGACTTACATAGCAGGGTTTCCATGCTGAGGATAGTGGTCCTGCCCTCCCACTTAGGTGTCTGGTTGTTCTCAAGGATAATTTTTCCTTCAAGTACTCCTGATGTTTTCCCTGGGTTGAGGCAGGGACAGTCTCCTGCTAGGAAACTCAAGTTAGAAGGAAAACTAGTTATCCACCTTGACCTCACTTTTTCCAGTGTAGAAACTGTAGTTTTGGGGAAACTTTCTGCATGTTCGGTGCCAGGCAGATTGTGGGGAGAAGCGTCACGGAAGTCCAATTCTCTTAATCTGTTCAGAGTTTTTTCAATTCTCTGTAGTCTCAGGAACTGTCTCTTCTGCATATTTGAGTTCTGGGATATTACTGGTGATAATCTCAGTGCTTTATGTATGTGTGTATATACATATATGTGTCTGTTTATATATATAAATTATATACAAAACATAAACATATTATATAAATATATATTTCCTGTGGTGGGGGGAGTGTAGCCAGATTCACTTCACCACCTTTGAAACCAATATTTGTGGTAATTTGTTACAGCAGCAATGGGAAACTAATATAGGAATATTATAAACAATGTTGCAGTGAACATTCTTGACTTTTCTTTTGGTGAGTACATGTATTCATTTACGCTGAGTATAGACCTAGGAATGAAATTTGATATCATAGGTTCAGCTTTGGTAGATACTGCCCATTTTCCAAAATGGCTAAATTTAGTTTAAACTGCTAAAAACAATGTATCAGAGTAGCAATTGTTTTATAACCTTACAACACCTAATATTGTCTCTTTTTTAAGCCACTCTAGTGGGTATACAGTAGTGTTTCATTGTGGTTTTATTCTGTATTCCCATTGCAACTAACGAAGTTGAGCACTTTCCACATGTTCATTGGCCATTTATATAAGTTCTTTTATCTAGTAATCTCATAAGTGTCTTTCCCATTTTTTAATTGAATAATATGTTCTCTTATTGATTTGTGTGAGTTTTATATATTCTGGATATGAGTCCATTGTCAGATAAATTAGGACCTTTTGATAGTAAAAAGGGACACATTCTTGTGACTCTGCCAAGAATCATTCCATGTAAAAACTTTTAAGAGCTACAATGCTGATATTGTGATTGCTATCATAGGCATTCAATGTAATATAGTCAAAAGTCTAGATTTAAAGTTACTTCACAGCAAGGGCTAGAAATATCTTCTATCTCCTTTGTATCTTCGGCAGATCCTAAGCATTAAGTACACATTTGGTGTACGCTAAGTAAACATTTAAATCAAAGAATGTTCTAAGGTAAACAATGTATTTCTCTTCCCAAGGGCTTTCCTTTAACCCACCAGTTACAATTACTAAAGCTCATGAAAATGTCTACCAGCCAAGTACCACTTGTGTAACACTGAAACAATGCAGGGAGTCCCAAGAACCAGGGAAGACCAAGAAGCATATCTATGAAGGGTAACCAAAGACAGCTTAGAAAGACAGAATGGAATTGTAGTGAATCCAAACATTATAGACAGCGAATGACATTCTTGGTATAGTTCCATATCAGAGGAATAAAGTGAAGAAATAAACAGAGAAATTAATCTCTAAAAATAAGAGCAAGTCAACCATAATAAACTAAAGCAAGGAGTTCAGGACAAGGCTATGAACAATATCAGTCTGTGAGATACTTGCTTTTATATACCAAAGCTTAGTGGAAATGAACAATATCAGTCTGTGAGATACTTGCTTTTATATACCAAAGCTTAGTGGAAACTACACAAAGACTGGTGTTGGAGAGAACTGTCTGAAGATTCATTGTTATAAAAAAAATGGCAAAAGCACTCCATACCAGAATTATTATGGTTTGTCCAAATATCTTTTTATGTATTAAAGTGGGGGAACCTAGGGCAAATATGATATCCAGTTTTTATCTGAATAGCATCCAGTAAGTGTTATCTCTTAGGTCGTTCTAAGCAGATTACAATATAAGTAAACAGTTCAACTTGCAAAAGAATGAACCATACATACACTGGCCAGATGAAACACTTTTACACAGGAAAAAAATATATATATATATAGCTTGCTGAAGTCAATGGCTAACTGGGAACATTTAAGATGCAAAAACCTGAAACAAATAAATACAATACTGACATGCCAGTGAAAATAATACAATTAATTATCTAAAAACCTTTGTTTTTGTCCATACCTAGGAATACATCAAACCAAGTAGGTAAAAGATCTCTATAAGGAGAACTAAAAAACACTGATGAAAGAAATCACAGAAGACACAAACAAATGGAAAAACATTCCATATTCATGGACTGGAAGAATCAATATCATTAAAATGTCCAGATTGCCCAAAGCAATCTACAGATCAAATGCAATTCCTATCAAATTACTAACATCATTTTTCACAGAATTAAAAAAAATCTAAAATTCATATGGATCCAAAAAAGAGCCTAAATAGCCAAAGAATTATAAGTGAAAAGAACAAAGCTGGAGGTATCACATTACCCAACTTCAAACTGTACTACAGAACTATAATAACCAAAACGATATGGTACTGGTACAAAAATAGACACAGGGACCAACATAACAGAATAGAGAACCCAGAAACAAAGCTGCACACCTGCAACCAAATGATCTTAGACAGTCAACAAAAATAAACAATGGAGAAAGGATACCCTACTAAATAAATGGTAATGGACAAACTGGCTAGTAATATGCAGAATAATGAAACTGGATCCCTAACTGTACCATATTCAACAGTTAACTCAAGATGGATTAAAGACAAGGCTGGCTGCAGTAGCTCGCACCTGTAACCCCAGCACTTTTGGAGGCTGACACAGGTAGATCACTTGAAGTCAGGAGTTCAAGACCAGCCTGGCCAACATAGTGAAACCTCGTCTCTACCGGAAAAAAAAAAAACAAAACATATATTATATATATGTATGTATGTATAAATTAGCTGAGCGTGGTGGCATGCACCTGTAGTCCCAGCTACTTAGGAGGCTGAGGCATGAGAACCACTTGAACCTGAGAGGCAGAGGACCTGAGCCAGGATCACACCACCATATGTAGCCTGGGAAACAGAGCGAGACTCTGTCTGGGAAAAAAAAAAAATGAATTGAAGACTTACATTTAAGGGTAAGGCCTCAAACCATAAAAATCCTAGAAGAAAACCTAGGAAATACTCATTTGAACATTGGCCTGGGGAAGAATTTATGACTGCAACCTCAAAAGCAAATGAAACATAAACAAAAATTAACAACTAGGACCTAATTAAATTCAAGAGCTTCTGTACAGCAAAAGAAGCTATCGACAGAGTAAACAGACAAACTACAGTATGGGAGAAAATATTTGCAAACTATGTATCCAAGTACTAATATCCAAAATCTATAAGGAACTTAAATAAATTGACAAATAAAAAATAAATTACCCCATTAAAAAGTTGGCAGAGCATAAACAGATACTTCTCAAAAGAAGACATACAAGTGGCCAACAAACATATGAAAAAAATGTTCAACATCACTAATCATTGGAGAAATGCAAATAAAACCACAATGAGATACATCTCACACCAGTCACAATGGCCATTAAAAAGTGAGAAAAAAAAAAAAACAGATATTGGCAATGCTGCAGAGAAAAGGGAATGCTTACACACTGTTAGTGTGAATGTCAATTAATTCAGCCCCTGTGGAAAGCAGTTTGGAGATTTCTCAAAGAGCTAAAAATAGAACTACTATTCAACCCAGCAACCTCATTACTGGGTGTCTACCGAAAGGAAAGAAGTCATTCTACCAAAAAGACACCTGTACTTGTATGTTTATAGCAGCACTATATACAACAGCAAAGTCATGGAATCAACCCAGGTGCCCATCAACAGTGGACTGAATAAAGGAAATGTGAGATAGATAGATAGATAGATAGATAGATAGATAGATAGATAGACAGACAGACAGATAGACAGACAGATAGATAAACATGGAATACTACAGAGCCATAAAAAAGGATGAAATCATGTCCTCTGTGGCAACACAGATGCAGCTGAAAGCCATTAGCCTAACTGAATTAACACAGAAACAGAAAATTAAATACCACATGTTCTCATGTACAAGTGGGAACTAAACAATGGGTACATACAGACGTAAAGATGGAAACAATAGACACTGGGACTCCAAAGCCAGGAAGGGAAGAAAGGGGTAATGAATGAATAACAATCTATTGCGTACTATGTTCAATATTTGGGTGATGGGTTCAAAAGCCCAAACCTCAGCATTACACAATATATCCATGTAAGAAACCTCCACATGTATACCCTTAATCTAAAATCAAAAAGAAAAATAAAGGCAAAAGACAAACTCTATCTTAATCACTAAAATTATGCTAGTCATTATGCTTTAACAAGCATGATCTTATCTGGATTAAATTTCAATATATTTTTTAAAGTAGTCTAAATAATATTTAGAAAAGTATATTTTGCCATTATTTTATCTGCTTCATTTTCCTTTTTTTCCATTTAAGACTTTGTAAGGTTATTACAAATCAAATTTCCTTTAAAATATAGATGGCTTTAAACCATTTTGAAACTTCCCAAAGTGATGTGTTTTCAAAAGTTAATTAGTTTAAGATTTGCATTATTTAATGACTCAAACAATGTACTACCAGCAAATGATCCCACCTAAAAGAGACAAAACTCATTTAATGAGTCTGTAATCAAAACTGACAATACTGTTAGCCTCTGACAGATGCCACTGAGCTTTCAACAATTAATACAGAACTCTCTGTTGTTAAGCATCATGGTCAACAAAATGTTTATTTTGTGGACACGTGGAGTTTTTTTTAATATACCCAAGATTACTTTCTTTAGGGAAACATTCTCCTCCATGCCATGTGGTTCTAGTAAGACTGGCTATGGGCCTAGGCACATGACCCAGCTCTGAGTAAACATGGTACCATTATTTCCTTGCACAGAGTGACTGGTCTGAGAAGGGCATGTGACAGACAAAGCAGAGATAATAAGAGTTCTTCCCTAAGCAGACAGTAGAGCATAGTAGCAAGCACAGAGTCTGCCTGGATTTTAATTCTTGGCTCTATCACTAACTAGTTAAATAATCAAACAAGTAACTTAACTTGTTTGTATCTTAATTTCTTCATCTTTGAAATGTAGCTACTAATAATACCTTCCTCAAAGAGCTATTATGAAGATAAAATACAGTATAACATTTATAAAGTGTTGGCATGGTAATTAGCATATAAAAGCATTAAATACATTTTAATATTAGTTATCAATACCATTACGTCTGGGCTTCCGGATTGGGTGGGGACTTGGAGAACTTTTCTGTCTAGCTAAAGGATTGTAAACACACCAATCAGTGCTCTGTGTCTAGCTAAAGATTTGTAAACACACCAATCAGCACTCTGTAAAAACACACCACTGATCTGTGTCTAGCTAAAGGTTTGCAAATGCACCCATCAGCACTGTAAAAACGCACCGTGCTCCCTACAGCAGCACATATACTAAAATTGGAATGATACAGAGAAGATTAGCATGGCCCCTGCACAAGGATGACACGCAAATTCGTGAAGGGTTCCATATTTAAAAAAAAAAAACACACCAGTCAATGCTCTGTGTCTAGCTAAAAGTTTGTAAACGCACCAATCAGCACTCTGTAAAGATGCACCAATCAGCGCTCTGTGTCTAGTGTCTAGCTAAAGGTTTGTAAATACACCAATCAGCATTTTATAAAAACAGACTAATCAGCACTCTGTAAAATGTACCAATCAGTGCTCTGTAAAATGGACCAATCAGCAGGGTGTGGGTGGGGCCAAATAAGGGAATAAAAACCGGCCACTGGAGCCAGCAGTCCCCTTACATGCTGTGGAAGCTTTGTACTTTCGCTCTTGGCAATAAATCTTGTTGCTACTCAGTCTTTGGATTCACACCACCTTTTATGAGCTGTAACACTCGCCAAGAAGGTCTGCAGCTTCACTCCTGAAGTCAAGCAAGACCACAAACCCACCAGAAGGAAGAAACTCTGGACATATCTGAACATCGGAAGGAACAAACTCCGGACACATCTGAACATCGGAAGGAACAAACTCCGGACACACCATCTTTAAGAACTGTAACACTCTCTGCGAGGGTCCGCGGCTTCATTCTTGAAATCAGTGAGACCAAGAACCCACTGGAAGGAACCAATTCTGGACACACTATTACTATTATTGTTGCTGTTGTTTTTGTTATTTGCATTATAAATATGTAATGGGACTACTAAATTTGGACAATGCAGCCTAAATATGGAGGCAGTGTGTCTTTCCCAGTGGCAGAGCAGATAGAAGAAAATTTTTGAAGCAAACAAAAGGAAACAGAACCAAGAGACCAATGGAAAGAATCCTAAAGATATTCTCTGAGGCTTTGAATCCAGTTATCTGTTGAACTTTCCAGTTATATGAACAAATAAATTTATTTTTCTTCCCTTATGCTAGTTTAAGGTGAGTTTTTTTACTCAAAACAAAAAGTACTAATATAACATCTTTTGCCTATAAATCACAAAAAGAATAGAAATGCATATATACACATATAGTAGGTACATATATACATATACAAACACAGATATGACAAATATATATGCCATATATAAGAAATCTATGTGTGTCAATTAGGTTTTCACTATTTGTTGTCACAGTATCCACAACAAAAGTAAAAAAAGGGAAGACAGCCTTATTCTACACTCCCAGTTGATAAGTTAATATTCCATCTCCATTAACATCCTATTACAGTATTTTCAAGAAACTTCAAGGAGGCTTGCAAGTGTTAAGGTGGGAAAGGGAGAACAATGCAGATGTGGTTGGAAAGGTAAATTGATCAGACTATTAAGAGTGTTGTATACTAGGGGATTTGAAATTTTATCTTGTTGAACATAGGTATCCATGATGTTTTTAAGATCAAAGTGACGTTCTTTATTCATTCAATAAACACTTAATGAATACATAGTATGTGCCAAACACAATACTAGAGCATATACACATCATAGCTGCTGTTGTCAAATTTATAATCTAGTTAACAGGTCTGTGTTCTCTAACATTGATGACAGATCATAAGAGATAAGAAAAACGAGTGAGAATTTATACAGATACTTAAGAAAAAGGAAAAATTATAAGTAGACCAATTGGTCATTAGGACAGTACAACAGCAGTCAAAGAAGTTTCCAAAATATTTATTTTGAGTCATTGGTATAGGAAAAACAGTAAAAACAATAGCTTTTGTCAGTAAATGTTTAGGCTGGTGCAAAAGTAGTTGAGCTGTTGCAATTACTTTTAATTGCAAACTTTATCTGGAAATATTGAGTTCTCCCTACTTACTAGAAGCTAAGCTCCATGAAAGCTCTAATCACTACACAAAACAGAGACTAGACTAGTGACTGGCACTTAGTGGGTGCTCAATAAATGTGTTATTTTTGAACAAACTATCTTCAAGGTTTGCAGGTAGAAACATAAATTCAATAATTAATTTATTGATACCTATCATGTTATCAGGGACCATGCTAACAATTGGAGACTATGCTACCAGTAAATAAAACACAATTCCATGCTCCTAAGGTACTGCCAGTGTGCTGGAGCATTATCGACTTTTTCCACCCCTAAACACATTTACAATCTCCTGCAAAAATTTTTTCCTGGAAAAGTTTAGAGAAGCAAAGCATCAGAGGATTTATGAAATGGGACAGACTTATTTAAAAGAGCATTCGATATTCATGTGAGTTTAGCTAACTCATTTAAAGAACTCAAAAAATTATCTTTTGATAATGAACAAATAAGTAATAAAGAATGAGATAATTCATACATTTTTCAATTCTATTTTTTCATTGGTGTTATTTTTCCAAAACTCTATTCTTTGTGGAGAATTTGCTGGCAACATCAGTATTTTAAAAACCAATCTAAGAGTTTAGATGAGAGGTCTACAAACAAACCTACAGCAACAAAGCAGCATAGAGGTACATTGTATAATGAGGGTATGGCGAAGGATTTAGGGCAACATAAAGAAGGGTTACCTAATGCAGTCCTAAAGGATGTGTAAAAACTTCCTGGAACACACAACATTTGACAGAAGTCTTAAGAACTGAGTAGATTAAAACTAATTGCAGGATACAAGACCAATATTCAAAGATCAATCGTATTTCTGATACTAGCAATGAACATTTCCAAAATGAAATTATGAAAACAACTGCATGTTTAAAATAGCATGAGCCAGGCGTCATGACTCACACCTATAATCCCAGCAACTTGGGAGGCTGAGGTAGTAGGACTGCTTGAGGCCAGGAGTTTAAGACCAGCCCAGGCAACATAGCAAAACCTTGTCTCTGCAAAAAGAAAAAAAAATTAGCCAGGTGTAATAGCACATGCTTGTAGTCCTAGCTACTCAGGAGGCAGATGTGGGAAGACTGTTCGAGCCCAAGATTTCAAGGCTACAGTGAGCTGAAATCAAGACCACTATACTCTAGCTTGAGCAAAAGAGCAAGACCCTGTATCTTTAAAAAAAAAAAATCAAAAAGAAAAAAATACTTAGGTACAAATTTAACAAAAGAAGTGTTAAGATTTGTATACTGAAAACTACAAATCATTATTGGGAAAAAATTAAAGAAGATTTAAATATATGGAAAGACACCCCATGTCCATAAGCCACAAAACGCAATATTGTTAAGACAGCAATATTCCTGAAATTGACCCACAGATTTGATACAATTAGTATCAAAATCCAAGTTAGCTTTTTTCAGATCAGTTCTATTGATCTGAAGTCCAGAAATAAGCCCTTATATCAATGATGAATTGATTTTTGACAAAGGTGCAAAGGCTATTCAGGAGAGAAAGAATAGTATTTACAACAAATAGTGCTGAGAAAATTGTTTATCCATATACAAGAGAATGAAGTTAGACTCCTATTTCACATCATATAAAATTAACTCCAAGGGGATTAAAGACCTAAATGTCAAAGCCAAAACCACAAAACTCTTAGAAGAAAACACAAAAGTAATTTTCATGACCTTGGGTTAGGTAATGGTTTCCTTCGATATGACACTGAAGCACAAGTAACAAAAACAAAAAAAAAGATAAACTGGACATCAAAATGTAAAACTTTGTGCAAAGGGCACCATCAAGAAAGTGAAAAGAGTGAGAGGAACATGGTGATCAGCTCATGCAGCTGTAAGACACCATGAACTCGCTTTCAGATCAGTTTTGTAATGCCACTGATGTGTTGCAGCAATGTCATCTTCCTGCCTCTTTTAATAATATTGAGACAGCAATTAACAAAGACCAGCCAGCTAGCCCTACAGAAGAGTATGCTCAGCTTCTTACAGCACTGATTGCACAAACAGTAAAGACACTGATGTTTTGATAGATTCCTTACCCCGTGAAGAATCTACAGCTGCTTTATAGGCTACTAGCTTATGTAAGCTAGAACAAAACCATGAGGCTGCTACATATTGTTTATCTAGGGAAATGCTTCTAGAAAAGATACAAAGTGCACTTGCTGATATTGCACAGTCACAGCTGATCACAGTTACAGCTGAAGACAAGCAGTACCCACAGCCAGTCTCTTCCAGACTTATAGCACCAGTGAATACTATGTGGCTGAGAAAAGGATTGTTCCAATACCATTAAGAATTCTGCATCAGATTTAGATGTAAGCCTTACCAACAGTTACAGAAACATTAAACACTGATATGTGTTACCTTTTTAGCTACTCTTAATAATTTCCAATTTTCACTCTTGATAAACAAGGTTATAAAACTGTGATTGAACCATCTCTAAACCATAATTCTAATTTATTTTACTTTATTTTATTCTTATTTTATTTTGAAACAGGGTCTTGCTCTGTCACCCAAGCTGGAGTGCAGTAGCAGGATCACAGATCAGTGCCACCTCAACCTCACAGGCTCAAGGAATCTTCCCACCTCTGCCTCCTGAGTAGCTGGGACTACAGAGGCACACCACCAAGCTCAGCTAATTTTTTTGTTTTTATTTCATTTATTTTTATTTATTTGTTTGTTTTGTAGAGATAGGGTGTCACTATGTTGCCCAAGCTGGTCTTGAACTCCTGGGCTCAAGAAATCCTCCCACCTCAACCTCTCAATGTGCTGGGATTACAGGCATAAGCCACCATGCCAGGCCAAGGATTTGAATACATATTTCTTCAAATAAAATATAAAAATAGCCAATGAACACATGAAAAGTTGCTCACCATCATTTGTCATTAGAGAAATGCAAGTCAAACCCACAGTAGGATACTACTTTGTACCCACCAGGATGGACACAATCAAAAAGAGAAAATAAAAAGTGTTGGGAAGGATGTGGAGAAAGTAAAACCCTCACACATTGCTGGTGGGAATGCAAAATAGTGCAACCACTTTGGAAAAGTTTGGCAGTCTTTTAAAAACTTAAACCTAGAGTTACCATATGACCCAGCAATTCCATTCCTAGGTATATATCCAAGAACAATGGAAACACACATCTACACAAAAACTTGTACATGAATGTTCACAGCATTATTCATAATAGTCAAAAAAGTGGAAATAACTCAAATCATCTGATGGACATTTGTCCACATATATGTGGCATATTCATATAACAGATTATTATTTGGCCATAAAAGAAAACAAAAAAGTACTATACATGTATGACATGAATGAATCTTGAAAATGTTATTCTAACTAAAAGAAGCCAGGCACACACAAAAATTACATACTATATGATTCCATTTATATAAAATATTGAGAATAGACAAATCTAGAGAGACAGAAAGAGATTAGTGGTTGCCAGATTAGTGGCTGGGGTGAGGGAATAATGGAGAGTGAGTACTTAATGAACACAGGGTTTCCTTTTGGGGTGATGAAAATATTCCAAAACTGGATAGTGGTGATGTTTGCACAACACTGCAAATGTACCAAATGCCATATGGTAAAATTTTACATGTGCATTTTATCACAATAAAAGAAAAAGTAAAGTACTGACACATGTTATGACGTGAATGACCCTTGAGAACATTATGCTAAGTGAAAGAAGAAGTCACAAAAGACAACATACCGTATGGTTCTGTTTATATGAAATCTCCAGAACAGGCAAATCCATAGAAAGATTAGTGGTTGCCTAGGATGAGGGAAGGGAAAAGGGAGGAGGGAGTACTAACGGGTATAGGGTTTCTTTCAGGAGGAACAAAAGAACAAAATGTTCTAAAATTAGACTGTGGTTATAGTTGCACCACTCTGAGAATACACTAGAAAGCACTGAACTCTACACTTTGAAAGGCTGAATTGTACAGTACGTGAATTATCTCAATGAAGGGATTCGAGGAGACAGAAAGGGAGATAACTGAGTAAGAATTAGCCAGGAAAATGAAGGGTTACTAAAGGATAAGAATAATCAGTACAAGGATACAGGAAAGGATATAGAATAAGACCATTTTTGCTCTTGAAGATTCCATACATCTTGTTCCAGAGTAATTACCACCTAAATTAGATGGCCAGGAAATTTAGAATACGATTAGATAGGAGGAACAGGTTTCTATCTTGGGAGAAGTCATCAACAAATGTTCACTACAAAATACAAATATACGTAAATATATCCAAACAATATTAAGTGGCAAGTAGAAAAACTGAGAGTACACATGTTATAGACTCCATTTTCCCAACAAAGTAGGAAGTCAGGTCACCAGCTAAGAGTGAAGGGTATCAGAGCAGTGTTGAAAATCTACAGAAAATGACAAGTTTGAATGTATCCCTGAAACAACTGAGAAAGAGAGCCCTTTTCTGGCTTCTTTATGAGACAGGAATATGGGGTGGTCACAGAAGAAACAGGAAATACCAGGCAACAATTTCACATGACTAACATAGAAGGAACACAGAAACCAGCTACAGGAATGGGGAAGGGGGAGGAGCCAATCCTAACAAACAGGATATAAGAAATACCAGTTAAGACTAGCTAGATCTAACATGGCACTGGATTTGACTCAAATTGTACCCCAGGTTCAATTATAAACTCATTATACTAAACCACATCTCACCAGACCATGACAGTTCCAAGTATACCCATGTTTGTTATAAAACTCGGTGGCACCTCAATTCCAAGAAATCTCATTCTCTTCCCAGAAATCCTTATGATCATTCTGCCTCTTAATTTGAAAAACCTTTTTTGGTTTGGACAAACCCCAAACACACTGGGCACAACATACTCTCCTGAGTAGGCCTATACTCCCACCCTTGAGTGTGTACTTTCACTTTTAAAAAAATACTTTTTACTTTTGCTTTGACTTGTCCTTGAACTCTCTTACAAAGGTGTCAAGAACCTGGACAGTGGCTGGGGTCAACGTCTCACCGGTGTTCAGAGGCCTTCCTAAGCCCACTGACATCACTGATATCCCATAAGACTACAGCACCAATACTAACAGTATAGTAGACCTATTCTTGACTTACACCTTCAGTAAAATTCTACATGTCATTCTTCTCAACCTGCTCCTTTTTATACAATTACATAAAATTTCATAGGATCAAAACATCTGCAAGGCCAGGTGCAGTGTAATGCCAGCACTTTGGGAGGCCAAGGTGGGCAGATTACTTGAGCTCAGATATTCAAGACCAGCCTGGGCAACATGGCAGAAACAATGTGTCTAAAAAAAAATAAGAAAATTAGCAGGTGTGGTGGTGCATGCCTGTAGTCCTGGCTACTTGGGAGGCTGAAATAGAAGGATCACCTGATCCCAAGTGCTTAAGACTGCAGTGAGCTGAGATGGCACCACTGCACTCCAGCCTGAACAACAGAGTGAGACCTTGTCTCAAAAAAAAAAAAAAAATTAAACAGCACAAAATCAGATTTCCTTCTCCCTCCCTCCTTCACTTTAGTACATTGACATCTAACAAAGACCACTGGAGCTAAAGAGAGTTGCTGTATGGCAGCTTTTATAAACTGCACCTAGACTATTCATTCTGTCACTAACCAGGGCACAGATGCTATGTAGTTCCTAGGCTAGTGTAAATCTTAATGAGAAACAATGAACTTCTGTACACATACATGTCTTTAGCCCATATGTCTGTCAAGTCTCAGATGACAACATAAATAGAACCCAGTAAAAGTCCCCAGTATGAGGCTTCTCTACACGTGTGGTTAAAAGGCTGTAGAGCTGTGTCATATAACGTTCAGTCTCTCTCTCCTCACTCTCACTCTTCAAAAAGATAACAATGCCTAATTCCTAAAAAATGATAAGAGCAGTGTGATGGTTGAGTGTCAACTTGGTTGGATTGAAGGATGCAAAGTATTGTTCCTGGGTATCTGTGGGGGTGTTGCCAAAGGATTAACATTTGAGTCAGTGGACTGGAAGAGGCAGACCCACCCTCAATCTGGGTAGGCACCATCTAATCAGCTGCCAGCAGGCAGAAGAATGTGGAAGGACTAGACTGGCCAAGTCTTCTGGATTTCATCTTTCTCCCATGGTGGAAGTTTCCTGCCCTCAAACATCGGACTCCAAGTTCTTCAGCTTTTAGACTTTTGGACTTACACCAGTGGTTTGCCAGGGGCTCTTGGACCTTCAACCACAAACTGAAGGCTACACTGTCAGCTTCCCTACTTTTGAGGTTTTGGGACTCAGACTGGCTTTCTTGCTCCTCAGCTTGCAGATGGCCTATTGTGGGATTTCACCTTGTGATCATGTGAGTCAATACTCCCTAAGAAACTCTGCTTTATATATACATCTATGCTATTAGTTCTGTTCCTCTAGAGAACCCTAATACCAACAGTGACAGATGGCTGGAATAAACCCATAGTCTCCCAAGGTGACTACTCTGAAGAAGACAATACTCATTTAAAGGTACAGAATCTGATGGAGTTGTTTTACATCAGTTAAATTTTGCACGGAATCATATTTCAAATAAACATACTTCGGATGAGTTGAACAAAGAGATTAACTTTAGTACATGTCTTAACAATAGTTATGTTCTTCTCCTATGCAGGAGAATTAAGACCAAGAGTATGCAACAGAATTAGGCACTGCAGTGCAACAATGTGGACTGCAATTTAAGGCCATGATATGGTTTGATTTTGTCCCCACCCAAATCTCATCTTGAATTCCCATGTGTTGTGGGAGGCACTGGTGAAAGGTAATTAAATCATGGGGGCAGGTCTTTCCTGTGCTCTTCTCATGATAGTGAATAAGTCTCATGAGATTTGCTGGTTTTATAAGGGTGCTTCCCCTGTAACAAGCTCTCTCTTGGCCTGCCACCATCCACGTAAGATGTGACTTGCTCCTCCTTGCCTTCCGCCATGAGTGTGAGACCTTCCCAGCCATGTGGAACTGTAAGTCTATTAAACTTCTATTTTTTGTATATTGCCTAGTCTTGGGTATGTCCTTTAATACCAGTGTGAAAATGGACTAATACAGTAAATTGGTACCAGGAGTGGGGTGCTACTGAAAAGATACACAAAAAGTGGAAGTGACTTTGGAACTGGGTAACAGGCAGAGGTTGGAACAGTTTGGAGGGCTCAGAAAAAAGAAAAATATGGGAAAGTTTGGAACTCCCTAGTGACCTGTTGAATGGCTTTGACCAAAATGCTGATAATGATATGGACAATGAAATCCAGGATGAAGTAGTTGCAGATGGAGATAAGGAACTTGTTGGGAATGGCAAAGGTGACTATTGTTATGTTTTAGCAAAGAGACTGGTGGCATTTTACCCCTGCCCTAGAGATCTGTGGAACTCTGAACTTAAGAGAGATGATTTAGGGTATCTGTGGGAAGAAATTTCTAAGCAGCAAAGCGTTCAAGATGTGACCTGGGTGCTGTTAAAGGCATTCAGTTTTAAAAAGGAACCAGCATAAAAGTGTGGAAAATTTGCAGCCTGATAATGCGATAGAAAAGAAAATCCCATTTTCTGGGGAGAAATTCAAGCCAGCTGCAGAAATTTGCATAAGTAACAGGGAGCCAGATGTTAATCACCAAGACAATGGAGAAAATGTCTCCAGGGCTTGTCGGAGACCTTTGCAGCAGCCCCTCTCATCACAGGCCTGGAGATTTAGGAGGAAAAACTGGTTTTATGGGTCAGGCCCTGGGTACCCCTTCTGTGTGCAGTCTAGGGACTTGGTGCCCTGTGTCCCAGCTGCTCCAGCCATGACTAAAAGGGGCCAAGGTACAGCTCAGGCTGCTGCTTCAGAGGGTGAAAGCCCCAAGCCTTGGCAGCTTCCATATGGTGTTGAGCCCGTGGGTACACAGAAATCAAGAACTGAGGTTTGGGAACCTTCACCTAGATTTCAGACGATGTATGGAAATGCCTGGGTGTCCAGGCAAAAGTTTGCTGCGGGGCAGGGCCCTCATAGAAAACCTTTGTTAGGGCAGTGGAGAAACGAAAAGTACGGTCAGAGTCTCCACACAGAGTCCCTACTGAGGCACCGCCTAGTGGAGCTATGAGAAGAGGGCCACCATCCTCCAGACCCCAGAATGGTAGACCCACTGACAGCTTGCACTGGGTGCCTGGAAAAGCCACAGACACTCAACACCAGCCCATGAAGGCAGTGGGAGGGAGGCTATATCCTTGAAAGCCACAGGTGTGGAGCCGCCCAAGACCATGGGAACCCACCTCTTGCATCAGCATGACCTAGATGTGAGACATGGTGTCAAAGGAGACTGTTTTGGAACTTCAAGGTTTAATGACTGCCCTATTGGATTTTGGACATGCATGGGGCCTGTAGCCCCTCATTTTGGCCAATTTCTCCCATATGGAACAGTTGTATTTATTCAATGCCTGTACTCTAGGAAGTAACTAAACTGCTTCCGATTTTACAGGCTCACAGGCAGAAGGGATTGCCTTATCTCAGATGAGACTTTGGAATGTGGACTTTTGAGTTAATGCTGAAATGAGTTAAGACTTTGGGGGACTGTTAGGAAGGCATGACTGGTTTTGAAATGTGAAGACATAAGATTTGAGAATGACCAGGGGTGGAATGACATGGTTTGGTTGTTTCCTCACCCAAATCTCATCTTGAATACCCACATGTTGTGGGAGGGACTCAGTGGGAGGTAACTGAATCATGGGGGCAGGTCTTTCCCATGCTGTTCTCATGATAGTGAATAAGTCTCACAATATCTAATGATTTTATAAGAGCAAGTTTCCCGGCACAAGCTCTCTCTTTGCCTGTCACTATTCATGTAACATGTAACTTGCTCCTCCTTGCCTTCCACCATGATTGTGAGGCCTCTCCAGCCATGTGGAACTGTAAGTCCATTAAACCTCTCTTTTGTAAATTGCCCAGTCTCAGGTACATTATCACCAGAATGAAAATGGACTCATACAGGCCATAAAAACAAAGATAGGGAAAAAAACACCTGCCCATATAAAGATCTTGAGTAACTCATTCAGGTAGGCATTAACTCACTTTTATGGCAGTCAAGAAGCTAACATTTATTAACTCAAGATATAATGGGAGCACACTTTTTTGTTTTGTTGCTCTAGTTTTGTTGTTGCCATAGTTTTGTTGTTGCTGATATGAGAAAAGAAGTGGTGCTGTGGTTTGGGGTTTTTTTTTTAACAAGAAATGTATTTCGATGGGCAAGAACTGGTAATGTTTATGTATCTCTTGACTTCTACCACTGTCATAACAGAGAAATAATTTTAATCATTACAGAAGCAATAAATCAGATATCAAGACATAGTGATTGGGCTATATAACAAGTGTTAAAGTAGCTATTTCTAACCGAAAGGAGTACTTCTTTCATATGCCTGGATTTTCTAGATTGATTCAATGGTTATGTTTCTTATTTTTAAAATATATAGTTATTTAGAATTCCTATTATTTTTATCTAGCCAGATCAAAATTATCTAAAATAAAAAGTATATAAAATTTGCTCCTTTGTTAAGCCTATACTAAGTTGTTATTCTTAAATATGAATGACTAAGATAATCTCTTAAGATATATATATATTTCAGATTCTTGGTCACTGAGAGGAAAAAGCCACAGGAAGCTGCACTCTGTTAGATTAAGCCAGCTAGTATAAAAAGCTCATGACCAATTATTTGGAACAGCTGCAACTGAGTCACTGAGCTAAATTTTAAATCCAACCTAAGTTTGTCAAATAAACTCTAAAAAATGCTTAGGAATTTAAAGGTACAGATAGTAATTTTTGGTTGTTGGTTTGTTTTCACTGATGTCTGCTTTGTAGGATTTGTTGTTGTTGTCTGTTTACAAGCACTACTAGTGAAGTTGCTAACAATTCCTACTTAACATAAAAAGAACACCTATATTTATTAACACAACCTCAAAATAACATAAATATGGTATCTGGGGTTTCATTTTTCATTAAGAATTTTGATAAAGTGAAAGAAATGTCTGAAATAAACTTATTCTTGAAATTTAAAAACAGATCTTAAATTTCAAATGATTGTATGTGTTTATCTTGTGTTCTTTTTTTTTTTTTTTTTTGAGGCGGAGTCTGGCTCTGTC